>NW_011889102.1:600114-615311 GCF_000151845.1 Pteropus vampyrus | reverse complement strand
AAAAGGCGGGGAGGGGAAAGAAAGCAGGACATAGAGTAAAATCATTTGTATTGGTCAAATGTTTAAAGTTAGCCATCCAAAGGAAAGAAAGAAATTGAAAATTAACTGCAGCTCCCTGGTTTGTGTCTTTTCTGCCTGCAATTTGCTAAGAAGTATCTCTACTTGCACTTGGCTATTTCTGATCATAGTGACATCTGTCAACCTGGGAGTTTAATTGTTGGTAATAGTATTTCCCCGTTATTCAGACACCACCCAAACTGCATAAATATGATTTAGCCACCCTTGCCAGAAATCACAAATTTGCATCGTGCATGCTGAATGTTAAGGCTGATTAGCACAAAATTTAATTTTCGTTAATATCAGCCCAAGACAAGTAGAGCATGAAATTAACCTGATGTGTTAATATTGTGCTTCACAGTTCCAACCATATCTTGTAGATGCTCTCACTGGAGACAGGTGCCGCTCCGCATGAGGACGAACTCCAGCTGTCAGCACTGTCTGGGGGGCAGAATGAGCTGGCCCAGGAGGTGGTGTTCCCCACAGCTTCAGGAGTTCAGGACGGCATTGGATGACAATTGGATATTATGATGAGAATTAAAGACTAGTAGCATCTGTGGTCCTTTCCAATGCTGAAGTTCCAAGATTTTAAACTTTAAGAAAACCGCAGGTCAGATGCTATTATCTAAGACAGAGGTTAACAAACTCCAGCCTGTGGCCTAAATCCAGCCTGATTTTGCACAGCCTGCAAGCTACGAATAGTTTTTTACATCTTTAAATAATTGAAAAAAAAAAAAAGAGAGGGAAGAAGAATATGTCATGATGTGAAAATTCTATGAAATACGAAGTTCAGTGTCCATAAAGTTTGAGCGGAACTCAGCAATGCCACTCATTTTCGTATTGTTTATAGCTGTTTGGGGGCTATAACCGCAGAGTTGAGTAGTTGCAACAGAGACCACGCGAACTAGAAAGCCCTAAATGTTTACTATCTGGCTCATTACTGGAAAAGTTTGCCCAACCCTGACCTGAGACAATAAATAGTTTTCAAATGGGCTCTTTGGAGACAGGACCAAGGACATCAAGAAAAGAGAAGTGGGACTCCAGGCTGTAGCTCTTTATCAGTTATACACAATATGCTTTTGTTTGAAGAAAGATTGTAGCCAGGAAAAGAAAAAAAAAGGTTCAGGATACATAAGATAGTTCAAAAATTTTCCCTCTGGAGAGCCCACTGCGATCTGTGAATAGGGGACTGTAAGGTGGCCCCAGATATCCAGAAGATCCCAGACTAGGCCAAAGGGCATCTGAAACAAAAGTTGTGTGTGTGTGTGTGTGTGTGTGTGTGTGTGTGTGTGTGTGTGTGTGAATGCATGCTTTCCTTCAACCAGCGGGTTTGCTGTCAGGAGCAAGTATGCAGTAAAATATATTATAATCCTCATGGAGCACATCCCAGAAATTCTACATACACAGTCTTTCCTTCACTGTGTACCTGGCAAACACCTACTTATTCATTTTTAATAAACTGGCATATATTATTAATTCAATTAAACCATGTAGGCTAATGTCTACATCAAATCCCTAGAAACTGTGAATGTGAACTTATTTGGAAAAAAAGTCCCTGCAGATGTGATTAAGTTAAGGATCTTGAGATAAGAGATAGTCCTGTATTATCTGGGCAGACCCTAAATGCCATCACAAGTATCCTTATCAAAGAGACACAAGGAGAATGCAATGTGACGACACACGCACAGATTGAAATGATGTGGCCACAAACTCAGGAATGCCAGGGCAGCCACCAGAAGTTAGAAGAAGCAAGGAATGGGTTCTCCTGAGGAAACTGCCAGATTTCAGCCATCTGGCCTCCAAAATTGTTAGACAATAAATTTCTGTTGCATTAAGATACCAAATTTGCGTTAATTTGTTACGGCAGCCTCTTGAAACTAATACACCATTACAAAAGGGTTTTACCGTAAATGGTCCCACAATCCAGATATAAGTATTTTCATTACTTGGTGTTGAATAACCATGTATCACTCAAAAGCCCTTTCAAAATTTTCCTTTCTTATGAATTATGGTATGGGCAGAACATGCAGGATTAAATGAGCTAACTTATTTAAAGCACCTGACACATACTAAATACTCACTACATGTGAATTCCTTTCTCTTCTCCCAGTAGAAACAGTTGCCCCTTTCTTAGTGGCCCCATGGCACTTCATAAATGTTTTAATTCGCACTTGCCTTTTTCAACTATACTTCTGCGTTTTCTATGTCAGTCACTGCCTACCGCCTACTGGTGGGCTATGAACTTCTTGGGGGCAATGATCATACCTCATTCTTTTTTTCCTTTTTATTCACTTTTTATTGAGGTTTAACTTAAATACAGCAAAGTGTTCATATATTAAGTGCATGATTCAGACGTTTACATCTGAGTAGCCACCACCCTAATTAAGAAGTAAATCATTTCCAGTACCCCGGAAGGCTCTCCCAAGCCCCATCCCAGTTAATATGGTCCTATGAGAGCAGCTACTATTCTGACTTCTTTTACCATAGATTAGTTTTGCCTATTCTTGAATATAATATAAATGAAATTGTATAGTGCATAATCTTTTGACTATGGCTTCTCTCACACAGCATAATGTTTTTGAGATTTATCCATACTATTGTGTGTAGCAATAACATTCTTTTCTGTCGTATGAAATTACCATAACTTGTGTATCCATTTTATTGTGAATTGACCCTAGGAAGTTCCTAGTTTGGAACTATTACAACTGGTGCCGCTAGGAAGATTCTTATACGTGTCATGCCATGGAAAAGAACACTTGTTTCTGTTGGGTATTTACAGGAGAATTTCTGGATCACAGGATATGTATACGGCCAGCTTTAGAAAATACTGCTTGATAGTTTTCTAAGTATTTACATAAATTTTCATTTACTTCAGCAATGTATGAAATTTGGAGCAATGCACCAAATCCTCACCAAACTGTCAAGTCTTTTTGATTTTGGTCATTCTGTTAGTAGCTAATTTATCTTTTCTTTTCTTTTTTCACCTTTATTGAGGTACAATTGACATATAAAATTATAAGATATTTTAAGTGTACATCGTGGTGATTTAGTATACATATACATTGAGAAAGAATTCTCACCATCTAGTTAATTAATACAGCCATCACCTCACATATTTATGTCTCTCTTCTTTTTTTTTTTTTTTTTTGGTTATACTCAAAACATTTAAGTTATACTCTCTTAGCAAATTTCAATTATACAATAATACAGTGTTATCAACTATAGTCAACTATATGTTACACATTAGCTCCTCAGAACTTATTCATCTTATAACTAAAAGTCTGTACCCTTTTATCAATTTCTCCCTATTTCTCCCACTCTCCAGCCCCTGGCAACCACTTTTCTACTCCCTGTTTGTAAGAGTTTGACTTTTTAATTTTTTTAGATTCCACATATAAGTGATATCATGCAATATTTGTCTTTCTGTTTGGCTTATTTCACTTTAACTAATTCATCTTTGCATCACTCATGTACTAAGCCAAAATTATATTATGTGACCCCACCTCCTTCCTGGCCAATAGTGACCAGACATAAGCATTTGGCCAAAAGCCAGGTAAACCACAGGCCAGCTACCAACTGATACCACCTTGCATAAAAATAAAAAATAAATAAAAAATAAAAAATAAATGAGCTGGACCAACTAGATCTCCTCTTTTAGAAATTAAGGCAACAAAACAAAGATAATAACAGTCTTCAACAAGCGCCAATAATAAAAACCTGGAATGGCCGTGATTAATCAATATGAGCCAAAGATATGAAAAATTAAGGAAGCAGCAGCTATAACAGAGAGACAATATAGGGCAGATGGGGGAGGAAGCCGCTGAAACCGGGACAGAAAGAAGCAGATACCATGAGAATAACAGTGAACCAGAGCAGAGAGCCCAAGGCCATGTTCTGAGGTCACTAGAGTGACCTGGGGTCCAGAACTACCCTCCAGCCCCCAGTTCCATAAGGCCCTGGGGTAGTGCCTGTTCTTGACGCTCCAGGATATTCTCTCTCACTTTTCTCACAATAAATACCCATAGCATAAATCCCTCTTCATTTTAGTTGAACTAACTAACCTAAGTGAGCCTCTGTTTCTTGCAACCCAAAACATTCAATGGTCTTATCCGATATGCAGTATCAGATAAGTATCAGATATGCAGTATCAGATTTGAAGTGCTTGCCAGTGTGTGGTATAAATACTCCTACCATGGCGAATTTCAAGCTACCAGAGTAACATCACTGAACACAGATGGGAAGAGATGGGAACAAGCACACCATATACAGCATATTCACCACACAGATGCAATAAATGTAAATAACCTCGACAGCACAGAAAATAGTAAAATGGTTAGTTGAGTATGTATACTCAATGTGAGAATGATTGAGTACTTATTACCTTTGTTTTTAATTTAATTTATTTAGTTGTGAGTCTATATAATTTAAGCTTTAATTGAGTTTGCGTTTAATAACTAGCTTATAAAATTCCTGAAAATTTAACAATCAAAGCATACGGCTCTAGCATACCACCAAAGTAGATGTTCACTAAATGTTTGAATCCTTTCCTGCCTTCTGTGCAAACTGCGTTATAGCAAAATCCTCGCTGTGTGGGGCTCAGCTATCCAGCTCCTAAACCAGCGGCATATCCAAATATGAGCAAAACAAATCATGTGATGAAAGTGTTGTACTCAATTTTCCACTGTAGATTTCTACTGGTGATAATCTAAACCATGGAAATAGACATGTCATGGCTGTATTTACCCAAACGAAAGTGTCGCAGCATTTTGTTTTGGGAGTCTGGTTGGTTTTGTTATTGTTTTGTCTAATAGCAGAACACAAGCATGTAGTATGTTAAGTCGTCACAGGAAATTTTGACTCACCAAAGTGGTCCCTGGTCAAAACTCCAGCAAATATCCAAGTTCCTTCCACATTCCTACTGGTCACGCAGGGACAGTAAGAGCTGTACTTTTTGCCTTTAAGGGGCTTTCAAGAGCAATGATGCCAATGACGGGAGCTGACATTTGTTAAGTGCTTACTACATGACAAGACTCTTTTCCAAGTACTTTGTGTGGTGGATAAACTCTATAATCCTCACAGCAACCCTTTGTGGTAGGTACTATATTATCTACCCCATTTTACAGATAAGTAAGCTGAGGCATAGAGAAGTGAGGTAGGAGCCTAAGGTTAAATAGAGGAACCTAAGTATCCAAGCTCAGAGACAAAGCTGCTAACCACTGGGCCACCTCGGCTTAGGTGAGATACACACATTGTTGTGCACGTAAATGAAGAAGGCATGGAGTGACCGTATGTAAGTACGTCAGGATCAGAGAAGAAAGTGGCAAGTGCGGGTTGAATTGTTCTCGAAGAATAAGTTTAAAGGTCCTGTCAGCTACTTGAGGGGTTAAAGGATAGACTTGAAAGATGGGCTGGATTTGGAGAGACCAAAAAGATGAGGTGAGTAGCTTTGGGGGAGGAGAACTCAAGAGTGGAACCCACACCGTGTACCAGGGCAAGTGAGGAGCCTGTGGGTGTGCCCAAGAAGTAAAGAGTACATTTTATTTTTTAGGCAAGAATTAATTTCCAAGGCAATGAAGGGAGCTTCTCTGCTTTGCCTCAGAAAACCCTAACAAACAGGGCAGCCTGGTGGTGAGAGTCATCCAACTCTTCCTCACACCAGAGCCCTCTGATTTTTCCCTGTCAGCAGCACCGGCTGGCTCTTTGAACTCAATAAAGGCATTATGGTCATGTTGGAGTCTGGACAGCCAAGGGTCAGAGGGCAATGGCGGCCTTCTCTGCTGCTCTCTTGAAGCCCCACTGGTCAGATCTGCTCTGGGCAGGACCACTGCTGGAGCTGAGGGAGGAGGGGATTTCCATCTGAGGCCAGGGAGGGATTTCCTGTACTCCCTGTAAACAAAGAAGTATGTGTGTGAGAGAAAGAGAGACAGAGACAGAGACAGAGACAGAAGACAGAGATAGACAGACACAGGGATTCAAAAGGAACTGAGCCCTGCATGAGGAGGTTATGGTGAGTGACCTGAAACAGGCTCCTGGAAATAAGCTCTCAGCAAGGGAGCAGTGAGTCTTTTTGGGAACCAATGAAGCAGAAAAGTGATGTTGACCAACCTATTGTGCAGGACTTTTTTATTATGTGTAAATAAATGAGAGTCTGACACTGTTCTCTAATACTGGAACTAACAGTCTTTGTGGTTGGTTCCCTGCCTTTCCCCACCCCCAGCCTCCATCAGCCCTTGGTGACCACTTTCCCACCAGTCTGCCATCAATACCTCCTTCACAGAAACTTTTCTTTTTGACTAGAGTAGTCACCACAGTTCTCCTGGCTTTCTCTTCTAGACTTTTTTTCCTTTCGTCTTCCAGACTTTTTTCCTTTCCTCTTCCTTCTTCTCTCTGCCTGTCTTAAAGGATTATTCTGCTTCCCAAATGTGGCCACTCACATTGAAGTCTTAGCGCTGCCTGCACCCCCCTGCTGGCAGCCATGGCCCACAATAGCCCAGAACATCCAGGGGCCAGGTGGTCTGCTTGCCAGGTGCTTCTGCAGCGTCTGCACAGGGCATCGGGATAAAGAAGAAACTCCAGCATTGTTCGTTCAGAGCTATGTTGACACCTTCACTCATAAAATGAATGTGTACTTCTCAACTGCCTTATTTAGGGAAAGCGAAGTTTGTGTGTGGTATCAAACAGGGTCCGGGCAGGAAAAAGAAACCACATTGGTAATTTTAACAAAGATAATTTAGTGTAAAGAATTATTCACAACTTATCGTGGTTATAACTAAGATATATACACACATATGTATATGTGTGTATATATGTGTATATGTATATATATCTCAAATCATTACATTGTACACCTTATGTCATATGTCAATAATGTTGACATATAATGGTATATGTCAATTATATCTCAATAAAACTGTGGATGGGGGAAGAATTGTTCCCCAGGGACTAGAGAACTGAGAAAGCAAAAAAGGAACACTGAAGTTTCACTGAGATAACTACAGGAAGCAACTATGGCCACCATCATAGGAGGAACAAAGGGAAGAGTGTGGGGCTGCTAGGACCTGGAAGCACAGAAGAGATCCCCATGGAGATGGAATCCAGACTTCTGAGGAAGGCATGCCAACTGGTCGTCCCAAAGAGGGACAACGAAACCAGTTTCGAGAGTGTGAGAAAAAATGAAAACTAGAGTCAGCTGCTCTATTGAAATCAACTGCCACGGCCAAGGAAAGTTGGGATGATACTGGCAGGAACTGGGAGCAAACAGGAAGAAGCACATCTCTTCCCTCCTCTTGCCGTCCAGTCCTCATCTAGCACCCACTACTGACAGAGCCTAGTATGGATCCAGCTGGCAAAGGAGATAGGAGTTTGCAGAGACTTGGCCCCAGCATCACAAAGCGGAGTATAAAAAGTAGACATGAACTGGAGACACAATAGCATAAAAACCAGCAAGAAGACAATACAAACAGAAGGAAGAGGTATAAATCTACAATGTATCGAGTGATTATTTCATAGACAAACTGTGTGAATGTACACATGTGTGAGTGTATAATACATGTCTCTGAATAGGAATGCATGATGTTTCATGGTGGCTCCCCAAATCTAATAATAGTACCTAATATGTACTAAGAGATTGCAAGGTATGAGGCAAGTGCTACACTCTTCATACCAATGATCTAATTCAGCACTCACAGGAACCCATGGAGATAAATACTAACAGAATTTTGATTTTATAGTTGTGAAAATTAAGGCTGAGAGAGGTTAAGTAGCTTGCTTCTGATGCTCAGAAAGTAGTAGATCCGAGGCCAAACACTCATGCATAGTGCCTGTGTCACCCCTTATCTACTGGGCACCATAGCTACGAAGTCTTCCACCTTCCCCTCTCCCTTCCCACTAACATTGTCGGGACTTCCTTCAGCGAGAGGGCTAACAGATTCCTCGTGCTCTCTGCTTGGATGCACCATACAGCTCCAACTCCATGGTATATAAAATCACAGTATTAAAGCTTGCATAGCACTGAAGCACACAGACAAAACCACAAAACCAAATGCAGAAGAGTACTTACATGCCAGTACAATAGTATAATATGCAGGCAATAATATTATGATGTAGAAATACATGTATTGACATGGAAAGATAATAATAGCTAACATTTAATGAGAGGTCCCCATGTGCTGGGCACTATATTATGGGCTTTTTTGTATGAACATATTTACTCCTTACAACCCGTTGAAATAGAGCCCATCATTATCATGCCCATTTTACAAATGTGGAAATTGAGGAACCAGAGAGGTTATATAATTTGCCCAGGTCATATAACTAGTAACTGAGAGCGTCAGGATTTGAAACAATGCAGTCAGGCTTCAGAGTATACGATGTTGACACCACACTATTCTGACTCCAGTAATCAGAACAGTTACCTCATGACATACTATTGAGATAAAAAGGTAGCAGGTTACAGAATAGTGTGTATAGTATTTTTCCATGTTTCAGATATATGTGTGTATGTGTGTGTGTGTATAATGTTACAGTCCATAAGGGAAAGTCAGGAAGGCTTTGTAATAAAATATTAACAGTGGTTATTGCAGAGTGGTGGTTTAATTTTTTACGTCCTTCTTTTTAAATAACTGTATGCTCTAGTTTTTCTACAATAAACATGTTCTTTTGGCAATAAAAATTGTTAAGATGTATTTTTAAAGAAATGAGTGTCATCTCAGGGAAAATGATCTGGCAATTTGAAGAGATTTCTAATATTTTGGGTGGATAAGAAAAAGAAACTTGTGCTCCCAATAGACACGTACAATAGAAAAGAGATTCAAAAGCATCTACTTCATCCCGGCAAGGTAATAAAACGCTCCCTGACAATCACCCCATACCTAACTAAGCCCGGAAGCCAAATCCCATGTATTGTTTCAAGCACGCTCACTTCTCCACTGCATTTTAAGGAAGGCTTGCCAATTTATATTGAATGTAAGCGCAATGATTCCACTTTGAAAATCCTGCTGCCTCAATTCTAATCAAGATGCCTCGGTCCTTCTGAACATCCGACATTTGCGCGCTGGACAGCATTGTTGTGGTAGCTGTGATGTTATCCCTTTGCATCAAGACTATTCTCTCCAATTTCCCCAAGCCATGTGTTGCCTTGGAAACATCATGATTCTTACAGAGATCTAAGCAAAGGGAAATAATAAAAATAATAAAATCTTACAGCTGAAGTCTATCTTTCATGCCACCAAGGCACGTTGCTAAACCCTTCTTCTAGATGAAAAGACAGACAGGCAGAGTGGCTCTTACCATGTGTCATCCTGATAATTAACGATTGGAAAAAACACACTGATCTCTGTTCTTCGGATAATTCAGGTCAAAGTAGTTTTCCACCTGAATTAAGGGGATTGCCAAGGCTAACATTTTCATGAACAGGAAGATTTAGTCCCATATCTAAAGATGCTGGCATGAAAGAGGCCTCTGATCTGGGAAGCAACAAAGCCTCTTGCCATCATAGCATCAACTCACATGAAAGAAAGATCTGACATAATGCAGGGAATCTTCTCTTTTGAGCAGCAGTTGGCAAAGTTTCCGCTAAAAGGCCAGTGAGTAAAAATGTTCAGCTTCACAGGCCTTAGTCTTTGTCTCAACTACTCAATTCTGCTCTTATAGAGTTAAAGCAACCATAGATAATATGAGCATTGTGTGTTCCAATAAAACTTTATTTATAAAAACAGGTGGTGGGTAAATTAGACCCATGGGCGATAGTTTGCAGTCCCTTGCTCTAAAGTATAGACAGGATCTTTAAGGTGTGTCTGCAATAACCAAGGATTACCCTCGGAGAACTATTAAAGTTGGCAAAGTTGTTCTCATTCATTGGTTCAATAAATGTGTACGGGCATACCTCATTTTACTACGCTTCCATTTATTGCACTTCACAGGTGTTGCATTTTTAACAAACTGAAGGCAAGATTGTCCACCAGCAAAAAGATTACGACTCGCTTTACTGTGATACTGCTTTATTGCGGTGGTCTGGAATCAAACACACAATATCTTTGCGAGATGCCTGTATTGTATTCCTTTAGTGAGCCAGGCTCTAGCTGAAACACTGAGAATCAGAAAGAGAAAAGCAAGTCAAGCCCCTAAAGTTTACATTTGTCTGAGGAGGGCATACTAAGCAAATAAACAAACAAGAAATTTTCTGGTAACAATGAGTGACATAAAATGATAAATAAAGGTAATGTGTTACTTAGTGGGAAAGGGGAGAACCCACTCTCCCCTTGAATGAGGTAAACAGGAAAGACCTCCTGAGGGAGGTGCTTTTGCTCTCGAATACAAAGACCTGGGCAAAGGGCAGGCTCTTTGGTAGCAAGAACACAAATGCGAAGAACCCTGTGGCGGGAACAGGCTTAGTGGGTCTGAGGAACAGAAAGGTCTGTCTGGCAAGAACATAATAAATGAGGAGAGTATGGTTTGTGACGAGGCTGAAGAGGTGGTCAGGGGTCTCAGCAGGAGGGGCCTTCTGAGCCATGGGGCCTTGCTTTGACCTCACCTTGCCACCATCCAGTGGTCCGGCTCTCACTGGAACTTCCATGGACTCTCCCAGGCTCTAGACCTTCCTCGGTTCCCTCTGCTTCCATCAACTGTGCCAGTCCTAGAGGTGTTCTAAAAACACTAACAAAAAAAACCACACCTCTCTTTTCACTGGAGCCATGGAAAGACAGATTAAAGTAAAACAAAGTGGTAGTAAGATTTTAGGCACCTAATGAAATGGCTTTTTTAACAGCCCCCTTTCTTAAAGTCAGTGTTTGGACCAAGAAGAATGAGGAAGCAACTGGCTGAGGGCTTCAGGGCCACACATGGAAAAAAAAAAAGAAACTACTTAACTCCTTTAGCTCTGTCCAAGACAACAATCTTCTTCAAATTGGAAAGCATAGAATATGCATGTTTAGGAAGACACTGAAACACAAGGTGAAGAACCATTAAGACAGTCTTAGTTATTTTAAACAAGAAGGGCCAGGCCTACACCAATGAACCCAAGATGGGGAGGCAGCTCCAGTACCAGTGTTATAACGTACTAGGTTCTGTGAGACCAGGAGAGGAGCCAGAAAAGGCAATGTTCTTCTTTATCAGAAAAGGTAACCAGGTATATTTCAAAAGCCACAGCCCATGAATTGAATATCAATCCCTAGAAAAGTTCTATAAGGGATGATTAAATAATAACATTTCGTAAGCAAGAGGGAAGTGATGAGCACCATGAATAGAATGTGTTGCTAGGAACAAGTTTTACAGGATCATCCTCATTTCTTTCTTTGATATGATGGTTATATTCAACAAATGTTTATTATACGACAGCTAAGTTCTCGCCCCGGGCCAATAGCAATGAAGAAGACAGACGGTGTCTGTCTACATCAGTGGAGGTGTTTAGGAGTATGACATTGGACTTTCTCCTTGATCCTATTGTGTCCAACATTCTCATCAATAAGTTGGATGAAGACATGAAAGGCATGACCATCAACCTACATATCACATGATGAAGTTCAAAATGGGTCAAAGCCAACAAAAACAAATTGAATATGAATAAATATTCAACCTTGCAAAAGTCAACTCTAAAAATACAGGATGTAGACTTCTAGTTTCGAATAGTCAATTGATCACACATTCATTTCCTTTCTCTCCCAGGCAAAGAGAATGGGAAAGGGGACATCGGTGGATGAGAGATTTCAATAAATTTTTGGAAGAAGAAAAGTTATTGGAAGAGCGATGAATGCTGTAGCAGGGCAAAGACACAAATTAAAATATTTGCACAAGAGGCTAAGGCAAGAAGATTGCCAGTAAGCTCTACAGAAACTTAGAGAAGCTCTATACTTGTTCAAAACTGCCATGGAGAAGGGCAAGAGCAGTGCAAAGCTGCAGACCATCTGTATCTGAACACTGGAGCCCCTGGTCCTTCTTTCCCACCAGATGAGCAGAATGCCAACAGCTGGATGTGTACACCATCCTCACATATCACCACTCTTCGAGAAGGAGAAGATAAGGAAATTCTTCTCTGGAGAATATGAACAGTCCCAAAGAAAAGACTGTCACATGCTGATATTTGGGTTTCCGCCGGAGCCAGCCTCCCACCTAGTCACCCAAGAGTGAAGTCTTCCAACTGACAAACCTCCATATCCATACTCATACGCAGAGCTATCCATACGGTTTTTTAATGCCTTATTATTAGATAGGAATAGACAACCAAGGTCTTTGACAAGAGTAATCAGTGTAAGGAGAGGCTAAACTCAATCAGTAGAAAAAGGAAAGATTGAAACTGAGGGTCCTTATGACTTTGATTAAATTTAGCTTTAAATCTTAGCTCTAGAAATCTTGTGTGTGTGTGTGTGTGTGTGTGTGTGTCTCCCTCCCCCTCCTCAGAGTTTTCCCCTGATAATCAGCAAGCTCAGAGACAGCAGAAGACAATAGCCAGGCCTCACTAATGGTCACAGGGTCTGGACTTCTGGCAGGCTGAAGATAATATCTTCACCTGTTATGTTTTGGCTCCTGAGCCCTTAGGTGGAATGACCCCTGGCTACTTTCCTTTGAAACCAGACACAGGAATACCAAAACAGACCTCAGAACTGTCCTCAAGACTTGAAGAAATTATTTATTACCCTTACCTCGCCCCAAGCAATCAGCTCCTAGCCACCCCAAATCCCTAACATAAGGTGTTTTGTGATGCTTCCCTGTGTAATCTGTAACCTACACACCATCGAGGAGTTCAGGTTTTTGAGCATTAGCTTCCCATTCTCCCGAGTGGTGCCATTCATAACAAAAGAGCTAATATTTCTCCACTGCAATTCTCACGTTTAGTGTTTGGCTCTGCTAGCACCAGGTAGACAAACTCTTTCTGTTCGACGATATAATGTAGGAAGCAAAGACTTAGCAAAAGAAAAAAGAAAAAAAAGTACATCTAGTCAGTTTCCTCAAAAAAACTGATACTTGCATAGGAAAAAACAAGAAGTAATCAAATAATAAGATTTTGAAATTAAAAATATGATAGTATATATAAATAATAGCCTACATAAGCAGATAAAATAGTTGGAAGATAAAGTTGAAGACTAATAAGAAATAAAAAAAGAAAAGGGACCGAAAACACAGAAACAAAATAAAAATTCAATATATGAAGCAGGAGACCCAATATCCAACTAATGAGAATTCCAGAAAAAAAGAGAGCAGAGGAAAAAAAGAGAAAGAAGAAATTCATATGAATGAATGAATGAGTCTCCAGGTTGACCTGCCCATCATGGGCCCAGCACAATGGATGACAAAAGACCCTAAGACTTCTCATAGTGAAATTCCGAACCCTAGAGATAAAGAGAAAACCCTAAAAGCTTCAAAGAACAGGCTACTTACAAAATACCAAGATCAGACTGACAAAGGACTTCTCAAAAACAACACAGTATTCTAGAATAGTGCTTCTCAAAGTATGCAGTGAAGAACTTTGTTTTCAATCTATCACTGACTGCTGCTTTCATAAAGTACGAAAGAATCACTAGGAAAAATAGAATTCAAAAAAGATACAAATTAAAAGCCCCCCACCCCCAATTTTATTAACAGCTTCAGTGGACATAAAATGACACAGTCAAATTAGTATAAAAGTTTGGAAATGCTTACTCTCAGTTTCTGTACTTATCTCCTCACAGGTGGATGACAGTTGCAGACTGACACTGGTCCATGGACCACACTTTGAGCAGTAATGTGGTAGCAGAAATGCCTTTAAGATTTTAGTTCTCAGCCCAGAATTCTATAACCAAACTATCAATCATGATGAGAGCAGAATAATGGAATACTGAGACTTGCAAAAATGGAGACAATTTATCTCCATGAATCCTTTCCTAGGAAGCTACTAGGAGGTATTCAAGCAAAATGAAGGAATAAATCTAGAAAGCATAAGGCAAGTCCAGTCAGGGGAAGCTAACAATGAAGTCCTCCAGCCTCTCCATTCCAACCCAGACTGGTGTGAGATGTCCACCTGCAAAGCCAGGCCATTCCCTGCCTTTCAGCAAGCAACTCCTGCAGCCCTCCAAGTTTAAACCCCCAGGTGTGAACCTGCGATGGGGCTATGTGATGTGTCAGAGAGAAACTATGACAACCAGGCAAGGAAAGTACCAGAAAAAGGAGGGCCTTGACTTCACCTGTGCCTTTGCTGGGACTTTCTTATCTTCATGAGTCTATGCACCAGCCCTCCCGCTAAAATCCAGGCTCAAATCTTGAGATTGCTTCTCTCTGAGATTGTCAGAGGGGCGAGTACAGAAAGTAACCGTGAGGTTCCCAGCTTGGCATCTACTCTCCCCTCATGTCTGCTCAGGCTCACGTCACTCTTTCATTTCCACTCTGGCGGGCCAATACAAGACCTAAAATATTTGCATTCCGTTTGAGTTAATACCACATTTTCTGTAATTATCCCCGCTGCTAAAATCATTTTCTTGTGTGCTTTTTGAGCATGAAGGGAGGGGCGGGGGAACCGAATTAATTCCTTGGCAACAAAAATCTAATTAATCAAAAACCGTTCTGTGTCATTCAGAGCCTCTTCAGCCCATGAACACAACAGCCAAAGGGAGCAGGAACACTTGGCTTGGTAGTCAGAAAAAAAAAAAAATCAGATGCTTCTTTAGATAGCAGTTTCTACGAGTAAGTGGGAAGCAGCATAGCATAAATATGAGCAGGTGCTTTGGAGTCAGTCTGAGCTGGGCTTGAGGCCCAGCTCTGCCATTTCTTGCTACATGACCTTGAACAAGTTACTCTGTCCCTTTGGTCCTCAGTTTCCCCATTTGTAAAATGGGGATAACAATACTCTCTCATAAGATCAGCAGAGACATTGAGATGACATCTATAAAATCTTGAGAGCATTTGTCACATTGAAAACACAAAGCATTGATGATTTATTAACATCCTCAAGCACTGCTGCCATTATATACATGATAAACTCTGGGGAGACAGTTTGTTTTTTTTTTTCAGCTTTTTCAAAGCAGTTTTTAAACAGCTTTAACTAAAAGAAGTATATTTTCAGAAACACATACTAAAGAAATAATAAGAAATGTATGAAGATTTAGCTGTAGGTGTGTTCATCATGCTATTGATTCTGATAGAAAAAAAAGAAAACTATCTAAATGTCCTAAAAT
>NW_011889102.1:593421-598674 GCF_000151845.1 Pteropus vampyrus | reverse complement strand
CAAAGCACAATGATGTTGTCCTAAGAGCTAAAGGCTCTGATGAAGTTTGAAGACATGCCTTTGGGGCTTTCAAGAGTTTTTCCTTCCAGAGACTCTTGCAAGACATGAAGCAGGTGCCATAATGAAATGCCATCCTGTTGACTCTCTAATGGAAGAAATAAACCTTGACGCAAAACAACAGTGAATTGGAACATTTCAGTGGCAGAGTTAAAAGAGAAAGCTGTAAATAGGAAAATGGAAGAAAAATAAAACCCTCAAGACAGCTTAACTCAGATATTCGGTATGTATTCATTTAATTCAACAAACACTGTATGTGTCTCCATGGCCTGGGTCTATGAGCGTTACAGAGATCAGGACAAGATTGGCCCCCGTGGACTTCTCACCTTGTGGACGTACTTCTTCAGGTTCCTTCATGTGACAGATTGTATTTTCCAAAAGCAGCCAGCCAGAGATTTCTGGCCATAAAAAACCTTGCTACTCCTTTATCAAAAAGTGGAGCCCATTTCCCTTCCTCAGGGAACAGACAGGCCTTTGTGATGCTGTTGACAAAGTAGGACGCAGCAGAAGTGACATTGCCCACCTTCTAAGGCCGAGTCATAAAAGCCCATGTGACTTCTGCCTGGTTCTCTCTCTCTTTTCTGGACCCTCACTCGTGGGTTGGTAGAGGCAGTGCCATCATATTGTGAGGAAGCCCAAACTGGTCTCTGTAGAAAGGGTTCAGGGCGAGGCCCATGCGGACAGGAACTGAGGCCCCAGCCCCAAGCCAGGCTCAGCCACCAGAAGTGGGCGTGAACAAGCCTTCCTTCTGATGAGTGCAGCCCCTGCGTTGGAGCCCTTCAGCTGAGACTCCAGATATCACGGAGCAGAACCAAGCCCTCCTTCTTGTGCCCTCTCTGAATTTGCATGTTAACCCCAAATATGGTCATCTTATACCGCTACATTTCGGAGAAATTTGTTACTCAGTTATAGTGACTGAAATATCTTGAGTTTTCAGAGCCAGACAGACCTGGTTTTAAACCCCAGTCCTGCTATTTCCCAGTTGAAGGATGCTGGCAGAGTTACTTTATCTGTCTGAACCTCGCTTTTCCTCTCTGTAAAATGGAAAAAACATCTATCTCACATGGGTGCTTTGAGGAATACATGCTACGATGTATATAACACAGCTAGCCTAGTACTGTGGGAACAGAGAGAAATTACTGTGAGCACAGGGGTCATCCACAGGGCTAGAGTCATCATACAAGCATCCTTGAAAGAGGTGAGATAAGCACGGCCTTGAACAGTCTGGACAGAGGACGTGCTGGGCTTCCAGGTGGACCCATGCGGAAATCTCTCTGGAGGCACCCCCATCTGTGGGCAAGGTCTGGATGGGCCTGCCTGGCTTCCTGAACCCACAGCCCTGCAGTCCCTGATCCAGGAGCTACTCGACAGTCATCTGGACTTTCTACTTTGCTCTAGAAACAAGTCTGCCCAAGCCAGGGGAAGAGCAAATTAGATGCCCCACTTCTTGCCTAGTCTGTCCAACCTGCCCAGCGGATCAAGGCAGCTGCTGAGGATCTCGAGAAATTCTGACAACTGCCTAGGGCCTCCCCACACCTCTGACTCCCCACTCACTTCCGACCCGCGCTTTGTCCCACTTTCATCCCTGTGCCTGCTCTTTGCGTTTGTAGAAGGATCTTGGTTTCCCCAGCTTGAAATTTAAACACTCTCTGAGTACTCTGGCTCCTTCCCATCTCCTGGTTCTCTCTGCCTGACCCCAACCTCAGCACCAGCCTAAACAGAATAATAAAAAGTAGCTACCATTTACTGACCTTCCATGCCAGGCATGTCCTCACATTATCTCATGTAAACCTCCAACAATCCTCTGAGGTTGGTACCACCGGTACCAACCATTTAAGATGAAGATATACATGCCACTCAGAGAAATTAAATCTCTAGCCCAAGGACACCAACAAGCTAGTGGTAAAGGCTCTGAGAGCCCTAAAATCTGCATATTCTAAGTAAACCGTGATACCATGTTACCTTACTTGGCCTATGTGGCATGCACACAACCACCCCACAGCCTGCAGTTGCACCAGGTCATTCTCCACTTTCCTTCTGGCCTGGAATCCTTCCCTGAGATCCCACAGGTAGCTGTCTGGACACAGACCTCTCCCGTGCTGCCTGCTCGTCTCAGCTCCTACTCAGCAGCCAGGATACCCCCATTCCCAAAGGCCAGGATACCTGGGATGATGTGATGCTACAGGCAATGAAAAGATGGGCTGGGATAAGGACATCACAGTATCTAAAGAATGTAAAGGCAGCCCCTAGGGGTGGCTTCCCCAGTCCTGGCCTCTCCCAAGATAACACAACAGGGCTTCTGGTAGTCTGTCAGACATACAGATATCTCAGAGTCATGTTCCTTGGGGCAAACAATGAAAGAGTATGTTGACTTTCTAGACAATCTTAATTTACTGCTACCCATTACCAAAGCAACTGTCAAGCTATTTATTGGAAACTGCCCCCCTCAGTACAACTAAGCCGGAACAACTGGGTCAACTAAACAAAGTCATTGTGGTGGGTGCTCAATAAGTATTCGAGTAAATGGATGGATGACAGATGCCAGATGCTTTGCCTATAAATGCACATCCAATGCCCAGCTCTGCCCCATGTAATAAATTCTTTGAAGAACAGGGGTTATTATAATCCAGGGGTGAACGGATGAGGACCTGGGCCTCAGGAGTAACAGAAGGAAGGGGCAGATGAAAGAGGCCCTGGGGGAAAAAAATGGTCCGATTAGATGATAGATTTGGTATGGAAAGTGGACGAAAGAGAGAGTCCAGGATGTCCCTGAGTTTACAGCCTGGGATACCAGCAGGCAAAGGAGGCTATGCCCATCAGGGGGCAGAGGAGAGGGGATGCTGAATGGAAGGGGCACAGACCCAGTGTGAGTGCTCAGTGGGGTGTCGCTGTAGGACAGGAAGGAAGGCATGCTGAGCTCGAGAGACTAGAAGAATCATCAGAAGGAAATATCCAGCGGGTAGCTGGCTAGACAGGAGCCATCTTCTAGGGTGTCATCTGCAGAGGTGATAATTGAGGCTGCTGAAGGAGGGAGAAAGGAAGGCGTCACCAGGGAGGAGGTAGAGTGTCAAGGAGCGGGGTTTGTTTGGCCAGGAGATGAACCACTTTCAGCTAACAAGACTTGCCATGTGAGTGAGAGGTGTAGCATGTTGCACTTGGGGGCAGTCGACTAACCCCAGGGTTGCAGAATTTCTAACTATACTACAGGGACACCAAGACCACGGGAGCAAGCAGAGACTGGAGAGAGATCCAAGGGGTAGAGGAAGGGGAGTTTGAAAGGAAGTCAAATCATAAACGCCAAGAATAGTATCAAAACAGATGAAGCCAGGAGTGTGGGAAGGACAGGGCAGCCAGCTCAGAAAATCAGAGGGAAAACAGGGTAGGGCTGGATGACTGTCTAGGAGATAGGAGTTCGAAAGGCCAGAAAGGCATGTGCCCTCAAAGAAAGAATCAGTACAAGAGAGATAAACCACACGGATACAGATTTCGGCCCAGTAGAGAATATTTTTCATACCCCAAAATGGGAAGGAGTAAACTGGGAATAAAACTGGGTATCTGACCCAATGCTGGACACCCCTTAGAAGAGATCTGCAGAGTACACTGAAGCTTCACCTAGGGCACTGGACCAAAGGACCTTTAGGGTCTGTCTCACCCGAGACACCAGTTTTCACCAGCCACTCTGCCACGCTTCTCTAGTGCTCAGCACTGCCTTGTCACCAGGTGATATTTTCCTTCTTCATTTATTAGTTTACAAGTTCCTCCCATATTATTATCATTAACAAATTATCCCAATACTCAGTGGCTTAAAAACAACATTTACTATCTCATAGTTTCTGTGGGTCAGGAATGCAAGGGCAGCTAGCTGGGTCTTCCTGCTTTGAGTCTCACAGGCTATAATCGAGATGTTAGCCACTATAGTCCCCTCAAGGCTCAACAGGGAGCATCAGCTTCCTGGCCCACTCATGTGGTTGTTGGCAGGATTCAGTTCCTCATGGAGTGGGTCTGAGCCTCAAGAACTGTTAGTCAGAAGCCGCCCGTGGTTCCCTGCCACGTAGGTCTCTCCACAGAGCCTCTCACAGCATGGTGGCCCGCTTCATCAGAGCGAGCAAGCAGGCAAGAGAAAGCTGGCAAGATTGAAGTCACATTCTTTTTGTAACCCAATCAGAAGTGACCTCGCATCACTTGGGCTGTATTCTGTTTCTTAGAAGTGAGTCATTAGGTCCAGCCCCCAGTCAAGAGTTGGGAATTACATAAGGCTGTGACTACCAGGGGTCATGGCTGCCATATTACTTCACCCACCATCCTGAAGGCAAGCTCCATGACAGCAGGAACTTTATCTGCTTTGTTCACCTCTCAGTACCTGACACAGAGTAGTACATGTTCAATATATATTTTTTAATGAATGAACAAGATAAACTGTAGCTCCATGAATTCCCAGTACTGCAATGCATATACATGCTTGTTGAGTGAATGAATGAACAAATGATCTGAATGTCCTTTGGTGAACATTTGACACAGTACCTAAATCGCTAGCTAAAATAAATTGAAGAAGGTGAGTGGCTTAGTGGATACCATGATAAGTAAGAGTTCTCAGGCATAATTACTGATAAACCCTGTTTCCCAAGCATGTGTCCATCAGACCACTTCAAAGATGCTTAAATAACTTGGGGAATCCTCTGACAGACATGTGTTAAAAGTATCTGTTGCCCCTAGAGAAGGAGATGGAAGGCGCTCCAGAGGGTTTAAATTTGCATAATTGTTTCCCCTTGATTGGCTCCCCTCCCTACTAAAGCTGATATCCTGGAGATGCCTTTCTGAGCGACAAGTATATTGTTAACACCAGGCCTGCTGATTGGCGGGCCTATTAAATTATAAAGAAGGCCCCAAATGAGCAACTGTGGGGACCAGGAAGAGGAGACTGGTAAGAACATGTTCTCCCCATCTCCACCCCAATCCCTACCATGGCTGTTAATTGCGAAGGGGAGCCTCGATAAATTATATTGAAAACAGATAAACAACTCGAGCTGTGTTTATTAAAGAAATAACAAATGGCACGATGCCAGCACAGATGAGCTTCGCTATAATCAGTGTATTTATTTTATCCCCCCCTATAAAAAAAAGTCTGAGCTTCTTTTTAAGCCCGATAAACTCATTATGCTAAGTTTCAGCCTTCATAGAACTGAGGCTTTTCTATAT
>NW_011889102.1:590138-593371 GCF_000151845.1 Pteropus vampyrus | reverse complement strand
GGAGAGAGATCCAAGGGGTAGAGGAAGGGGAGTTTGAAAGGAAGTCAAATCATAAACGCCAAGAATAGTATCAAAACAGATGAAGCCAGGAGTGTGGGAAGGACAGGGCAGCCAGCTCAGAAAATCAGAGGGAAAACAGGGTAGGGCTGGATGACTGTCTAGGAGATAGGAGTTCGAAAGGCCAGAAAGGCATGTCGCCTCAAAGAAAGAATCAGTACAAGAGAGATAAACCACACGGATACAGATTTCGGCCCAGTAGAGAATATTTTTCATACCCCAAAATGGGAAGGAGTAAACTGGGAATAAAACTGGGTATCTGACCCAATGCTGGACACCCCTTAGAAGAGATCTGCAGAGTAAACTGAAGCTTCATCTAGGGCACTGGACCAAAGGACCTTTAGGGTCTGTCTCACCCGAGACACCAGTTTTCACCAGCCACTCTGCCACGCTTCTCTAGTGCTCAGCACTGCCTTGTCACCAGGTGATATTTTCCTTCTTCATTTATTAGTTTACAAGTTCCTCCCATATTATTATCATTAACAAATTATCCCAATACTCAGTGGCTTAAAAACAACATTTACTATCTCACAGTTTCTGTGGGTCAGGAATGCAAAGGCAGTTAGCTGGGTCTTCCTGCTTTGAGTCTCACAGGCTACAATCGAGATGTTAGCCACTACAGTCCCCTCAAGGCTCAACAGGGAGCATCAGCTTCCTGGCCCACTCATGTGGTTGTTGGCAGGATTCAGTTCCTCATGGAGTGGGTCTGAGCCTCAAGAACTGTTAGTCAGAAGCCGCCCGTGGTTCCCTGCCACGTAGGTCTCTCCACAGAGCCTCTCACAGCATGGTGGCCCGCTTCATCAGAGCGAGCAAGCAGGCAAGAGAAAGCTGGCAAGATTGAAGTCACATTCTTTTTGTAACCCAATCAGAAGTGACCTCGCATCACTTGGGCTGTATTCTGTTTCTTAGAAGTGAGTCATTAGGTCCAGCCCCCAGTCAAGAGTTGGGAATTACATAAGGCTGTGACTACCAGGGGTCATGGCTGCCATATTACTTCACCCACCATCCTGAAGGCAAGCTCCATGACAGCAGGAACTTTATCTGCTTTGTTCACCTCTCAGTACCTGACACAGAGTAGTACATGTTCAATATATATTTTTTAATGAATGAACAAGATAAACTGTAGCTCCATGAATTCCCAGTACTGCAATGCATATACATGCTTGTTGAGTGAATGAATGAACAAATGATCTGAATGTCCTTTGGTGAACATTTGACACAGTACCTAAATCGCTAGCTAAAATAAATTGAAGAAGGTGAGTGGCTTAGTGGATACCATGATAAGTAAGAGTTCTCAGGCATAATTACTGATAAACCCTGTTTCCCAAGCATGTGTCCATCAGACCACTTCAAAGATGCTTAAATAACTTGGGGAATCCTCTGACAGACATGTGTTAAAAGTATCTGTTGCCCCTAGAGAAGGAGATGGAAGGCGCTCCAGAGGGTTTAAATTTGCATAATTGTTTCCCCTTGATTGGCTCCCCTCCCTACTAAAGCTGATATCCTGGAGATGCCTTTCTGAGCGACAAGTATATTGTTAACACCAGGCCTGCTGATTGGCGGGCCTATTAAATTATAAAGAAGGCCCCAAATGAGCAACTGTGGGGACCAGGAAGAGGAGACTGGTAAGAACATGTTCTCCCCATCTCCACCCCAATCCCTACCATGGCTGTTAATTGCGAAGGGGAGCCTCGATAAATTATATTGAAAACAGATAAACAACTCGAGCTGTGTTTATTAAAGAAATAACAAATGGCACGATGCCAGCACAGATGAGCTTCGCTATAATCAGTGTATTTATTTTATCCCCCCCTATAAAAAAAAGTCTGAGCTTCTTTTTAAGCCCGATAAACTCATTATGCTAAGTTTCAGCCTTCATAGAACTGAGGCTTTTCTATATGTTAATTTATTTTAGTAAATAATTATTCTGTTTGGCTGAGAGAATGCATGTCTGTATAATTTAATAATTGGAAGGGTTATTACAGGTGATTAATAGAAATCGTAACCAAGTACTGAGAATATAATAGTGTTGGTGGGAGCTGGGAAAGAGTCTGCATTCCATCCTCCCGCCCCTTTTCGGAATTAGGGATTTGGTACTTGGAACAGAAATTGCCTTTCTTCTCCATCTGAGATCTACTTCTGATACATGGCAAGCTTCTCTTCAGAGCTTGAAATGTGCCTCTGTGTATCTGTACGAAAGAAACGAGAAAGGGAGAAGTCGAGAGAAGAACGAGAGAGAAAAAGAGAGGCAAGAACTTAAATGACTGGTTCTTCCAGGCCAGAGGTTCCCAAATGCCCATCCGAGCCCCGACCTGTCCCTTCAAGGTTGATCACTGAAGTTTTCCCCAGTCCTCACGAAATGAGAAATATAAGAATAATACAGTGGCTTTCCCAGAGTCAAAATGTACCCCAATGTTTTTCTAATTCTGGGATCATCCTTCACCCAGTTTGAGGGTAAAAAATGTCTTGTTAAATAAGGATCATTGGCAACATCTTTCTCCATCTCCTTACTTGGAAAAATGAAAAGTTGGCAACTTTTGACCTCTTCCATTTTTTTTTTTTTTTTTGCATTTAGTTTAGAAATTTCCTAGTCTGTGAAACCCCAAAGTCTTAAAACTCTGTTTTAGACCGGAGTCTCAAGAGTAAAAGCATTGGGGTCCAGATTTTCAAATTTGATTTTTCTGAGCTATTTCCTTGTTTATTAAATGGCAAAACTGATTAACCTATGTATTAATTCAGCAATTCAAAAATATTGAGTATCTATTATGTGACAAGCACTATTCTTAGTGGTGATGATAAACAAATGATGTGTTTTAGTAATTAATGGATTTAGTTGAAGGGGTGTTACCCCTATAAATGTAGAGATTTGCTGTTTGTAGCTAAGGCAACAACTATTATTCCTAAGTATTAGTAAGGGATCACTAAGTGTTTGCTGACACTTAGTGATAATTACCATGTTATAATTACCATGTACTATACATGGTAATTATAACAGATAGAAAGCTTCTTTGTATATTTTAATATTGTTGTTGTTGCCAGGAAATGGACCCTTCAGGCCCAGCCAGAGCCAGCTGGGGAGCCCTAAGGAACCAAAGCCTACAAGGGGCCACATGACTGGCACCCCATTATCACTCCAGACATGTCAGCTACCCAGCTCCCCTGCCAGTGGGCTCCCA
>NW_011889102.1:583704-590088 GCF_000151845.1 Pteropus vampyrus | reverse complement strand
GAGCTATTTCCTTGTTTATTAAATGGCAAAACTGATTAACCTATGTATTAATTCAGCAATTCAAAAATATTGAGTATCTATTATGTGACAAGCACTATTCTTAGTGGTGATGATAAACAAATGATGTGTTTTAGTAATTAATGGATTTAGTTGAAGGGGTGTTACCCCTATAAATGTAGAGATTTGCTGTTTGTAGCTAAGGCAACAACTATTATTCCTAAGTATTAGTAAGGGATCACTAAGTGTTTGCTGACACTTAGTGATAATTACCATGTTATAATTACCATGTACTATACATGGTAATTATAACAGATAGAAAGCTTCTTTGTATATTTTAATATTGTTGTTGTTGCCAGGAAATGGACCCTTCAGGCCCAGCCAGAGCCAGCTGGGGAGCCCTAAGGAACCAAAGCCTACAAGGGGCCACATGACTGGCACCCCATTATCACTCCAGACATGTCAGCTACCCAGCTCCCCTGCCAGTGGGCTCCCAACCAGCCATACCCAAACCCCAGACCTACTCTCTGGCCCCTGCCTTTCTGATCCTGATTACAACCTTTCTCAGTCCTGACCTTTCCCAGCCCAGCCCACTGTCGCTGGCTCTGGCCTATGGGTCAGCCTCAGGGTGCTCCCTCCACTGTCCCCTACCAGCTGGAATCTGCTTCTCAAACTGGGACACTGTGGTTTGGGCAGGAGCTTCTGGGGTTGGGGCTGACTCTTATAAAACAGACCTCTCCTCTCCTAGGGACAAATCCTGATGCCGTGCAGGCACCAGTGAGCGAGGCAGGATCACTGCTCCTGTGAAGGTGGCATACCTAGAAGCCGCAGAGAGGCAAAAGCTTTAATGCATTAATTCATGCATCAAATATATTCGATTTGTACCTAACATATACCAGTCAGTGTGCAAGGTACTGAGCAGGTAGCAATGAACAAACAGGCAAATTCCCTGTAGACAGAAATACTTATTTGATATAAAACCAAGGAGTGATTGGCGTTACGATAAATAAAGCAGGGCAAGTAAGGTGACAGAGAGGCCTTCTCTAAAGGGGTGGCATTTGAGGCGGACTCCACAAGCCTTAGGGAAAGGCATTCCAGGCACAGGGAACAGCAAGTACAAGGGCCCTGAGGCCTAAGTATGCTGGAATGTTTAGAAATGGGGAGAAAAAAAACGGCTAGAGTAGTAAGCCCTGGAAGCACTGCAGTGGCAGGAGAGAGGATGATGGGCAGCTGGTTCACATGGTGCCCAGAAGACAATTGTGAGGACTCTGGATTTATTCTGAGTACTTAAGAAACTAATAAGAAAATTTCTGATTAATCAAAAGCAGGGGAAGTCTTGAGCTGAGGCCAGGCCTGGCCAACCAAATAGTCATGAAAGAGGCAGCCTGTCTTCAGAGAATTCCTTCTAGCCTCTTCTTCCTCCTCTACCCTCCAGCCTCACCTGACTTCTCACCGCCCCGCTACCTCAACAGCCTCATCCAGACAAAATGACAGACACACACAGACAAGCAGTCAAGAGGGCCCTTGATCACCCTATCCTCTGCTCAGCTGACCGGCTGACCCAGGCAATGGGCATGATGTCATTATTCAGTCAGTCATCAAACATCCACAGATAACTGGCTTCTCTGGGCCGTGCTCTTTGCTAGGCCCTGAGGCTCCATCAGTGAACTAGGCAGGCCTGGCCCTTACCTATGGGGAGCTTACTCAAGGACTGCTTTTCGGCTGTGGTCAGTTCATCAGCGCTCGGGGTGCTAGAGGGGTCAGGGTTGGCTAAAATGCCTCTGAGGAAATGTCCGTGTCACCTCTCATGAAGACTGCGCTTGCCATTTTGCAGAGCGGCCCATGGGACAAATCGCTTTTCTCCATAGAAGTAGCCACTCCTGCAGCCTGGCAGTAGACAACAAGCCAGGTGACCAAAGATTTCGTCCTGGCTCCACCACACCAGGTCAGCCGATGACTCTGAACAATCTCTTCTGCTCTCTGAGCCTCTGGGCTCCCCATCTATCACAGGAGGGGCTGCAGAAGCCAAGCCTTCTTACATCCCCCCGCTGTCCTGGAACCATCCCCGTGATTTTGGCCATATACACTCCTTCCGCCTTCGGTTCACTTAATTGTATTTAAGTTACTTATACAGGGCTTAGTACAAGCTGGAAAATGTTCTAAGTGCTTTATATGCATTAACTCATTTAATCATCTTAATACCCTTATGAAGCGGCTCCTATTTTTACAGATGAGGAAACTGTAGCACAGAGAATTATTTGCCCATTATCCCACAGCTAGTAAGGGTTAGAGCTGGAAGGTCATCAGGCAGGCTGGCTTTAGAGTCCATCCTCTTAACTATCAGAATATGCTACTTCTCTTAGTATTGCTAAACTAATTCACTTTTTGTCAACTTTCTAAAATCTTTATGTCATGGCCATCAATTGGAAACCTATATGACTTGCCATAAATAGAAGAGACACATTAAAATATATGACTCTTAAATTTAAAACTCAACATTTCTCTATGTGATTCCTAAGATCATCTCTCAGACTACCAGGGGACACTCAGAGACAATCGGGAGAGGATGCCCTAAAGGTCTTTCCAGCCTCATTATATGGTGACTTTGTCACTTCCAGGCACCTGCAGGCTTCCCAGGGAGCAGCTTGGGGGTGGACAGCCTCCCACCTCTCTGGCCCTCCTTGCCCACCCACGAATGCCACTCAGCCTCCTGTGCTGTGAGGGCTTCCACAGAATTCAGGCGCCACCAGCCTGGGGCTTTGATGACTCACCCGCCTCCTCCGCTGTGGGTAAAGCACCCACTCAGGAGTGGCAACACCCAGGCCTAGGGCTCCCTTCACAGTCTGCCTTCTCAAAAGACAGCCCGCTAGAGGTGTGTGCAACCTGCTGCCGGAGTAATAGACAGTTCTCCGTTGTTCTGGGCAACCCTTCAGGGAATGCCAGCAACAACTGCAGGTGCGGGGGTGGGCGAGGGTGGGTGCTGGCATCGCTGCCTCGGCTCTGCCAGACAAGAGTTCCCAGGATAAGGAGCATTACTCACACTTCTGCGGCTGCAGCACTTTGCAGAGTAGGGCTCTCCCGCCACGCGTCCCCCGGCCCCTGCACCAGGCTCTATAAAACCGAGGGTTTTCTTGCATTGGCAGCGGAAGGGAAGAAAAGTAGAGAACTGGTGACACAGGACAAAACGGCTCCCCACTGAACGGTTTTCTTTAGCCTGGAGTACAAATTCACCTGGGGAAGATGCGGTTGTTTGGGGAACCGAATTCTGCAAATGCCAGTGAGCGGCAGGTGGGGCTGCTCCAGGTGCCCAGCTGGCCATCGTTCAGAGGGTGCAGTTGAGTCACAGATGTGAGAAATCGACTTGGAATCACCTAAAAAAATTAAGTTTGAATCCCGTCTCTACTTGGGCAAGTGTGTGAACTTGGGCAGGTCATTTATCTTCTCTCAGCCTCCATTTCTTCATCTTTAAAATAGGAATAATATCTTGGGCTGCCCAGCTTTCCAAGGGTCATTGTTGGGACAGAATGAGAGACAGTTGCTCTGAATGTGTCTTGAAGGTGGCAAAACTCCCTGTGGCTATGGGAGTTTGAGACGGTGAGGAGTTAACCACCCTTACCTGGTGACACCAAACCTAGTGTCAGGGGCAAGGGTGGTTGGTTTCAGGGCTGCCCTCTGAAATGCGGACATGGTCTTACCTACCTCTGCAGCCACAGTAATACGTAAAATGAAGCAGCATTTAACCTGTAAGATAACCAGACTCTCAGGAGAGCAGGATGAAATGAAGTTTTGGCTTAAACAAGATTAAAAATATTTTCCATAGACGAGGTAAAGGGGGTCAAATATGTGGTGACAGAACACAGTGTGTGTGTGTATATATATATATATGTATATGTATATATATATACATACATGCCTTACTGTTAAAGTGTACAACTGAAACCTATTGGATTTCGTTAACCAATGTCACCATACAAAAATTAATTAAAAAAATTTTTTCCAACTCCTTATTTTGAATGAAATACAGGTTTGATTCCCATTGTCACTAGTTTACCAAGTGAAATTTGGCTTGCGGGGTAGAGTGGGGGAGACAACTTTATTTCAATTGGAAATTCCAATAGATGGCCGATACTTGGGTTCAGTTCGGGCTCCAAGCAGAAAGATTGTTTGCACTCGTTTGGGTTTGGAGTCTGTTACATTTGGGATTCCCTGGCCTTTTGTAGCCAGGTTTGGCTGAACGAATGACATTCATCAAATTGTGCTTTTCCAATCATAATTAATTTGCAAGTCAGAATTAATTTGATAGAGGGCATTGAGATTTGGCTATGGAGGTAATGGGAGCCTCCACACACTGCTTCCTTCCTTCCTTCTTTCATTCATTCATTCAACAAACATTTATTAAACTCCTGCCGTTCCAGACCCTCTCCCTAACTCAGGGAAAATGAAGATAAGAGTTTCTGATCTCGAGAAGCTCACAGTTGGTTGAGAAACAAGCCTGTAGGGAAATACATTACAAGGTAGCATGTCAAGAGCTATAGTCAAGACCTCTATCTAGAACCGGACAAAGGACGGAAGCAGCAGTGTGGGCCAGGAAAGCCTTTATGCAGGAGGTGGTCCCTGGTCTGGATCTCGAAAAGCCAGTCAGGTTCATCGGCTGCATGACACTTACTACATTCTGATTCTTATTTATTTACTAGTGGACGTGTTTATTTCTACACAAGCTTGCACACATGCACACATACACACGCACGCACACGCACATAGAGGCCACTAGAATATCAGCAGCATGAGGGTGGGGACTCGGTCTTGTTCACTGCTACATCCCCAGCACCTACAGCAATGAATGGCACGTGCTTGTTAAACGAATGATAGGAAGGAGGGATTTCAGTCAGAGAGCACAGCATGTTCAAAGTGGTCGCTAAGAGGAACCAAGTTAAAAAGGGTAAAGAGGGTCATTTCGCTGATGGTGGAAGAGAAATCTTGTGGGCTGGCACAAGAACTGGCAGCCGCTGGAACATTCCACCAGCGGGCAGGGTGTTTGCAAAGGAGGCACGTACCGGACAAGGAACAGCTGGATGTAGCCGAGGCTTTCAAAGTGGCCTTATTTTTTAGAAGGGTTCAGGTCATCCACCCCACCCACACCCACATAGACTCAATTTTTGCACAAAATTTGCCCAGAAACTGGTAGGCAGAGAAAGCTGACACCAGCCATGGGGCAAGAACATTAACCAGACAGTGAGAAAAACAGAGCAAAAAAAAAAAAAGACTTGATACTGCACATAATCCTGCCTCCCCCGACAAGCCAAGGCCCTGGGACAACCTAAGGTGACAGCTACAGAGCTAAGGAGGCCAGTCTTATAGAGCTGCCATTTGGAAGGCAGCAACATAAGCAAATAAAGTTCATTTCAGATTTTACGGGTTTAGGACAGGGAGCCTTGTGATAAGCAAACAGCCATGACTTGGAGGGGAAGCAAGAAGTCTAAACCTTAATACCACACTTATCACTTATTACTGAGCCAGAAAGGTAATCAGAGCATTAGATCTGCAAGTGTCAAACAGCATAATGATGTTTGACCTTGCCAAAGGGTATGGATTCTGTCTTGAGAACTTGTTAGCCACTGTGAGCTCGATTTGCACAGGATGTGTGTGTGTGTGTGTGGAGGAGGAGGAGGGAGAGAAGGAGGGGACTTAATTCCCTAAGAGAAGAGAGGCCAGGAGAGGCAGCACATTCAGCAGTCGCCCAGGTGGCTGCAAATAAAAGATGGGACTTGCCTAACAGTTCAAAGCAGAACAGCTCCTGAGATGACTCATTTTCTTTGGCTTCAGGAAAGATGCCAGAGATAAGGAGCAAAGAGAAGGGAAGAGGAAAGCCTGCATTGATTCTGTTCACAAAGGCAGGCAAAAGAGCCTCCAGCCAGAAAACAAACCTGCTGAATGTCACTCATTCTGGGGAAACTGAGAGAGTTTCTAGGGATATTCAGAAGAGGTAAAGCATCAAGCGACAGCGTCAAGATGAATTTACAAATTTAACTAACCATGAAGATGCATCTACTAAGTAAATTAGGTCCCTTAACTCACACTTCTTCCTTTTAAATCATCACCAATCTCTAGCTGGACAGCCCTCCAAACCAAACCTTCACCTTACACCAGAGACAATGGCGATGAGGTAGGAAGAGCACTGGGCAGCTGTCAAATGTTCTTCCTCTTACTGCTAGTCTCCGCAGCCTCTAAGCTGCAATTTCCTCATCAGTAGAATAAAGACATTAAGACTGATGCCACATGACTGCTGAGAAGATTAAATAAGAGATGTGAGAATGCATTGGAAAAGTTAGGCATCTGTCTATATTTTTAACAAGTGAGGGCGCTGAGTTTCTGAGAAGTGAAGTGATT
>NW_011889102.1:577319-583654 GCF_000151845.1 Pteropus vampyrus | reverse complement strand
CCTTGTGATAAGCAAACAGCCATGACTTGGAGGGGAAGCAAGAAGTCTAAACCTTAATACCACACTTATCACTTATTACTGAGCCAGAAAGGTAATCAGAGCATTAGATCTGCAAGTGTCAAACAGCATAATGATGTTTGACCTTGCCAAAGGGTATGGATTCTGTCTTGAGAACTTGTTAGCCACTGTGAGCTCGATTTGCACAGGATGTGTGTGTGTGTGTGTGGAGGAGGAGGAGGGAGAGAAGGAGGGGACTTAATTCCCTAAGAGAAGAGAGGCCAGGAGAGGCAGCACATTCAGCAGTCGCCCAGGTGGCTGCAAATAAAAGATGGGACTTGCCTAACAGTTCAAAGCAGAACAGCTCCTGAGATGACTCATTTTCTTTGGCTTCAGGAAAGATGCCAGAGATAAGGAGCAAAGAGAAGGGAAGAGGAAAGCCTGCATTGATTCTGTTCACAAAGGCAGGCAAAAGAGCCTCCAGCCAGAAAACAAACCTGCTGAATGTCACTCATTCTGGGGAAACTGAGAGAGTTTCTAGGGATATTCAGAAGAGGTAAAGCATCAAGCGACAGCGTCAAGATGAATTTACAAATTTAACTAACCATGAAGATGCATCTACTAAGTAAATTAGGTCCCTTAACTCACACTTCTTCCTTTTAAATCATCACCAATCTCTAGCTGGACAGCCCTCCAAACCAAACCTTCACCTTACACCAGAGACAATGGCGATGAGGTAGGAAGAGCACTGGGCAGCTGTCAAATGTTCTTCCTCTTACTGCTAGTCTCTGCAGCCTCTAAGCTGCAATTTCCTCATCAGTAGAATAAAGACATTAAGACTGATGCCACATGACTGCTGAGAAGATTAAATAAGAGATGTGAGAATGCATTGGAAAAGTTAGGCATCTGTCTATATTTTTAACAAGTGAGGGCGCTGAGTTTCTGAGAAGTGAAGTGATTTAAGCCCAGGAAATCAATGGATGGAAAGCAGAACAAGAATTCCTGCCTCCCCATCCAGTGCTCTTTCTACTAAACCACACCTACCAACATGTAAAGAGCTTTGATTATTCCGTGGGTGCACATCTTGTCTCCTCAAGCAAGTTTCTCTAGAACGAGGATTATGTACCCTATACAGTTCTTGGTACTTAACAACAGCAGCCAACACGTATGAAGCCATTACAGTGTGTTGGGCTTTGTTCTGAGTGATTTTCTTACACTAACTTTTATCTGCACATTAAATCCATGAGGTAAAGTACTGTTATTATTATCTCCATTATTACAGATGAGGGAACCGAGGCACGGGTTAAGAAACTGACCCAAGAGCACCAACCGAGGCTGTCTGACTGGCAAGCTCTGCTCTAACCACTATGAGCAGAAGCACTGATGTCACACAGAGCTAGCTGTGTTACCCCAGGGAGGCCTGGCACAGTGCTAGTACATTCCAGGAACTCGATCGATTGCGGTTTCCCTGGACCTGAAGAAAATCCTGTGATTTTGCCACATACAGCCCTGGTGCTGGCTTTCTGGATAACCCAGAAGCACGTCCACACTTTCTTCCTCACAGAAGGGACTCAAGGCAATATGTCTTGAAATGTGATGAACAGTCACAAACGAACATTAACAAGCTAAGAGAAACCTCTGACCTCGCCAAGAGTCAAAAAAAAAACCAAATTAAAATTAGATACTCTTTTCACTTATCAAAATAGAAAAAAAAAATTTAAATGATAATATCTAATGCTGGCAGATATGGAGTAAAACAGGCATTCCTACACCCTACCTATAACAGTGAGCTTTGATTATACTTCTCTGGACAACAGTTTAGCCGTATATAGTCGATTCCTGTTATTCTCAGTAGTTACATTTTATGAAGTCATCACAAACACTGAATTAGTGAATACTAAACCATTGCTCCTAGAAAAATACAGGGTTAGGTTACTACAAGCCTCTGGTCACAAGATTTTTGTCAACTGATAAATACATACCTTGTTTCACATGTATTTCTGTTTAAAAACACCTTATTTAACATGCTATATAGTGTTGATTTATTAACATTGAACTCACGGTCAACAGCATTGTAACTCAGGCCTGAGTGAAGCTTATCAAACACAAGTATTTTCTCTGCGAGGCACACTGCAGCCTTCTTATGCTTGGAAACACGAGACGGCACTTTCAGTACATCTGCGGGATGTTTTAAACAGCAAAATCACACATACAAATAGCACAAAAATGCAAAAAAAAAAAAAAAAAGCGCGGGGCCCAAGTAGACCTCTAAAGGACACTTGTTTACAGTATAAGTAGGAGAACTGAAACAAGAAGGCAGAGCACCTTGTTTCACTGCAGCTGGGAACATGCGTGATAGGCTGCTCAAATTTTTCCACTGCACATGTCAGCAAAATGACCACAAAAGCCCAGTGAGTATGGATTTTGAGGTTACAAATACATCTTAGCAAGTAGGCAAATTTGCAAATACGGAATCCGCAAAAAAATGAGGATTAACTGTATTTATTAAGAATCTAAAATGCTCACACATGTCAAAAGGGGCAGGTGACACAAATCTAGGCTTGATTTCCTAAGTGCCTTTTGAACTGGTCCTATTTCAGGAGGAAAAGATCCATTGGGGTCTCAGAGTAGAGTACTGCCTGGTAAGAACCACTGTGTGCTTCAGGCTGAAAACAGTAGCAAGGAAACTGTGTAAAGTCTCTTGAACACAATTGGACTGGGGGACAGGGAGCACCGTAAAGCCAGGGACAGGCTTCAGGCTTCCCTCCCCTCACAAACTCAAGGCTCTGTCCTCAGGGAGAAAGTTCTCACAAGAACCAAGCCCTTCTCAAGTCTATGCTGAACCCACGGTTCTGAGGATGGTGGGGAAGTCAAAGCCCCTCTCCCACTCTGACTTATCTCCTGCTCCTCTCCCCGCTCAGCCTTGTTCCTGTCACATTGTTATCTGCTATTCAAATTTAATTGGACGTCCTTTTTTCCCTCTCAATCTGGTAACTCTACACATTTTACAGATGAGGAAACTGAGGCTCAGTGAGAACTAATGACTTAAATGACTTGCCCCAAGGGCACACAACCAGTGGGAGAGCCAGAACTAGCCTTAACCAATCTCCAACAATTAGCCAGCTTCTCATCCTCTCACAAAGACCTTGTGCCTCTGTGCCCAAGTTAATGCCCGCATGGCTGTATTAATCCATGTACTCTGAGGATTAACTTGCAGTTGAAATGTTTCCTTGGCCTTCAGTAAGGAAGAGGTTTCCATGTCTATATTTAATCATTTTTAGTAATTTTTTTGATTATAAAAATATACACCTGCAATATACTCACACAACAGAATACTATATACCAATGAAAAAGAACAGACTTCTCCTACACACAACGGAACAGATTGGTGAGTTTTTATGTATTCATACACATCAACTTAAAGAAATAATATTGAATAAGAATCCAGATACAAAAGAAGATATCCTGTATGATTCCATATATATAAAGTTCAAAAATACTTAAAAGTAATCTATGGTGATAGAATAGTGATTCTTGGCCAGCAGGGGGCAAGAGTGAGGAGGGTTACTGAGAAAGGACATGAGGGAACTTTTGGGGGTTTTAACAATGTGTATCTTAACCTGGGTATAGGTTACACATGCATATAAATATATAGATCCAGCTGCTTAAGATTTGCATACTTTTCCATTCGTGGGTTATACTTCAATGAAAAACTAAAGACAAACAAAAAGATTAATATACACTCATTGTAAAAAATGAATAAAGTACAAGCATAAAGAACAAAACAAAAACCATCTCTATTCCCATCACTGGGAGATATCATAACTAACATCTTAAAGTGTATTCTTCCACATATTTACCCAATAGTATTAACTTTTCACGAGCATTTCCTAAGAAAGGAATCTGGGACCTAGTACCAGTCACTGGAGATGCTAATTTATTTAGGAGTCCAAATTTCCTGGATATGTCTTTCACTTACCCAGAAAGCCCTGACACTAGATTTAATTTGACCATTTTTAGAAAGGCATGGGACAATTAAGGGCAAATAAATGGAATTAAAATCAAATTGAATACAGCCTTTCAATGTTATGACTTAGAATCTGATTTTAAGTACGTGATGAATATAAAATGAAAGCTTGGCCTGGAAGTCTGAAAAAGGCTCTTGAGCCTCCTGGAACCCAGAACACCACCTACTGGTCAAGATCTGCAATGACAGCCCACCACCACACCACCTGAAAGCATGGCCTTCCTATTTATAAGCCCCTACTTATAAATGATAACCTCTTTTTATTATGAGTTTATATATGGCTCCCAATAGCTTGCTAGACATTTTTGCTTCCCTAGTGCATTACACAGACCTTAGGCTATAGAACTAGTTTAATAAAAAGTAGAATGAATAAAAGGATGGATAGATAGATGGATGGATGGATGATGACTGAATGGACAAAAGGATGGAAGAGCATTCTTGTGTGTCATTGTGAAATGAGGGAATAATCTCTGTCCTACCCACCTCTTTTTTGTTTGCCTTTTTCTTTAATAAAAATGATGATTTGATATGCAGATAGTGAAATGATTACTAGTCAAGCTGATTAACATATCATCTCACGTAGTTACCTTTCTGTGATGAAAGCACCTGAATTTTACTCTCTTAGCATATTTCCAGTATTCAATAGTGTTATTAAGAATAGCCATCACGCTGTACATTAGATCATGAGACTTACTCATCTTACATCATTGCAACTTTGTACCCTTTGACCAATATCACCCCAGTCCCTACCCCCGGTAACCACCATTTTACACTCTGCTTCTATGTATTAAACTTTTTTAGATTCCACATACAAGATCATACATTTTTTTTTTCTTTGCAGGCTTTGGGAAAGTGGATAAAATAACCATTGGGGAAAACCAATGGATGTGAGGGATTATTATGACAGCCCAACGCCAGGAAGTAGAGCAGTCAAATGGTGACCAGGGTGAGCAGTGAGGCTGCAGAGACAGGTACTGTGTTAAGAACAGGAAACTCAATTAAATGTGAAATGTCTTGACTCAGACAGTTAATAGGCACCTGACAGATTTCAGCACTTTTCCCTTTCCTCTTCCTATTTTACAACCCGGCTCACAAATCCTTTCCATAATATCTGAAGAGCAGAAAATGGAGATTTGTCCTTTCCAGGCCTCATTTAGAGGTGAGGTGATGTTTGATGTTTTTCTGTTGTTGATTTTGAAACAGGCCAGGGTCACTGTGCTTACGGATGTCAAAGTCCTCCCGAGTTAGGAAAAGTGGTTTCTGAGGCATCACTGTCGGGCTGCCTGATGGCGAAGTGCCCATCTGAGCATGTCCACTGTTGCCAGCACTTGACAAGCATCATGCCGGCCTTGCTTTTAGATGCTGCACAGCAGGGGCTCTGGTCCACATAAAAGTGGCATGATGTAGCAGAAAAGGGGTCAGAAGGCAGTGCTCTGACACTCACCAGCTAAGTGACCTTGAGCAAGTTAGCTTGCTCTTGCCAGTATATAAACCATCTTATTAGGCCAATGTAACAAGATAATGCCTGGTAAAACACTTTAGAAACTAAAGCACTGGCCCCGAGTTAAGGTATGGCTAATAATAGAAACTCAAATGAACGTCATGCCCCACTTGTGACCTGAGCGAGTTCAAAAGCTACAGGGAATGTCACCTGCATTGATCTAGACCCAGTTTATACTTACGGAATCCAACCCCGTTTTAGCAGCTACATCACACTCTTACTTCACATCGAGCTTAGAGCCTAGTAAGATTTACCCACTACTGACTTTTTAAAATATGGACTGCACCCCTTCAGGCATCATCCACTCTTTAGGCAATTGATTTTTTTTTAAAACTAACTAAATGTAGACTTTAAGTTACATTTGCACTAGGTAAATTTTATTTTATTGCTCTGGTCCATCAATATAGGCTATTAAAATATTTTAATACTACTTTGGCCATTCCCTGTGTTCTCTCTCTGCTGACTTGATGACAGCCACACATTTCAACAGAGTACAATCCATATAGTCATTCATTCAATATACATTTACTGAGCCCCTACTATTCCCTAGACATTGTGTTAGGAGCCAGGAGATACAAAGGGCATATCTGACAGAGTGGCAAGTGTCATCGTAAAAATATGCCCTGGCTGCTAGGGGTTCAAAAACAGGGCATTCCTATTGCTGTCAGCAGCAGTGACATGGCTTCCCAGGTCTGGAGATGTGGCAGGGGCCAGTAGCCATTATCCTCTTCTGAGCTCACCATTGGACTATACTCTCCAGCTCCGATGATTCTTAGTGCTTCCACATTAATGACCAAGTCCTTCTTCCCG
>NW_011889102.1:544344-577269 GCF_000151845.1 Pteropus vampyrus | reverse complement strand
TTAGAGGTGAGGTGATGTTTGATGTTTTTCTGTTGTTGATTTTGAAACAGGCCAGGGTCACTGTGCTTACGGATGTCAAAGTCCTCCCGAGTTAGGAAAAGTGGTTTCTGAGGCATCACTGTCGGGCTGCCTGATGGCGAAGTGCCCATCTGAGCATGTCCACTGTTGCCAGCACTTGACAAGCATCATGCCGGCCTTGCTTTTAGATGCTGCACAGCAGGGGCTCTGGTCCACATAAAAGTGGCATGATGTAGCAGAAAAGGGGTCAGAAGGCAGTGATCTGACACTCACCAGCTAAGTGACCTTGAGCAAGTTAGCTTGCTCTTGCCAGTATATAAACCATCTTATTAGGCCAATGTAACAAGATAATGCCTGGTAAAACACTTTAGAAACTAAAGCACTGGCCCCGAGTTAAGGTATGGCTAATAATAGAAACTCAAATGAACGTCATGCCCCACTTGTGACCTGAGCGAGTTCAAAAGCTACAGGGAATGTCACCTGCATTGATCTAGACCCAGTTTATACTTACGGAATCCAACCCCGTTTTAGCAGCTACATCACACTCTTACTTCACATCGAGCTTAGAGCCTAGTAAGATTTACCCACTACTGACTTTTTAAAATATGGACTGCACCCCTTCAGGCATCATCCACTCTTTAGGCAATTGATTTTTTTTTAAAACTAACTAAATGTAGACTTTAAGTTACATTTGCACTAGGTAAATTTTATTTTATTGCTCTGGTCCATCAATATAGGCTATTAAAATATTTTAATACTACTTTGGCCATTCCCTGTGTTCTCTCTCTGCTGACTTGATGACAGCCACACATTTCAACAGAGTACAATCCATATATTCATTCATTCAATATACATTTACTGAGCCCCTACTATTCCCTAGACATTGTGTTAGGAGCCAGGAGATACAAAGGGCATATCTGACAGAGTGGCAAGTGTCATCGTAAAAATATGCCCTGGCTGCTAGGGGTTCAAAAACAGGGCATTCCTATTGCTGTCAGCAGCAGTGACATGGCTTCCCAGGTCTGGAGATGTGGCAGGGGCCAGTAGCCATTATCCTCTTCTGAGCTCACCATTGGACTATACTCTCCAGCTCCGATGATTCTTAGTGCTTCCACATTAATGACCAAGTCCTTCTTCCCGGGCAGATGAAGAGATGAAATCCATTGTGACAGGTCTCTCATGGTTTCCTCGGCCTTCCAAACAAAAAAAAAAAAATGCAAGTGGCAATAGCTAGCTTGCTCTTATCTTTCTGACGTCATCATTCCATCCTCATCCCTCTTCCAATGCACACATTAATTCTGCAAATATCAGTAGAGTCCCTACACTGGGCCAGTACTGTGTTGGACTCCATTGCCTTCTCTTAAATCTTCTGAGGTCAAAATCTCCACAGTGGGGAGCAAGTGCTTTCTCCATGCAGGTAATCCCCTTCTCTAGCCCTTTTGTACCAGCCAAGATCAAGAGCTGAGCTTCTGCATATCTACATCCCAGTTTAATACTTCCAGGCTCTATATAAAAGAGGGAAGGAGGGAATTCGAGGAGTCAAGGCATACCACGTCCTCTTGGTCTCATTAGCAGAGCACTATAGTAAGAAAAACCTGGACTGCGAGTAAAGACAGAGATGTGAGTCTCAGATCTGCAACCAACCAACTTTGTGACTTTAGATATGGCCCTCTGGGCTTCATTATAAAACAAAGACCAGAAGATCTTTGAGTTTCCACTCAGCTCTTAATATTCTGATTCTTTCTATGCTAATCCCTGATTCCTGGATAAACCTTCCACTCTCTTCTGATCTAGCTTTCTAGAGGAACAAAAAATTTTACATAAAGAGGTAGAAGGGAAGAATTTCGCCAGCCTTCCTTATAATGAAATATCTGCTGGCAATAAGCAGCCCAAAGCCGATAAACAATCGCTAAGGGTTACAATTTAGGAATATCTTGATCCTTGCTTGCCTATAACCTGATTTCTTTTAGGCCCAGCCTAATCTTGAGTCTAGAGTCAAGCTCCAAGCTATTTGTCAAGAATTTCACGGAATTTCTACACTGGAATGGTTTGGGAAATGTCCTTCGCAGATATATTCTTTCACGGTTCAGGAACTCTTAATAATGAGCCATTTGGATAGGGGAGTGCCTTCTCTTTCTTGGGCCTCTCTTTCTTCACCTGTAAATAAGGAAGGTAATTCCTCCAGCTCTACAATGTCTTTGGTTCTGTAATAGTATGTGCCTCAGTCTGAGATTCCACATGCAGCTCACAACCAGCAGCAAACCACATAGACAAAAAAAAAAAAAAAGAAGAAGGATGCCATCTGACGATTAAATGCAGAAAAATTATGCAATTAGCAAAGGACGTTGATCATACAACATGTGAGTCTAATTGCAGCACATGCAAATGTTTGCTAAATTAGATAAATATGGGTTTGCAGTCACTCTGGTACACATAATGAGTTGTAAAGTTAAGGAAAATATAAAAGTTAATTATGAAACGGGAATGATAAACATAGGGTTTGTGCAGGAGGCCGATTAGGATTATTAATCAAGTAATCATCTCACACCTAAAGTGGAGTGTTGTAGGCGTCCCAGGCCCATAGTCTGACTACTGTGTAATGAAGTTATCATGTTTAATAGGACATGGAAAACATGCTTCAGTTTTACATAGCACCTGTTACCTGGGGAACTCCAGCACTCGGGGCTGGTTATATTGACTCATCAATTTGCATTGCACATGGTTAGAGAAGAAAGGTTGTATCCTAACCATTATCAGACTCTCTTGAACATGCCACAAATGATAACTCCATAAGCCCATGAAGTAGCTCTTATGTGAGGTGACCTATTGTCCTGCAGCACCTTCCATGGAGAAGTAAAAAGAATCCTAGAGAAGTAGCCACAGTGAGAACCTAAGTTCTGGAGGCAGACTGCTTGGATTTCAATTCTGGGTCTATTGCTAATTCTTTGACAAGTTAATTCAGCTTGCTGTGCCCTGGTTTCCTCATCTCTATTTTGAGGACAATAATATCACCTATCTCTTAGAGAAGTTATAAAGATTAAAGAAATTATTACCTACAAAAGCACAAAGAACACTGTCTGGTTTCTTGCTAGCTGGTTTTCCCTGTTCATTAGTTCATTCATTCAACCAAATAAGGGCCCACAATGTGCAAGGCACTAAGCTAATGACAATGGCTGTAGGAAGGATACACACACGCACACACACACACAGAGATTCCATCTTCACATTAGGATTAGGGAGGAAATACACAAATAACTGCAGTGAAGCAATATGTGAGATGTACTATTTGAGTATTATAAAATGTTCAAGGGGTCATCATTCCTGAAAAGCAGCTGGAGAAAGCTTCACTGAAGACAGGCCACTTCAGCTAGGCCGCAATGAGATTTTAACAGAGGGGAGGCTGGGCGGAAAGATGTGCAACATTCCAGGCAAAGGACACCTCATGGGCAAAGATGCTGAACTCAGAAAATCCAAGGCAACATCCAGTTATTGCCAGAAGTGATGGGTAAGGATAGAAAGCAGCTTTGAAGTCAATCAAGGATGGTGGGTTGAGGGCGGGGGAGGCTCTTGATGTCAAGCCCAAGGCTTTATCCTTGAACCACAGAGAGTCCCTGGGACATTTTAATTGAAACATTTTAGAACAAAATAGTGTTAAAGAAGATGAGTCTGGCAGGGTGAGCAGAAAGGATGGAAAAAGAAAAGACTGGTGGCAGTGTGAGCTGGGAGGCTACTGCAATAGTCCAAGTGTGCAGAAACAAGGGTAAGAACGAAAAGAAATGCAAGAGAAATGGGACGGACAAACTGACAAGACTCAGTGATGAAGAGAATGTGCAGAGGCTTGCTAGTCTCCCGCAGATTCTGATTCCTAGTTACCCAGCACATTATCCAAACAAAGCTCTACCAGTAGGAGGCACCACAGAGTAGAAGTACTGAACAAGGGCTTGCGTCAGGCAGCTAGGGATCCCTGCTATGCCATTGACCAGCTGTGTTACCCTCAGCCAGTTTTAACCTCCCAGAGCTTTCCTCATTTGCAAAACAGGAACAAAAACAACATACTTCTAGGGACACAGTGAAGATTAAATGAGAGAACGTGATAATCATGTAAAGCACCTGCAAAGTGCCTACCCCATAGGGAGCTCTCAGTAAACGCTGAAAAAAAGACTCCCAATGCCCCTAAATAGAGAATACAAAAAAATAAACAAATAAGTAATACTCAACATTCAAATTCTCTTGAATGTGGTTTATTCATGTTTTGATGATTCAGAAGCTCTTTCCAGATCTTGCAGAACCACCAGCATCACCAACATACGGTCTCTAAAGCCCCACAGAAGCACTGGTTGGCACTCATTTGGGTCAGATTAAAGCAAACCAGCTCATTGTATTGATTTTGAGCCAGAAGCAGAGAGCAGTGAGGAACAATCTCAGATCCTATTGATGAAATTGGATCATGAATTTGGGTAAATTTCTCCTGTATTTTCATCAAGAACCTCATCATTTTCCTTCTCCTACCTCTCAAGCAATACCAACTTTCACACACCTTTCCTGATCTCCTGTGGCAAGGGTCGTAGAGATGATCCTAGGGGCTGCTGACCAGTCAGCCGATGTGTGTGAACTTCAAAAGCCTGTTGACACAGCTGCACACCACTGGGCCAGGGGCCAGGGTAGGGGGCAGATCTGTCTGCAATGCTTGAGCCACACCTTGAGAGCAGCAGAACCAACGACAAGGAGGACCAATAAACCATTCTCAGCTCTTGGAGCACTGTCATTTAGGCAACAAAAATTCAACATGCGAAAAAGCAAACTAGTTCTATCATGTGGGCCACTGGAGTTTGTTAATTATAGACCTGAATCTTGGCCTGATCCATTCACTGTCACTACAGAATTCTGCTCACAACTAATGTCTTATTGCAGGCAAAATTACCTGCAATCAGCCAAACTACTGTTAGTTTTCAAAAATACCCAGAACCCTCTGAGATAATCCTTTATGGGTTCAGAAAGACAAAAAGACAGCAACCTGTGAAGCAGGGGATTGACCTCAGCCTGTCAAACATCAAAGCCTGTGGTTTTTCCAATTTCCAAGGGAAGCTCAGCATCAGCAGAAAATGATGCAATGCTGAAAGATTCAAGTAATCAAGTCTGCTCTCCCATGTCACAGGAGAGACAGCTAGAGCTCAGAGGAGTGGAACGATTTTAACAAAGATCACACAGCACATGACAGTGACTACTGTGGAAATTAATAAGCTAGCAAGAGATCTGAACATATTAATGAGGTTATTTCCGTATAATCAAATCGCAATTAATGTTTTCCAACTTTGTTTACATAGGTTGCCTCAGGTGGTCCCACAGCATCAATGAAGTCTTTATGTCACAGACGTTAGCAGCCTCTTTCACAGAGGAGGAAACTGAGGCTCATAGAGGTAAATGGTTTTCCCTAGATCACAGAGCTAACAGGTATCACAGGCAGGACTAGAGCCAGAGGCTTGGGTTCTAAGCCAGTTGACAAGTACTAACTGAATCCAATTCTGTGCCCAGGCCTGTGCTTAGAGTAATTAACCTGTTTGTGTGCGAAGAGCATAGAGACAGAAAAACAAAGAGCAGGAGAGGCAATAGGTACCAATAGAGCCAATAAACTAGATGGAAAACCTTAAATCATGATGCACTTACTAACTCTACTGAGAGATAAGAGTATGTTATCTTAGAGTATTTTTCCTCTTCAATGTGTCTTCCTCAAGCATTTCTATAAATTAAGTCCTCAAAAAAAATAGATAAAGCAGGCCTCTAGTTGTAAGGCTTCCAAAGACACTGGACATCCTCTCCTACCGCTGAGCACAGCTGCCCCTGCAGCAGGGATGGTGGGAGGCAGGAGAAAGTGGCGGAGGATGCAGACTCAGCGGGTCAGGAGGAACATTTTCCTGGTCAAACAATGTGGCTATTGGGAATCTCTTTCCCCAGAGTGATTAAAACCAGAAAAAAATAAAAACGAAAATGAATATTGATTCATCTGGATTATAATACTACGTAATAACTATTACTGAGTACTTACTGTACTGTGCTAACATTGTGCTAACCACTTTCTATCCTTTATGTCATCTAGTCATCACGACAACCCTTCAAGGTGGGTATTTTGATCCCCATTTTAGTGAGAAGGAAAAAGTGAGACTCAGAGAGGTTAAGAAATTTGCCTAAGGTCATGTAATGATGAGGTGAGCTTTGGTCCAAGGTCTATTTCACTCCAAAATCCTTTTATCTGCATCCTACTCTCTATCAAGGAAGATAACTTACTAGAAAATGCCTCCCCATTTCTAGACTCCAAGTTTCTCTAGGAAGCAGCCATCTATAATACGACACAGATATATTATTCTCACAATGATGCCAACATAGCCAGCATCTAAAAATTTTGGTTACCAAATATCTTTCCCTTTTTTAATAGAAAAGTAATATTTCATAGTATTAGAACTAACTCGAAAACAATTATAGATTTTTTACTTCAAAGACTGAATTTGTAACAAAGCTTAGTGCTATTTAAAAAGCACATGTAGAACGATCCATTTTGTGGGCAAATTCAAATGCAGTTACTCCAAGCAATTTCCATACTGAAAAACACTGTGAGTTTTTAGTGAGCATATACAATTAAAGCTGAGAAGAGAGCCACCTACTTCTTTTGGAAGATCCTAAGTATTTTGTCAACAAAATTAAATATGTACATCCTATTCAATCTCTGTACTGTATGGTAAAGCACTACAGTGAGCAGTTAAACTCTACCATAATATATCTAAATATCATGAGTTATATTAGGTCAAACCAGATCCTGAAAACCATGACTTGAAGGGGAATTGGCAAGTGCCGCGGAGTTAGAAGAAACCTGTTGGAGAAAGAAGTAGGTCATTAGAGGGCGTGGTTACTTCCTGTAACCCTCTGGGGAGATGCCCCCTCACCCCCCCACCCCACCTGACTTGGCTGATCAGGAGCCCGTTCTGTCGTCTTGGCTCCTGACTCCAACGAGAGCCTGCCGAAGTTTAACTAACCCACTTAAGCTGACTTCAGTGATCTTTCCAGGGGAAACCAGGCTGTCTCCAGTGACGCTGAAGCAGTAGTTTGAAAGGCTCAGAAAAGTAATCGACTTGTCCAAATGAAGTCCATGTCCCTGGAAAAGAAAAAGACAGAGAGAAAGAAGAGCGGTAAGTGAAAGGTTGGCTTTGTCGCTGTGATCTGAGGCAGCCACCATGTCCTGTAGCTGGTGTCCAGCACAGTCCCTAGGCTCAGAGCGAGTGACCCATACACAGGGGCTGGAAGAAAAAAAAAAAAATTTGAGTCCCTAGGGGAAAACAAATTTCTACAGAAAACTAAAAAAAAAAAGTACTGTAGAGGTAGGACATAGAAAAAAGATGTTTGCTAAATTGAGTGGCAGAGAAGTCTCACATTTATAGGAAAAAAATAAGATAATGAAAATAGTAAATAATAATAACAGCAGTTAACACTTTGTGCCAGACACTGTTCTACTGCTTGACTATAAATTCCAAAAGGGCAAGGACTTTGACTCTCATTCGCCTGTATACACTGAACACCTAATTCAGGGCTTGGGAGCATAGCAGACATTCAGAATACTATGCATTCAGGATACTTAACGGTGAATAAATAGGTAAAATGGAAGGCAGGGGTAAGGAAGGGGGGTGGAAATAGTACTTAGCTAAAGCAAAAACATTTTTAAAGGGATGGTAATCATGAGATCATTTTTTTCTAACATTATTGAGCACTAAGTATGTGCCAGGCATTGAACTTAGTCCTGAAGATAAAGAGGTTAAAAGACAAAGTATCCTCTGGACTTGGTGAGTTGGTGCCCAAGATTAGGACCATATTCAACCAAGTAACATTTTTCAAGGCCCTGTTCTGGGTCAGGCATCCAGCTGGGCACTGGGAGAGAGAGAGAGAGAGAGAGAGAGAGAGAGAGAGAGAGAGAGAGAGAGAGAGAGAGAGAAAAGGTGTGTGTTCTCCCTGCCCTCAGGAACTCGCAGTGGTGTAGGAGGAGTGTTGTAACAGAGATGCATATACAGGGTTATGATCAGGACAGGATGTGAGCAATCTGCCTGAAGGGGCTCAGCACAGTTATACCTCACTATCTGACTTCAAGCAAAGGGTAGCAATCACTGATCAGGGAGGTTATGGGATTCCAGCATTGACTGCGACTTTTTCATGTAATAAATTCCTGCCCCCACTTCCTGTATATATGCTGTTTTGATGTTCTGGAGTCTGGAAAAAAAGGGTTCTTCCAATCCACTGATAAGTGCTAAGTCTACATGATCCTCAGCTCTATGACAATTTTAAGATCAGATGATGCAGTAAGAATGAGGACAGAACAGAGATCCCAATTCTTTAAAAGGGTTCTCAGTATTTTGCGTTCTATTATCCCCAAAGCACTTTAAAAATTCAGATACAGTAATTACTCAATAAATGGCAACAACTGTCCCTGCTGCAGCTGAGTCCAGAGGTTGTAAATGCCCATCCAGCACTCATCAGTTGAAGGAAGTTCCCCAAGGAAGTCACGGGAGAGCTGGAGAGGACTTTACACACAGCCCGGCTGCAGCTATGGGCAGGCGCTGACCAGCCTAGCTCCACGGTCAGCACAAGCCCGCTCTCAGATGCTCCCCGACCTGCATCCCTTTTCGTCTTCACATTCTTTAAAACCTGCCCAGATAGGACTCAGCACAATTAATTTTGGGGTCAAGTAACCAACCAGCTAAAAGGACCGGGGAGGGCTGAGATACAGTTGTGAGCAGCTGCAATCTAACCTAGTACATAGGGATTTGTGTAATTTAAAGCTCTAGACAGCTGTTTTGTGGTGGCTGTACCTATACGTGCTGCAGAAAAAGAACAACCCTGTATTGCCCCACCGGGTCAGGAAAGAGAGCTCATGGCAGGAGCACTTAAGAGGCATGGGTGGCAAAAGAGCAAGAAGGAAAGGTCTAGGAGCCCACTAGCTAGAGCAACTCCTTCCTTAGCCCCTCAGCCACCCTGTCAGCCGGGGAAGGGCCTAATCTTTTTACAACCCATGTGTGAGGCTCTCGTGATGCTGAAAATGGACATGATTCCAAAATCCTGAAAGTTGCCTTCGAATCTAGACACCTCAAACGACGCCCATCTTCCCCTTCACCTCTGAAATCTTTTTTTTATTGCTTAGTGCTGAACGTATTACATATCAGCCCGCCAAGTTGCATAAGCCATAAGGGTGGCAGCAGAGTCAAAAAACTGGTCTAACTTCAGTGAGACACAGATTACACAACATGGTGAACAAAAGACCAGAAACAAAAGCACGAATATTCCCTTGGATTACATAACAAATAACTGAAAAACACGTTTGATGGGAAACTAAGAAAAAAAATATTTCAACCCATCCCCTCATCCTTCTTTTTTGGCTGTGCAGTATACATAAAAGTATTCAATATATTTATTTCTTTCTTATACACTCGTGCTGAATTTCAAATCGACACACTACACAGTGTTGAGCAGAATTTCAGCTTGCTTGCTTTTTTCATTACCTTTATTTGAAATGGTTAAGACTTCAAAACTGTATCATTTCATTCTTAATAGAGCTACTTTTCATCATAGTGAGATGGATTATAATTTCACATGCTTCAATAAGATATGGCAATTGTTATTAAATCAATTATATATCCCAGTTTTTCTATATTTTGTTATGTTAGGGGAGGGGTAGATGTTTACGATGTCACCAACATTTCTTTCATAGGAACTTTCAGAGCCAGTGGAATGAACTGAGAGCAGGTAGACCTGGATCATGATCCTGACTCTGTAGCTAACTTGGCCATCGCTTAAATTTTTTAGCGCTTCCGTTTGTTCCTCTATAAAATGGGCACGACTATCCTCGGAAGGAAGTAAGGACCAGTACCAGCGCAGTAGAGAAAATGGCTTTCAGTAAAAAGCCCTTAAGAATAAACTTTAGTTTCAAATCTCAGTGCTGCCACTTACCCTGACACCTTGGATTTGTTACTTAAAAATGCTCTGCTTCTCTTTCTGAATCATAACCCATGGTTAACGCCTGTGCTGAGTATTAAATGAGATGCCGTCTGTGCAGTGTCACCATAGATGGCTGCTCCTTACACTGTTTGCCCTACAGGTATTTGGCACTAAGACACCTGGGGCACGAATGGCCCTGTAAACCACAGATGTGAATGCATTAGTCACAGCCTCTGAACAGACCAGCTGCTTCTGAAAAACAGCCCCTTTAAAAAGGGCTCCCCAGCTGTAAAAATTTAAGTAAGCGGGGCAGAATTGAAAAGGCCCACTCCTATAGGCGCCAGGAGTGGGGAGAGGAAACACAACAATCTGTGAAATATATAGTGGCTAAAGCAAAAGCACCAACTGCCCAAGTTTTGTGGATGTATTTTTAACCACACCTTGCTCCAGAAAAGGTGTACTGGGGCTGCGTAAGAACCGCTGCTCCGTGCCGTCGGTTTGGGAACCCTGCTCAGTGACCTTCGCTTTGTTTTAAATCTGAGAGCTATAGGCGACCGCTCGCTTCTGCACAGCATCACGCCAAAAACCCACTTCCAGGTAGAAGCGCTTTCTTGAGCAACACTTGCCTGAAGCCGGGTCGGGCTCGCGCCCGGCTAACTGCGAAGGGAGGACAGACACCACCGGCGCTGGCGCTAACCGTTTGAGGCGGTCACCTTGAGGGCCCTGAAATCGCGTCCCCCTAGGGTAAGAGCCAGCGCTTGCCGCCCGGACCCCTGGCCCTACGGCCAGTCGCTGCCGCACGGCGACCGCAGCCTCAGTATCACAGCATCCCCACCCTTATATCGCGTCCGGGAATATATAAATGTCCCGCGCAGCAAGTCAGCACTGAGTGATTCATTGACATATAGCATGAGATAGGACTGCGGGATCATAGCCCTGGGATTGCTGTAATTTAGGGACGTGAGATTGCAAAAGAGGAAGCGCTCAAATCAAATAGTCGATATATGGGCGCCCTGATCTAGGTGTGGTTGAGCACTACATGCGGTCCCGCCAACTCCAACGCTGGTCCCCAGAAAAGGGAAAACGCTTTAAAGCAGAGAACAGAGGAGCAAGCCAACGAGGGAGCCAACAATCCAGGCACCGCTGCCGCCCCGGGCCTCAGTTTCTCTGTCGGAAAAACGAGCGCGTTGGACTAGAGCGTCTTCCGATTCTACTGTTAATCTAGAACTCTACAATATTCCATGCTAAAGCTGCTCGAGGCTCGGAAACAGGAAAAAGAGGGAAAGCGAGGTAAAACAGGGAGGAAGAAAAGAGAGGGTGGGAGACCAAGAGAAGGAACGGCGGACGCCCAGAAAAAGCTTGGCGGGTTTTCAATCTTAATCCTCCTTCTCATACACCTGAGTTCTCACGTCTCGGCCAAGGCCGCGCGCCCATCGAGTTTGGGGAGCAGATGGACATCCTCTCCCTCTAAACATCAATTTCTAGAAGCCTTGGGGCAGATGGTGGACAGCACAATAATGCATGCCAGGGATGGAAAGGGGAATGGTCCCAGCTGGGGTCCGGAGGGCAGGTGAGCGGATCTAGTGCTGAGTAGGGGATCGCAGAGCGTCCGCTTCCTAGCCTGCGTGCCCTGGGAGGGCAAAACTTCATTTTCCAACTTTGAGCGAGGAGAGGGGGTGTTTGCAAATTTAAAAAAAAAGGGGGGGAGGTGAGTTGCTGAACTTTCCCCCCCCAACACCGTCGTAGAGGCGGGACCGAGGGGCGGCGCCTGCACCGTGATTCGCCGCGGGCTCCTGTCCGGAGACTCGGATTGGCGCGCGGGGTCCAGGCCGGGAAGAGCGGGCGTGGGGGAGGGGAGCGGCCCGCCCTGCCCGCGGGATCGTCTCGCGCCGGGAGCGGGTTAATTTCAAATCGGGGGCTTGACTGCTCCTGGACGGTCACGCTACCTCGGCCCGCCCACTGGCCCGCCAGACCTGGTCCCGGCGTTTCCCTCTGGCACCCACCTCAGCGTGGCGTAAGGACCGACTGACCGCCGGACTTGCGGGCTCCAGAGCCTGAGCGGGGAAGAGGTGCCGAAGAGTCCCCGCTCAGTCTCCGCCCGCTCCAACCGTGAGGTGAATTGACAGGTCAGCGGGACGCAGAGGGAAGCGGCGCCCGGCCAGCCTAGCACTGGGAGAGGGCTCGGGAGGGCTGCGGCAGCGGCGGCCGTTTCCCGCCTCTCGCTCCGCCGGGGGCCGTGGAGGGAGGAGCTGAGCTCCCGCGCAGAGGGGAGGGGGCGAGCGAGGGGGAGGGGCGGGGATGCCGTGGTTCCGGGCGCGGGTTTGCCCGCGCTCAAGCCCCGCGCAACTAAGGGGCGGTGCCGGCCACGGTCCGGCTTTCCGCGCCAAATTTTTAAATCGAAGGCGGAAGGTCCGGGACCGCCCCTGGCGCCGCCAACCAATCGCGGGCCCGGAGCCGGCTCTCTGATTGGTTGGGAATCGTTGCCCTGGAAACTTCGAAGATGCTGTCGGAGAACTGCCGGGCTGGCGGCGCGCGGACTGGGCCTGGGGGAGGGGCAATTGGCCGGGCGGAGGGGGAAGTGCGCAGGCCGCGGAGCGTGTGGCGCCTGCGAGAATGTACCTGGGCACCTTAGTAAAAGCAACCTTCCATGCTGGGGTCCAACATCGTGGCGTGAACTGGCCGCCCCAATAGCGAGTGCATTGTACTTTGCATCTTTGGGGAAATCTTTATAAAAAGTCTTAATCGTAAGGCGTTCTTTAAATGCCCAGAGTACGGTTGAAGCTTAAGGACCGAATTTGGAAGTTTCCTATCAAGCTATTTCCCAAGACTTTACTGCTGAGCCTAAGTACGTGTGTGTCAGGAAAGAAATTCAGGCATCTAGATGCAGACTTTTATCCAGGAACTTGGGGTTGTGTCTGTTCAGCCAGAACCTGGGCTCACGAGCTCAGTCTCGGGCCCTGATCTGTGAACAGGTTGGTGCTTATGCTTGCTACTTTCCATTCGATGGGGTCCGGAGAATGGCCTGCCTTCTCTAAAGGTGAGAGAGGGCTGTCACTGGAAATTCTATGGGTTGCTCGAAGTCTCATGACAGCGGATTGGTTTGCTGAAGGAATTTACTGGCGTTTGATGTAACTTTCTGCCCAGTGGAGCTATCTCTGGTTGGAAATAAAATATAAATGTAGTTTGTCAGTTTTCAATAGTCTTTGTTTCAGTAGCCTGTGGTGTCCATAAAGAAATTTTCAACGAATTTTCTGCTTTTACTTTTTAATTTTTCTATTTCCTTTTTTCTTTAAGGATATTAAACTTTTTAATATAATTGATTGGACTGCTTGAACCATCAGGATATTGGGAGGAACTTCCGAATTTTCATTTTTAAAGAAACTCAATGTATGAGAAATTTACAGGATGGAGAATGAAAAGGTACCTTTTTAACTTCAGTATTCATTATTGCATATTTAAATGCAATATCATCCAGGTTTAACTCCATAATTTTTCAATATCCAATATCTTATTGATGCCACATCTCCTTTTCATTAGCCTCTGAAAACCCAGAACGAAGGGAAATTTAATTTTTGAAGAGGGGAAGAGTTGCCCAGAGTTAATCTTTCTAGTTTTTAAAGGTTTGGTGGAAGAATCAAAGAGATAAGCAGAGAGAAAACATATTTTTAAGAATAGTAAAAGTTGTTCATTGCATTATGATATTTTTGAGAATTCTTGAACAAAAGGAATTCAGAAAGGGCATTTGACATAATTTGAGATTGGATTTATTTTTAAGATAATATTCTACCAAATCACCACCTTCTTTAAGTATGAGGGCTACAAATACTGTTTGAGAGAAAAACATTTTGTAAAATTACAAAAGAATTGTCCTTGGGGGTATCTTAATTAATGTCTAGCTACTGCTAGGTTAAAATGAAGAAATTTCCTAAATTTTAGATATTAGTCAAATAAGAGAATTGCTATTGCTTTGATAGTCTGAGGCAAAGGTCAATAGCCTTTAGAAATATCCCAGTCTTGGTTAGCACTTCTCAGGTGCACATGCTCAGGAGGGTCCCCCACTGGATCTCTGACACCAACTTCCATGTAAGAAAACCAGAGTTGGATTGAGATTTGGATTCAGGTCCTATGTGACCTCTCCCAGCCTGACTGTCCTCTTTTGCAGAATGAGACTGATTTGTTGAAAATACAAATGGAAAAACACTTGATAAATCCTAAGGCATATAAAATAACCCCAATAATATTTGTTTCGAAAGTCTCTGAAGAATTAGTGCATCTTTCTATTCTTTCACTTATTGCCATTCCAAGCATTTTCTTTAAAGTAGGAATAATGTGTGAAGCCTCCAGTGTCCAAAAGTAGAAGAAACCTGGTCTCCATTAGCCTTATTTATGAACTGCTCTTAATTTATCTTCTTGTGTCTCAGTGGCAGCCCCCTGCTGCCAGGAAGTAGCTTTGTGACTTTGAATAACTAATTTTACTTTATCTAAAGAGTAAAGGAGTAGACATTTAAAGGACAGACTTTTCTGGTCAGAAATTCTCTTTGGCACTCCGGATTTTGCTCCCTACTGGATTTTGCCAACAAATCTGACCGTATGCTAGCCCTCATACTCATTTCCTTGGCTCTCTGACTCTTATGCATCAGTGGTGTTTTATCGAGCACTTATAACCTGCAGTCACTGTGCTAGATGGATACACAGATGAATGGGACATGGTTTCTGCTATGGAGGCCTTATTACAGTGTCATGAGTAAAAGTCACTCCTAGAAGTTTGGGATCACTTAAGTTATCACTCCTATTAGGGGAAGCTGAGTAAAAGGTATATGGCACCTCTCTGTGTTATCTTTGCAACCTTTCTCTAAATCTCAAATTATTTCAACATAAGTTAAAAAATTATAAGTTTTAAAGTTTCTTTAATCCTTGGAACAGAAGGTGAAAAAAATTAAGTCCATGCTTCGTTGCAAAATGAAAAATGGGAAGTTTAGCTTTTAGAGTGGACTAATACAACCTCGTTAGGCATTCTTTTTCTTAGTAATATTCTATTTATTGTATAATTTCTAGAGTCAAAAGCTATCTGATAAATCCTGTTTTACAGTGAATTTATTTACTTGTTTCAAACCAGGAAAACCTCTTTTTTGAGCCACATAAAAGGGGATTGATGAAAACACCTCTGAAAGAATCCACTGTAGCAAACACAGTGTTGACAGAGATCCAGCCTGACTTTGGCCCTTTAACCACACCCACCAAGCCCAAGGAAATCTCCCAGGGAGAACCATGGACACCAACAGCCAACCTGAAAATGCTCATCAGTGCTGTGAGCCCTGAGATCCGCAACAGAGATCAGAAACGGGGGTTGTTTGACAACAGAAATGGATTACCTGAGCCCAAAGATTGTTTACACGTAGGTTTGCAGAGGACTGGGTGGAGACTAGGGGACTTGCGGGGAGGAGAGGAGTAACTGTTACAGCATTGCCAGCAATATAAAGCATCGCCACCCTCACACAGTTATTAGCCTTCATCAGAGCACCAGAAAAGTTTGGACCCCGTCAGATACATAACTGGAAATTCTGAACCTTTGACTTATTTTCAATTCAAGCTTCCCTTTCAGAGATCTGCCAAGCAGTTGGCTCCCCAACTTTTTCCCCCCAAATTTTGCAGCTATTGAAGCAAAGCACATGAATCGGTGTTAGTCATAGAACACAGACGCCCCTAATAAATCTGTCAAATGTCATTTCAGAATAAGACATTATTTACCTCTTCCTTTGTAGGAACACTTATCTGGAGACGAATATGAGAAATCCCAACCAAGTCGAAAAGAGAAAAGTTTAGGATTGTTGTGTCATAAGTTCTTAGCACGATATCCTAATTATCCTAACCCTGCGGTGAATAATGACATCTGTCTTGACGAAGTAGCTGAGGAACTTAGTAAGTATACGAAGAACTCACTGAAATGGTTAATAATTATTGCGAGTTCATAGACTTACTCCTTCAGACCCCCATTCATCTAGCCAGTGTTTGTAATGGCACAAATAAGTCCACAGGGAATTATAAATCTCTAAAGCCCTATTAATTTAAGAATAAAGGCATGTAGTTTCCAATTTTCGTGAACCTTAAAACAGAAGCAAAAAATCACAATGAAGATTGCTTCTGACTGCATTTCAAAAGCTCTGGAGCTTTAAAGGAAGGCAACATTGTTTTATGACTTGTTTCTTAACTGCTACAACTTTGAACTTCTCTCTTGAAGAGCCAGGCTACAAAATGGTATCTTCCTAGTTTATGAGAAGGATCAGCTTGTGTGTGAGAGAGTGGGGCTTTAGCTCTCCCTGCCACTCAGCACTATTCTAAGGACCAATTGGTTTTCTGAGTGTTTGGCAAAATTACTGTGTCTCCCTGCCCCCTTTTACTCTTCATAGACTCGAACCTAGTTATAGCTAAAAAGGGGTCTGTGGCAAATTTGGGGTACATTTGGAGTCATGAAAATATCATAATCTGAAACCGAAGAGATAAGCAGGATATTTTAATATATAGCTATTACCCCATAAAAAAAGTTTTACCCTTCCAACACATGTTTATAAATGTCAACTTCACTTCACATTAAACTGTGTAGGATGTACCCTATAATTCAGCAGGTATCTATTGATTGCCTTCTACATGCCAGGCAATGTAAAAGCTTGTAATAACATCCGTGAACAAAAAGGACAAAATCCCTGCTCCCATGGAAACTACATTCTAGTGGGGGCAACAGATAATATGCAAAGGACATAAGTAAGTCATTATAATGTATGTCAGAGGATAATATGTACTGTGGAAAGAAAGAAAATGTAGACCAGGATAAAGATCAGGCATTCTTTGCAATTTTAAATTTAAGTGATCAGGTCAGGCCTCATTGAGAAGGTGACATCTGAGCCAGGACTTGAAAGAATCAAGGCAGGAAGCCATGAAGACATCTGGGAGAGGGATTCCAAACAGAAGGAACAGCCTAGCACAAAGGCCTTCAGGGAAGACTATATCAGGCAGGTTCCAGAAACAAGAAATCTCAGCATGTTGTACCTATCATATGACAGTCGTGTGTATGTGTGTTGGGAAATAACATAAGAAACAGGTTGCAAAGTGTGAGATTTAGTGTATTAAAGACTTGGTTTTGCTACTCCCTGCCTCTGCCTTGGAGTGATCTGCTTAGCCACCCTGAGCCTCTATTACTTCATCATTAAAATGTAGATAATAATACCTACCTCACAGGTTTAGGGCAAAAATGTCCTAAAGCTGTATGGTGCATAGGAGACCCTCAGCAAATGTCACCTCTCTAATTCGTATTAACTATTTGTACCCTTCGAGAGTGGGGACGTGTCTTTCTCATCTTCACGGTCTTTGTTGTTGAGCGTTAACAAAGTTACATCATCCAGAACCTACTGATTAATAAACCACAGAAGAAAAAGTTAGTCAGTTCTTTACACGTTACAAAACCTGATCCTAATAATGTATAATTTCTCGTTCTTTGTAGATGTTGAGCGTCGGCGCATTTATGATATTGTGAATGTCCTAGAGAGCTTACATATGGTAAGCCGCCTTGCCAAAAACAGGTACACTTGGCATGGGCGACATAATCTCAACAAAACCCTTGGGACTTTGAAAAGCGTCGGGGAGGAAAACAAGTACGCCGAGCAGATTATGATGATCAAAAAGAAAGAGTATGAACAAGAATTTGACTTTAGTAAGAGTTACAGTATAGAGGATCATATCAAAGCAAACACTGGCCAAAATGGACACCCAGACATGTGTTTTGTCGGACTCCCTGGAGTGGAATTTCGGGCAGGTGAGAGATGGTATGGAAAAGCTCAGGTCTAAAGAAAAGGTTCCTTAGGGAACATGCTCTAAAGCTACGCCATCTTTAACGTTAAAATGCTGCAGTTGTCAACTGAGTGATCAGGTGGTAGTATTTTTAGCCTTGTTACTTTAGAAGTCACTTGTCCCTTCATGAATTTTAATTCTCTAATCCTCATCCTTCTTCAAAGCTTCTGTAAACAGCCGCAAAGACAAGTCTTTAAGAGTGATGAGCCAGAAATTTGTGATGCTGTTTTTGGTGTCATCGCCTCAGATAGTAAGCCTAGAAATTGCTGCCAAGATTTTAATTGGGGAGGACCATGTGGAAGATTTGGATAAAAGCAAGTTTAAAAGTAAGTGTCATGACTGCCACGGACTTTTGGACCTATTCTTAAACAATAAACTATCACTTACAAACTGATTTTCAAATACATTTGCTATGTAAATTGATCTCTAATTATGCTTTTGTATCTTCACTTCTCCCCAGAAGCCATGATCATGCTGCTTTAGCGAATGTGTAGGATTCAGAGATATATATAAAACTACTCTTATTTGCCTAACATTTTGGCTTGTAAACAGTTCCTTAAAAGTTACCTCATTTGACACTGCAACATTGTCCCCATTTTACTCCTATCCAATCTATAATTGCCTGAAGTCGAAACGAGCAGTAAATTGTAGTAAAGTGGGACTGGAACCCAGGTCTCTGCTCTTTCTACTGTCTCTCATAAGTGAGAGTACAAATAACCCTTCTCACATTGTCCCCAGAAGTGACCTGCAGCACAATTGGCTTGCCATTTTGAATGACTAGTTTTAGCCAGAATATTTGCTCAAAGTTGGAATGGGATTATAGATTGGGTTCCTGAAGCAGAGGTCTGTCCTCGCCTCCATAACAGACTTTGCAGGAACCTCCATGTAGAAGAGTAGAGTGAAGGTGTGGAAAGACGTGCTCAGCAGGTGGGTGGGGTCTGCTGCACTCTCTCCTGGGGGCATTAGCAAACCTCCAAGTAGGGAGTGAAGCTAGCCTGAACATGGGACACTTTGGGTGATCCACCTCTATCTATGGCGAAGATGGTGAGGAAGAGGCTGCAGAGGCCGTGGGAATGCCCACAAACTGTCACACAGACTTGTTCCCATCCCTGAAAAGCAATACTAGTCCCATGAAAGTATATTCAGACATCCCCAGGCTGATAGTGTCTCTATCAAGGCAAAATTAAGTAGAGAGAAAAGCAATAATACTGGCAATTGGCTTGGGAGATCTGCAATTTCAGAAAACACATCCTGATACTACTGATGTGCTGCCTGCTTTACTGAGTCACCAGGCAGTTTTCAGCTCATTTCCCTGGTTAGTCACAGCCTTGGAAACTATTCCAGGAACTGCAGATGTGTAATTTGCTGAATCCCCAGGGAATTCAGAACCTTCTGTCATGGTTATGAAGAAGGGACTTGATTTATAATTTTTGTACTAACAAAATGGATGTAAAAGCAGACTTTTTCTAACAAAACTTTTTAAGATATGTAAAATCTATAGAATTATAAATCTATGCTTTGCATATTACATAAAGACAATGCAACAATTTACAAATTTTGATGGGCTATGGAATTTCCCATGCTTATGTTACTAAATCTTATTGATGTAAACTATCACAAGCAGGAAAGCTATACATTTATCATTGATGCTTTATTTCCTTTGTTCCTAAAATTCTTCAGCATCCTCATTAGAAGATGCTCAGCAATGGTGACTTTTTATCAAAAAGTCTATAACATAGTTTCTGATAGGGTGATCTCATTAAGTCATTTTTCCTTTTTTCAACTTGTGCATTTGTCATTTCAAAATTCACTACCAGCAGTAATTGAGTCTTTTCAATATTCAAAACTTTTTTTTGTCTTAATTAAAGCAGTATCACTAGAGTAGCTTTAAAAGAGTTACATTTCCCTTTGACATTGATGGTTAGGATTGCTCTTTGAATATACATGAAATCCTTATGAAGCAAAGTCCTTTGATCTTTCATTATTCTATTAAAATGGTATATATACTTTTTTTCCCCCAGCAAAAATAAGGAGGCTGTATGATATAGCTAATGTTCTGAGTAGCCTGGAGCTTATCAAGAAAGTTCATGTTACAGAGGAAAGAGGCCGAAAACCAGCTTTTAAATGGACAGGCCCAGAAATCAGTCCAAATCCCAGTGGTATGTATTTGTTTTCCTAAATTCTTTGCTTCACTGTTTTGAAGTAATGCACATTTGGAGATAGTCTCTCTTCCCTTTCTGACCCACACTCCTACAAGGAGAAAACATATCTAAGTGGTCGAAAAGACAAAGATGAGTGTCAATATAGAAAGTTTGGCTACTGACTCCATCAGCAACCCAAAGTCCATAACCACCTCCCACACAGTGCTCAGAAGGTAGAATCTGAAAGCATCACAAAACATGGTACTATTGCTGCCCTTATGCTTCTCAGTGACCATAATGGAGTCTATGTTCATTGAGAATGAAATGAATTCATTCCGATATTAGTATCCTCATCTCCATCTCAGCTCTGGGGTTCTAACATTTTGCATTCCACCAAAGATCCCCACGTAGAGGTGCTAGAAAGTGGCGAGAACATGGGCATCGAGACAGAGGGAGACTTAGGTTCCAGTCCCAGCTTTGCCACTTACTAGCTGTGTGGCCTTAGGCAAATTAATTACATTTTCAAGGCTGAGTTTCCTCATCTACAAAATGGAAAGAACCATGGCGCCTTTGTGAGGTTATTATGATTTGGGATGTAATCTCAGAAAGATTTCCTTTGGGGCAGAGAACTATAGTGCAGGCTCTGGAGCCAGACTAATGGAGTTTACATCCTAGGCCCACATTCGACTAGCTGAGAGACCATGAGTCAGTTGCTTAATGTCTCCAAAATGCCTCCTAATGGGGATGCATTTCCTGAGAAGTACCTACCTGGTGTTGTTGAGAGTGTCTTAGTGTGTTTGAGCTGCTGTAACAACATACCATAGACTGAGTGGCTTATAAACAACAGAAATTTGTTTCTCAGTTTTGAAGGCTGTGAGGTCCAAGATCAAGGTACCTGCAGATTCAGTGTCTGGTGAGCACCGGCTTTCTAGACAGCCTTCTTTTCATTGCAACCTCACAAGGTAGAAGTGGGTTGGGGAGCTCTGTGGGGGTCTCTTTTATAAGAGCACTAATCCTATTCCACAAGTCTCCGCCTTTGTGACTTAAGTACCACCCAAGGACCTCGAATATCACGTTGGGCATTACATTCCAACATATGAATTTGGCAGGGAGACACAAATATGCAGTCCATAGCAGTGAGGGTCAGCATTTTTCACCAGATTAAGTAAGATTCCACTGATTATAAGATGTACAATTTTTTATATATCAATAAAGGAAAAAAAAACACTGACAATTACACTATAGCACACCACTGATTAGAAATACTAAAGTGTGAAATCTTGTCTCAGAATTCATTTAATAGGATAAACAAGGTTTTATATCTATAAAGCCCTTAAAGCGGTGTCTGGCACATATTTCGTGCTCTATAACTGTTGCCACTGTGATTCCTAAAATCATTTTAGAACTATAAATTGACCTCATATCCCAAAAGGAAGATGAACCACCCGTGTTTTAACACACGGCCCTTTTCTCTTTCAGGTCTCAGCCCTGTCATTTCTTTCTCCCCCTCAGATTTGGAAGTGAGGCAGTCTTCAAAAGAGAACTGTGCCAAAAACCTCTTTTCCACACGCGGGAAACCAAACTTCACTCGACACCCATCTCTTATCAAACTGGTAAAGGGCATAGAAAGTGATCGGAGAAAGATAAATTCTGCTCCCAGTAGCCCTATCAAGACCAACAAAGGTATGTTTTCAATCATGTCAGGGCTCTGCTTGGAAGAATTCTTTTCTAATTTTTTTTTAGCTTACTTGATCCAGATGGGACTTGTTAGAGAATTGTTTCCATGTCTGTATACCTAACCCCACTTGAAGCCTAACTTATGTATGACTTAAAACATAAAAGTAGTTTGTGGGGTTTTTCTTTTCATTGCTAAGTGATTTTTTTTGGGGGGGGGTACATGTTCTCTGTTCTTTAGCGTTCAGTGATATGTCATATTCTTTTGATTTGACCAACTCCCCTCCTTTTTATTTCATCAGCTGAGAATTCTCAGAATTCTTCACTTTTCCCAAATAAAATGGCTCAGCTTGCAGCTATTTGCAAAATGCAGTTGGAAGAGCAATCAAGGTAGGTTGGCAATACTCTTTAGTAACAGGATAAATTACTTTTATGTTGCATCATTAGGATTACTGATTTTATGTAAGAATAGGCTCTAGCCTTCGAGACTGGTGAGATAATCTTTCCTATAACTCATACACAATCATTACAGAAACATCTGCTAGTTTCATAAAAGCACGGCTTCAATCTGGGACAATCTAACGTAGAATGTTATAGAGAAAATGTGTTTATTTTAGAACATTTTAGAAAATGTGTCATGTTTTAAAATCTTTTCTTTTAGTGAACACAGAAAGGAAGTCCAAGTACAGCTGGCAAGATCCGGGCACTGCAAACCATTGGCCCCTCTGGACACCCCAGTGAATGCTGAGTTGGAGCTGAAGGCACCTTCCCTCATCCAGCCCCTGGGGGTGGTCCCCCTGATCCCCAGCCCATTGCCATCGGCAGTGCCCGTGATCCTACCTCAGGCCCCTTCGGGCCCATCGTATGCCATCTACTTACAGCCTGCCCAAGCCCAAACCATGACACCGCCCCAAGGCTTGAGTCCAACAGTCTGCCCTAGCCCTTCTTCTAAAGCTACAAGCTCAAAAGATTCCACAGATGTCACCACTGAGAAGGCAGCCAATGATGCCACAAAGGCCAGTGTCTCCACCAGGCCTGGAAGCCTGCTGCCAGTGCTGGAGAGACAAGGTACACAGACCCAAGACGGGGAATCTGCTGGAGAAAAAGGCTTAAAGAGGACAAGCGTGCTCGAGGATAGTGGTTGCAAAAAGAAATTTAAAGAGGACCCAAAAGGACTTGAAAATGTCTCCACAGTAAGTACAACCTTTCGCTATGTAAAACTTTAGGAACACCCCAACTGATTAAAGGAGGATTTGGTGGCTTGTGAAATTTACCAGAGCAAAGAGCAGTCTCTCAGAAGACAAGGAACTGTTCCTTTGCATCCCATAATTCAAACAAGGCCCCAGACAGCTAATCCCCTGGCTGGGATGACTGCAGGGACATTTTTAACCTTTAGAGGAAGGGATTATTTACTCTCTTTTTAAAGCACCATGGGTGGTTGTGCTTAAGTCCATTTCTCCGCCACCTACTGGAATGCAAACACCTGTCATGAAAGTCTTAAATAATTTATGAGCAAACGTAACCCCAAATGAATGGATAGATGCATAAGGTCCCTGTGACTCCTGCTTTCTGAGTCATTACCTAATGTTTGTTTGATGTCATATAACTGACATCTGTTGCCTAGAAGATAAATTGTTCCCCCTGTTTTTACTTTCTATCTAAAATTTAAACCGAAATTTCTATTTCGTGTAAATAGAAAAAACTTAGCCTGGCAAATTGTAGGTATGTTTTACACATTGCTTTCTAGGGATTTTGATGTTCTAGAGCATTTTTTTCCTAGGGGGAATTTAGTTCAGGAAGGAATTAACATTTATTGGATGCCTACCCACATACCAGATGTCAGAGGATTAGGCACTTTTACATGCATTATCTCATTTTCCTCCCTTAGGACAATTACATATGACATGATCACTGAATGAATACCCACCCCTAAATGTGGAAGCAAAAGTTAATCTCTCATTTTATCCCTGCTGTTAACTCAAATTATTTTACTTCTCTACATCTTATTTTCCCACATCTGTAAAGAATTTGTTTCACCAGTTTTCCCTGATCATCTAGTGGGTGTAAAGTATTGTGCTCTGGATCAAATCAAACCCAGCACCTGCCTTTGGTGACAGTTGCTTTTGAGTACTTGCCCCAAGCCATACTACAGTTTTTGTGAGGCTAAGTGAATTTATTACATGATGATACACATAAAGGGGTTTGTGATTCTTTTAAGGCACCATATAAGTTGAAGAGTATTATCTGTAACTGTTGTCATTGAGGAGGCTTTAGAGTTTGTCAAGTCTTCCTTAAGGATGGCCTCATGGTAACCATTCAAAATATCTATTAGCTTAACTTAGTATCATTTTGCATTTAATATCCATGCTAGGGAGAAAATCACAAAGCTTTAGCCTGATTCAATTTTCTGTGAGATCCATAAACTCTTTGGGCCAATGAGATAATTTAATAATGGTCTCCTGTTGCTCACTTAGTTAATCAGGATTAGGGTTTTCAGTAGATAGATTTTCCATGCCTCTCTGCTTCTTCCTTCATTTCCATGACTTCATTTTGACCATTTCTTCTTAGCATGGTCTGAGCAGGAGAAAGAAAATGTGTTCATTCATTCAGCAAACATTTACCGAGAATCTGGTTTTGGAGAGAAAACAATATACAAATAACACAAACATGTCAGGTAGTGAACAATAAGAACTATAGTGGAAATAAAATAGGATGATGTAATAGGAATCACAAACCCCTTTATGATACACATATCATAGAGGGCTAATATAGGCTAATGAGATGACATGCAAGTTGAAATATATCAAACTCATTTATCATACTAATTTAATAGTTCTCATTTTAAAAAAAAGAAAAAGGAATTGGCATTAGAGGTTAAAGGATTTTGTGATGAATGTAGTTTCCAGAAAATTGAAAAATAATTATTAGAGTACTATAGGTTTTGCCGAAGATTTGAAAGAAACCAGCAAGCAGAATAACTTGTACCATGAGAAAGATTCACAATAGCAAAGAAGAGTTATTTATAAAATGCCTAAATCCACCTAAAAAATTTCTATTCCTATAGCTTTCAAGGAACCTACCAGTAAACATACTGAACAGTACCAAGCATCTCAGAAACAAAATTTAAAGTTGGTGGTACACTTTTAGCATTATAGCTTCTGAATTCACTGGTTCCTGTTAACATCTAGATCAAAGTGTAGACTTATTTTGACAATGTCAAAAAGAGAGATCTGGAGGAAGATAAAAGGAAGGCCCCCAGTTTACAAGAGCTGCTTTTAGCTTTGCCAGTTCTGCTCGCGGTAAGGCTAAAGCATAGTTTTCAGGCCATTCAGCCACTCATGGCTTTCTATGTTAGGCTTTCTCTGTTTGGCAAAGTACAATGATCTAGCAGGCATGGGGAAGATATACACAACCCAACCTTCTGGCCGTTTCCATTTGGAATATAACTCTCTTGCCTAAAGCTTTTGTTCCATGACAGTTGGGCCTCTAATATGAATTAATCAATTCTCTTTTTTATCTGTAGTTTTTGAAATCTGGGTGCCATGCCATTTAGCTTGTATATTATAAGCATGTTTGCTTGGTCTCATTAGAACCTAAAGCATTAGGGGGAAAAAATCTATATGATTCCTTTGTTCTAAATCAGGAATCAGTAAACTTTTTTCTAGAAAGGACCAGATAGTAAATATTTCTGGCTTTGTGGACCATTTCGTCTCTGTTGTACCTATTCAACTCTACCATTGTAAAAAAAAAAAAAAAAAAATAGGAAAGCACCTATAGACAATACATAAATGAATGGGCATGGCTGTGTTCTTGTGCAATTTTATTTACAAAAACAGCCAAGAGGTTAGGTTTTGGCCCATGGTTTGGCAACCCCCTTCTCTAAATCAACATTTCCTAAAATGTTTTCCTTGAATACCAACACTATCAAAAATTTAGTTGCCAGCTAGCCTGGGAAATGCTGCATGCTGGATGCCCCCTTGGAGATTTACAGTGCATGCCATTATTAAAGTCCCTCAGAAAGTCATAAAAACACCATTTTCCTTTGTTGAATTCAGCATTTCCCAAACATATTTGAGCATGATTCAAGCACTGCCTGCTTACATCCTGTGGATCTAGGGTCTCTCAGAATACCCTTTGGGAAATGCCATTCTACATAATTCAAGAGCAATCAGATAATAACACAGCAGGGACATTATGGTATCCAACGGCATTAAACTTGGTTCTCACAATGACCACATCATGCCAAGGAGTCTGATAAGCAGGACATACTGCGTCGGTGTTAAGGGGGTCTGCTGGGTGAATCTTACTCTAAGCAGGATCAGTGCCAGCTTTAGGGCACTTCCGAAGACCACATAGGGCATTTAGGAAACACATGGTTTGTATTACTCAGGACAAGTGTTGGAATGGGAGGAGGGATATTGTCTTCAGGGAGCTGTATAGCTTCCCTGCCTGTAGCCTACACCATTTAGAGGCTTTGGTCTGATGAAACAAACCACAACCAAGGAAGGGATAGTCCTGGAAGAGGCACATGGCCGTTTTTCTTCCAGTATTTGTGTGTAAAATAAACCCTTTCTCCTTGTTTTCTAGACCGTGTTCCCATCAGGATACCTAATCCCTCTCACCCAGTGCTCACCCCTGGGGGCAGAGTCCATTTTGCCTAGTAAAGAAAACTCAGGTACACTATCCCCAAACCACAGGATCTACAGCTCCCCAATCGCAGGTGAGTGTACGTAAAACACTATTCAGATGTGGGTCATTCTCAAGTTCATTTAAACCTTCTAAGCTTCTCAGACAAATGCCTCTGCTTCTAAGATATTTACCCCCCTTTTCTTTTCAGGTGTTATTCCAGTGACATCATCTGAACTCACTGCTGTTAATTTTCCCTCTTTTCATGTAACACCTTTGAAGCTAATGGTCTCACCAACTTCCATGGCAGCCGTACCTGTAGGGAACAGCCCAGCTCTCACTTCAAGCCACCCCTTTCCAATGCAGAACCCAAGCTCAGCCATTGTAAACTTCACGCTGCAGCACTTGGGACTCATCTCCCCCAGTGTGCAGGTGTCTGCCAGCCCTGGGCCCGGAACTGTTCCCTTGTCTCCAAGAATAGAGGTTGTTAGTGTCATACCAGAAAATGCAAGCACTCAGCAAGGGAGGGCCACCAGGTATGACTCTCCAGTCCCAGGCCAGAACCAACCAAATGGACACTCCATTGCTGTGACAGGGGCACAACAGGTAAGAGTATTTCCATTCAATTTACTTCTTCCTTAGGTTATTAAGTCCCAAATATCAGTGTCAGGGGAGACTTGCTCTTTTGCTTTTCTTCTTTGGAAAGGGAAAGGATGGGAGAGTAAGGAGATTGAATGCATGCCTGCCTTCCAATCACAGGAAGTGTACCCAAGGAGTCCCTATTACTGAGTTATCATGAGCTTTTTGTCTTGCCTTGACAAAAATAGCTAGAATGTCAGATTCATCCAGGCTTACCTAGTTGATTTCAAAGTATGCTAGGCTCCCACATGTGACACGTCCTTCCGGTCCAGTATTCTAAGGCTGCTAAGGCATACTTCTGTGGATTTGACTTCTTTTTTCCATTCTTCTCTTTCCAATCAGCCTGTTCCCGTGACACCCAAAGGATCACAATTAGTGGCCGAAAGTTTCTTCCGTACCCCAGGTGGACCAATGAAGTCAATGGGCTCATCCTGTGTGGATTTCGATGGTGCTAATAAAACCTCCATAGGAACTCTCTTTGTCCCACAGCGAAAACTGGAAGTCTCAACAGAGGATGTTCATTAATTGACGGATTTGGCTTCATTTAATTTTCTAAAGAGTTGTTTAATAGAGAAGATGTACTCAGACTGGTTTGGAGAACACATTCTCTGAAAATATTATAAATACGTTGAGTGTTTACTTAATTTCAAAACACACGTTTTTGTACTTAAATGCACACACATTACATATATGTATATATATATTTGTATGAGGCTAAATTCAGCCATTAGTCCTAAAAAATAAAAGTAAAATGTTAAACTAAGGTATATTAACTTTTAGGGGGAAAGAATTAATTATTTCACCTGTGCCTACACTATTATGCAAAGTGACTGTATTAAAGTTTACGTCCCTTTAAGTGAATGTGTGATATGCCTAACACAGCATTCTCGTAAATTTTGCACAAAGAAAACGCTGTGATGTATAATGTATTTTTAAATAGGAAGGCTATAGGTATATTTTTTGTAATTTTAATGTGTTGTTGCAGTATGTCTTTTTGTAAAGTTCGCAACAATTCTCAATCAAGTCTATGGAAAAATTATTTATAAAATGTATTTTTAATCATAAGTTTTTGAAATTAAAACTTTTCTAAAATGTATTTTAACACTTTCATTTGGCCAGTTAGGGCACTGTTGGGAGAAAAATGAAAATTTATCCAACCTCAGGGGCAAATTCTCCAGAAGGAGAATACATCCAGGGTTCCCTTAGATATGCAAAGTTTACTACTGGAGAGTCAGACCTGGTGGCCCTCCCTTGCTGAGTGCCTACATTCTGCCCTCCTTTTGATCTTCCCTCCAGCTCCACTTTTACAGAAGTGAAAATGGCTTCCGAGCCTCTGTTGCTTGGCCAAGATCACCCAGCAAATCCCACGTGCTTTCCATCATACTCTCGGAGACTGGAAATGAAGGTAGGAGCTGGGGTGCTCCCTACCCTGCCCCTGTGCCACCAGCTTCTTCCCCAGGCCTCCCACTGTCTACAGAGGAGGGGCTGCAGCTACAGCCCCCTTAACACACCTTCCCAACGGCCCAGCTCCAGGGATGAGAAAGCAGCAGTAAGGATTCTAATTTCCTCCCCACACAAGAAACTACACTAAATCCCCATGAGCTCCAAGACAAGGCAGGAGCTATAATGTGTTAAGTGTCTGTCTCGACCCCCTCTTGTTATGGAATGAATTACACCTTGAGAATTGACATATGCCCTCCTGCTCTGGGTCTCTTAAAGTATATCTATGTCCTATATGTTTACTATATGCCAGGCACTGTGTTATACATGTTAAAGGCATTATCTCTACGAGCTAGGACTACAAGGTCACTGAGGCTCTCAGAAACTAAAACATTAAGTCCAGAGTCACACAGCTAAGATTCAACCAATGTCTATTGGCCCTCTTTATCTATTACCCATCTACCTCCACATGCATGCCTAGCAGCTCTGGTAGAACCAAGCAAAATCTCGGTAATCTGAGCATTTATAAGATCACCTCTTTCAAATATACATGTTTTGTTTGCACAACCAAGTACAACTAAGAGAGGAGAGGTTTTCACGTTAACTTGGAGACCCTGTCTTCCTTCACACTACTAGAGATCTAATATGAGTTATCCCAAAGTACCTCTGCCTTCGCTTTTACCTTACATGGAAGACATGTGAAGTTTCTGATATAAGAAATGGCTCCTGCATTTAGGTACTTATAGTTGAGAAAGACAATATGTACAATAAATGAAGAAAGAATTTGCATGCGATAAAAACAAAAATTTACCAAATGATATAGACAAAAGATATAGTCCAGTGGAGGCTACTAGATTCAATAGCAAACAGACAACTGCAAGAGAAATACCAACCAGACAGTCACAGTAGCTCTGAGATGAATCGCCTTACATCCTCTCCCCATCCCCTGCAGCTGAAATAAAGAAATTGGAGGTCAAGGTTTTCTGCCTGCCCCATCAGTTCTCCACCTGAGGAAGCACCGCCGGGCTGCAGTTTGGGGAAATCATACATACAGGGAGAATGACTTAAGCAGTTCTGGGAGTCGTCCCACTCAGTTTTGCCGCTCTAACAGATTCATGGGTTTGCCCCCATAACCCTCACCACCTGGTGTTCATGCCCTTGTGTGACCTCCTCCCCTTGAGTGTGGGTTGAGCCTATGAATCCCTTCTAACCAATAGGATATATAATAAAGGTGATGGGATGTGTGTGATTATATGTACACAATTACATGCTCATATAAGATTGTAGTGCCTGTCTTGCTGGAGTCTCCCTTGCTGGCTATGAGAAACCTAAGTGGTCATGATGGGGAACCCCACATAGCAAGAAACTGTAGACAGCCTCTTGGAGCTGAGGGCGGTCTGCAGCCAACAACAAGCAAGCAACCGAAATCCTCAGCCCTACCTAGATTTGCAAGGAACTGAATTCTAACAACCTGAGTGAGCTTGCAAGTAGATCTTCCTTCAGTCAGACCTTAGATGAGACTGCAACCCTGACACCTGATTACAGCCCGATAAGATCTTAAGCATAGAGTCTAAGCTCTCCCTAGACTCCTGACTCATAGGAACTGTGACGTAATAAATTTGTGTTGTTTTAAGATGCTAAGTTTGTGGTAATACTGTTATGCAGAAATAGAGAACTAATATAACCACTGTTCTATAGTGATATAGTTATCACTAGTAGGACAACTAATAACCCTCTAATACTCCTGTCTTCTTCCATTTTGCCTTATTATTGTTCATTGGTTTTATTGTCATTCAGAGACACAAACATCATAGGGACATGGTGGTCCCAAAGGCTGTCATGGGAGAAACACTGTCCATTTTTAAAGCTAGAAGCAACTTGAAAGTTGTCGAGTAGTAGCACAGTAGAGTACAAAGTTATCTGCCCAGCATGCAATTTCTTTTTTCAAACTGCCTTCTGATTTCCTCTTAAGGAATTACTGGATGGAACCCAGTGGTCTGTAACTAGGGGACCCCACCCAAATCTATAGCAAAGGTGGGCTTGTCATCCAGGAGGCCTCCTTGGAATTTGATCTTCCATTTCATCCTAGCGATGACCACCTTCTCCCCTCTCTGGTCTCACTGCAAAGGTTTCTGGTTCCCAGCCTCTGCAAAGGCCATGGCACCTGCCCGTGTTCAAACCTGATTTTCAGCCATCCACTGATTCAACAGGCCTTTGCTATCCTTCTAATAAGTTCCTTTTGCTTGAAGTTGCCATTCTGAGCCTGGTAACCAAAAGACTCTTACACTGGGGAACCCAGAGCCAGAGCTCCCCAATTCCCAGACCAACTGGTTCTCTGTTCCCTGGGCCTGGTGAAAACCAGCCAGTGAATAGAAAAAGCCTTAAGAAAGGTTTATCTCACCAGAAAATGCAAGCAACTCACCCACAATCAAGTGAATGCAAAGTGTCATTTTAAATATGTGAAAGGGAAAAGGTTGAAAAAGGGACACGAGGAACCCAGGAAACTGGAGCGATAGAATTTGATGGAAAAAAATTTTAACCCAGCTTTAAAATAAATTCCCTCAGCTTTGTCCTTTTGAAGTGATTAGCGTTTCTGTAGATAAAGGATAAAGAAATTTCCAAAACTTAAGCTGATAAGCTGTCTGGGCAATACTATTATTAATGATAGAAAATATTGTGGGTTGACTGCAGATTCTTTACAGTATTTATCACAACCTGGTAGTGTTCAGATCTTGAGGGACTAAAATAAGAGGTAAGCTAGAGGAAAAAGTGTCATTATTGGAGGTTAAAAAAGATGTTATTTAACTTTTAAAGTGGTTTTACGTCTCATTTCCTATTCGAGTGCATTCAAGTCGATTACTTGCTTGGTCCGATCAGGAACTAAATGCAGACTTGTCATGAATGTAAATATTTTGTAAAAAAACATAGGTAGGGAGTGTATTATCAGTGCCCTTCAACAGTCAAGTAATTAACTGCATTTTTGAAAGGATACAAGAGAATCTTCCATATTCCATGAGTTAGGCTCAGAGTCTGATTTGCCCAGTATATACTGAATTTTATTTTAAAAATATTTGTTTAGTTTTCAACCCCTTGCTCAGCACCATGTTATGCAAACTAATGCCTATTATCCTACTTTGGATGATAAAAGATTCTCTTCGTGTGACTATTCTAGAAGTTTATCTTGAATGAAAACATTTTTATTTTAGTTACTATTGATTAAAATTCTTTCTAAAATAATAAAATAGCTCCTTAGATTCCTAAATAGAGTACTTTGAATATAATTTAATGTTTTCTTCATGTTTAAGAAACTCATGAGCACTATCGCTTTATTAAATCCAAATTCAACAAATACTTTAGGCCATCTATGATACTGCCTGTAGGAGCTATTAAATGGGTAGATCTATGTCCTTCTAAAATGAATGGCTCCAGAATATTATGCTTTTCAAGTTCCGTTTTTGTGGTTCCCAACTTTCCTCTTCCTTCTACTCTCATGATTAATCTAACCTAGGAAAGCTAAAGGATTTCAGAGGAACTGATGTCATCACTTTCACTTTTATAAACCATTCTGAGTCAATAGATTTCTAACTAGTTAAGGAGTGCTGTTTCTCTCCTGTGGGGTAAAAACTATGGGCTTCATCTCAGGTGTTTCCTTTGCCAATCAGAGTGGTCTTTCTCACTGTCCACACAAATCCAAACCTGTTTCTAGTGGGAATCTGCGACCGTGATGGAAGGCCAGAAATGCTGAATATAAATTATAATACCTGTATTCATCATTGAAATCTAACACTTAGACAATTAAGGCAGTTCTACCTGGAAATATTCTGAGAAACAGGACATGTTTTAGATCTATTAAGAGAAAAAGATAAGATTTGAGAGATGAAAAGAATAATCTTTATTGAGCATCTACTAATATACCTACTTCGAAACAATATTATGAGGTGGGTACTATTGGCCCTGTTTTACAGATGAGAATGCTAATTCCAGAAAGCGTAAGGAACATGTCCCAGTAACACGGTGTGTAAACAAGCAAGTACTTGCAGATGCACCTGATGACAAAGCCCGTGCTGATTCCAGAACACCATACTCCTGAGCTCCATCACACTAAAGCTATCACATGTTTTCAGACTGTGATGAAACAGGCTGATTCCAGATTGTTCATGACAAATGAGAACAAGGCTTCAGGAGCATTACTCCTAAGGTGTGACAGCTATTTCTAGATCAGATCCTCTACCTATAGTGATTTATACTGTGTCAAGTTGTTTAAACCAGAACAAAGTTTCGCCAAAAAAAAAAAAAAAAAAAAAAAAAAAATCCTTTATGTTATAGTTGTGTTTTGGGTTAGCCAAAAGAGGAATATTCAGACTGACTGGGTGGTGACCACTCTGATTCTCCAACTCACCCTTTAAACTTTCACTTTCTCACCTCCTCCTACAATTGTGCAAGGTCTAATTCCTGTTAGAAATCCCTTATTCATAATTAATCATGGTTCTGTTTCCCTAATTAATCTTTGACTATATAATCCCATGTGGTCCTTTTGAGAGGAAATGGGGTGGGGGGAGTTCCAGAGATGGCCAGG
>NW_011889102.1:537982-542584 GCF_000151845.1 Pteropus vampyrus | reverse complement strand
AGGCTCAGAGTCTGATTTGCCCAGTATATACTGAATTTTATTTTAAAAATATTTGTTTAGTTTTCAACCCCTTGCTCAGCACCATGTTATGCAAACTAATGCCTATTATCCTACTTTGGATGATAAAAGATTCTCTTCGTGTGACTATTCTAGAAGTTTATCTTGAATGAAAACATTTTTATTTTAGTTACTATTGATTAAAATTCTTTCTAAAATAATAAAATAGCTCCTTAGATTCCTAAATAGAGTACTTTGAATATAATTTAATGTTTTCTTCATGTTTAAGAAACTCATGAGCACTATCGCTTTATTAAATCCAAATTCAACAAATACTTTAGGCCATCTATGATACTGCCTGTAGGAGCTATTAAATGGGTAGATCTATGTCCTTCTAAAATGAATGGCTCCAGAATATTATGCTTTTCAAGTTCCGTTTTTGTGGTTCCCAACTTTCCTCTTCCTTCTACTCTCATGATTAATCTAACCTAGGAAAGCTAAAGGATTTCAGAGGAACTGATGTCATCACTTTCACTTTTATAAACCATTCTGAGTCAATAGATTTCTAACTAGTTAAGGAGTGCTGTTTCTCTCCTGTGGGGTAAAAACTATGGGCTTCATCTCAGGTGTTTCCTTTGCCAATCAGAGTGGTCTTTCTCACTGTCCACACAAATCCAAACCTGTTTCTAGTGGGAATCTGCGACCGTGATGGAAGGCCAGAAATGCTGAATATAAATTATAATACCTGTATTCATCATTGAAATCTAACACTTAGACAATTAAGGCAGTTCTACCTGGAAATATTCTGAGAAACAGGACATGTTTTAGATCTATTAAGAGAAAAAGATAAGATTTGAGAGATGAAAAGAATAATCTTTATTGAGCATCTACTAATATACCTACTTCGAAACAATATTATGAGGTGGGTACTATTGGCCCTGTTTTACAGATGAGAATGCTAATTCCAGAAAGCGTAAGGAACATGTCCCAGTAACACGGTGTGTAAACAAGCAAGTACTTGCAGATGCACCTGATGACAAAGCCCGTGCTGATTCCAGAACACCATACTCCTGAGCTCCATCACACTAAAGCTATCACATGTTTTCAGACTGTGATGAAACAGGCTGATTCCAGATTGTTCATGACAAATGAGAACAAGGCTTCAGGAGCATTACTCCTAAGGTGTGACAGCTATTTCTAGATCAGATCCTCTACCTATAGTGATTTATACTGTGTCAAGTTGTTTAAACCAGAACAAAGTTTCGCCAAAAAAAAAAAAAAAAAAAAAAAAAAAATCCTTTATGTTATAGTTGTGTTTTGGGTTAGCCAAAAGAGGAATATTCAGACTGACTGGGTGGTGACCACTCTGATTCTCCAACTCACCCTTTAAACTTTCACTTTCTCACCTCCTCCTACAATTGTGCAAGGTCTAATTCCTGTTAGAAATCCCTTATTCATAATTAATCATGGTTCTGTTTCCCTAATTAATCTTTGACTATATAATCCCATGTGGTCCTTTTGAGAGGAAATGGGGTGGGGGGAGTTCCAGAGATGGCCAGGCGCTATCTACTTCCCAGTGCCCAGAGAATAGGATGTGCCAGCGAGTTGGCACTTTATTAGCTGTGGGTCACTTTGGTTGCCAATATTTTCATAGCCGCAAATCCAGGAGTTAAAACATTTTTAGATCAGCGTGCCCTTTACAAATGCATTGTGTGGAACTCAGCCACTGCCCACTACAGCTATCTGAACCACCTCAGTTATGATGTCAGAAGACTCTACATCCAAGATCCTACCTGGCTCAGCTGTGTCAGATGGAAAAGGCATGGCCTAGGAACCAAAGTCTGGCTGCTAGTCTCAGCTCTGACCTCTAAAGAAGGTATTTAACCTCTCGGGGTGGGTTTCCTCCTTCTTTCATGATAGAAGTAAGCTCAAGGAAATTATTTCTGAGGTACCTTGAGCAAACTTAGACTCACTGATGATTCCTAGCATATAAGCAGAAAATGCACCCAACCAAAAGAATTTTTCAAATATATGGGAAAGGGCTAATCCTTGGGAGGAAAGGAAGCTCTTAATGAAACCACTAATCCTCAGACTTGAGCATACAAGGTATTCCTCCTGGCTAACACTACATAAAGCAGATTTAGAATCTATTGCCACTATTATTGCAAGAGGCTATAATTTCTACAAAACTCATCTTACAGGTTGGGAGTCCATTCAGTTCCCTGTTGGTTTTAATATCTTGACTTCACCTACCAGTTATATATATATATATATATATATATATATATATATATATATACACACACACACACACACACACACACACATATATATATGATCTGCTCTATGACATTATTTGAGATGACCTACGTGATCTAGAGCTTCAGTTAAAAATTTGAGGAACATGAATAGATCAGCACCACACTTAACAAGCAGCTTTATGAATAGAATATTCTGGATAATATAGAGCCTGGGTATCTATCTCAGGGTTGGAAAGAACCTTGGAGATTATCTCATCCAGGAGTTCCCAAACTTTCAGCTTAGACTATAACTTTGAGAATAACTAGCTGGAAGAATCATCACCCAGACTCACCCCTGAGTTATAGATGCACAAAACAGACACAAAGAAGAATAAAAAAGCCTTTGAGAACTAAACAGATTAATATCTGAATGGTTCATGTGTTGGACCAACAAATACAGTGCAGCAAAAGCTTTAAAAACTGAACTGATGGGAATTAATCTTTTCAGAGACCACTGATCCTATTATTACAGAACTTCCCAATCACTTTGCTGTGAATAGGTTACATGTTGCCAAGATATTAAACATCTCAGCCCTCAGGCAGTCAGAAGTCATTGGACTACTCTTTTCTATAGGGAGCTCTAAAAATTCTTTCATTTACTATTATTGCCATAAAGTAGAAAAGGATTTACTACGTTATTAAATAGCTCAAAGATTTTCTTCTATATTGAAACAATATCAGCCTATCTACAGATTCGATCATCACTGGTCCTAGGTTTTCCCTTTCTTGGAACCAGTTTTCCCCTCCTTATATAAATATATGACAGTTTATCAGATAAATTGAAATTTGCTACATGTTTTCATATTTCCACCATGGCAAATTCTTCTCGGAGTAAATGTTGGGCTTTCCTCACATTACATATTTTTAAGATTATCATCTTTTCCCAAAATATATTCATTGTCAATATTTCTTCCCAGTCTCCAGAATAGAATATGATATTTAATTTTCAATTAGCATAAGATCTATAAGAATAAAGTTGTTTATTTAAATTGGTCCCTTGAATCTGCCTTCACATGTCCTTCACACAGACTACACAATGCAACCTTTTTTGTAGACTGAAAATTTTACAGGGTTTCATGATCCTCAAGTGTTGTGGTCTAACTGTACTGGCTCTATAGCCTCTGAGAATTCTTGGAACACTTTCAAATTCTAGTATTTGAGGTAAACTCTCTAGAAGGAATTCACAGACTTGAAACATCCCCAAACAAGTCAATAATAACTATAACACAACCACCAGCACCATCTTTCAGCATCTATAAAAGGATCCACATCTGTAAAAAGATCAATACTTGTCACTCCATATACTTGGCCCTCTCTAGCACGATGGCATTCTGTTACTAGAGCTATTTATTGCACTGACCACTTTCTCTCAAATACTCATTGGCAAAGTCCTCCCATCTTCCAGTGAACAGAAGACCTTTCTTAGGTTCCAGCTAATCCTCCTAGGAAATTTTCACCCACAAAGCATCTCACCATCTACTTAGTTCACATTCCAGTGGACAGACATTGCCATCACAGTATGTATACACAGTGAGAAATAAATTCTATCTCTTGCGGGTTCATGGAACATTTGTTGAAATCTCTTAGTCTATGATGTCAGATGTAGCAAAAGTAAGTTTAAAGGTTTAAAAAATTGGGCTTATGTCTGCCAACCCAAGACATCCCCTCAATGAATATTTGAAATACACATTGCAAGTTATAACTCAAATCTGACCACAGATGATTTTTCTAACTTCTATTGCTATTAATTCCTAGGTCAAAGAAATATGAATAAAACAAAGCCTACTTCTACAGGCTAGAAAGAAATTTCTGGATAAGCAAGATTTCTGCTAAAGAAATTTCAAAGTAGAATTTTGCTTGAATGAGTCTATTAAAAATGAGAACAGCTCTGAGAAAGACACTGACAAGAGAATGAGAAGGCAAACCACAGATTGGAAGAAAACATTTGCATATGATAAAGAAAATATTTACATATGAAAAGGCATATGATAAAGAACTTATCCAGAATATACAAAGAACTCTTAAAACTCAACAATAAAAAAAAGAACAACTTGATTAAAATATGGGCAAAAGATCTGAACAGATACCTCACCAAAGAACATATACAGACAGCAAATAGCATATGAAAAGATGTTCAATGTCATATGTCATTAGGGAACTGCAATTTAAAACAAGGAGATACCACTACATACCTTTTGCTGACAAGGATGTGGAGCAACAGGAACTCTCATGCATTTAATGGTACAGCTACTTAGGAAAACAATTTGGTGGTTTCTTACAAAACTAAACATATTCTTAACATACA
>NW_011889102.1:535084-537172 GCF_000151845.1 Pteropus vampyrus | reverse complement strand
ACTGTCATAGCAACTAGCAAGAGCCAATGACACAGGTAGGTCCATTTGCCACCTTGAGGATTTCCAATTCTCTTTGTATTTATGAAATATTATAGAATGCTTTCCCTAAAGACCTGCATTTAAAACTCAACATCCAAGTATCTTCTCCTTCCTCTCCAAACTGAGCACTTTATTCTCTTCTCCATCTTTATGAATCCAACAGATTAATTAATCTTTCTAAGGTCTTTTTCTTAGCCTGATGTGTGGCCTTTCAACTTTAAAGGGACAGAGCCCTGATGTTTTGGCAGTAAAGAGGTTTTTGTTAGTTGTTTTAATTTTTGTTTTTCCCCCGTATCAGGAACTCACATTTTGTAAATATTTTTTACTCTTTCTAATACTCAATTTTTATGTAGTGGGGCCATAGTAAGACAAAGCTGTTTTTATGACGAGGTAAGATGTCTGCTCTTATTGTAAAGAGATCATCGCACTCGAAGGGAAATAAAGTCTTAATTTTTCTAACTAGAAAAGAAGAATTACCAATTTTTTTAATTAGAAAGAACCTTAAAAGTCATTTTTCCCAGCGTGAACATTTGTAAATAAAGAATCAGAAAGGAGAACTGATTTGTCAAAGGACACACAGCAAAGTTAATAATAGAGCTAAGGCTAGAAACTCATATCTTCCATTCCAACCTGATCCCCTCTCCACTTTAGGCAGAGCATGAACTATGTGCAAAAGCCAATAAAAGGCTTCCAACTATTCTAAAAATGCATCTGATCCTTATTCTAACGGTTTAGGTGGCGTGACTATATGATTAAATAAGTAATTTCTTCTTACTGAATTTGTGCTTTCTCTCTTGCTGCTTATCTCACATCTGGTAGGAATTTAGTCCTTTCAAGGCCTCTCAAAACCACCCAGTTATATGAATAAATTCAATCTCAAACTTTCAAATACCTTCCAGGTGCCAACACCAAGGACACAAAGATAAATAAGGTGCTTTCTGTTCCCCTAACAAGTCCACCATCTCATGAGCCAAAATGACACATGAGCAAACAACCAAAGTTCCTTGTGATGAGAAGTGTAAAGAGAATGTTTTGGGGACCTGGTGCAGAGAGTGGCTCATGAACAGTTGGGGGTGGAGGCCTGCACTGAAGAGGGAGCATTTGAGCTACTCATGGAAGGATGAGGAAGATTCCACCAGAGGGGGAAGGTTAAGGAGGCGGAGGACATTCCAGGCAACGGATGGATCATGAGCAAAGCAGAGAGGCATGAAATTGCTGGCTAATTTTAGAGAACAGTGATTAGACTGGAGAGGCTGAAAGATAGGATAAGAGAAAGTGGGGTAGTGGGAGAAAAAGTTGGAAAGTTAATTTGGGGCAAGATGAAGAAACTTGAATGCCATGTCAAAGATTTTTTAACATGATCTCATAGTAACAGCGTGTGAACAGTGCACTTCAAGCTGAAGGGTGCCATCATCAGATCTGTATTTTGAAAGAAGACTCCGGTAGCAATGTGAGACATGGAGAAAGGTATGGAAAACTGCGTGGGAGGCTTTAGGGAACGTTTAGGCAGACATCTGAACCAGAACAATAAGATGAGCAGGGCTAAAGAGAAGGGCTGGATTCAAAAGAATTGTTAAAGTATCTGTTGTTGACACAGGTGAACAGTCATGGACTCTACTGAACCCATGGAACTACCTCCTAAGAAGACAATCTCATTCTTCCACTTCTGAACCTCTGTGAATTGATCTGCATTTGTCAATTTGCTGGCCCTGCGATTCTCACTTCAGGGGCTTGTAGTCCTTCAGGCTTCTCCTAGAGGCTTTGTACTGGCTGAATAACAAATGTAGAAACAGCCTCTACTGAACCCATGGGACACTAATGTAAGTAAGCCCTGCTAATCTCTCAGTGTAAGATGAAGTTGATAGTTTGGCTCAGACCTTCACTGGTTCTCGAACCAACAGTGTCCTCTCTCCCAACTACGTAATGCCAACCAGATCCATTAACATTTCCCTCAGAGCATTGGCTCTGGAGCAGAGAACCTGGTTCAAGTCCTGACTTTACCATTTACTAGCTGTGTCACCTAACCATTCAAGCCAGGTTCTTAATCTG
>NW_011889102.1:530616-533979 GCF_000151845.1 Pteropus vampyrus | reverse complement strand
GTTTCCCAGTCACTTACCAGTTCTTAGTTATTCTAGGGGAATTAAGAGGAGAAAGCAATGGATTCGAGTCCTTTAAATGTAAAATGAGGTCATATGAGTGGGCCATGATCCAACATGACTGATGTCTTTATAAGAAGAGGCAATTAGGGTGCAGACACACATGGGGGAAGACCTTATGAAAACGTGTGGAGAAGATGGCCATCTACGAGCCAAGGAAAGAGGCCACAGAAGAAACTAACCCTGCTGACTCCTTGATCTTGGACTTCTAGCCTCCAGAACTGTGAGAAAATAAATTTTTTTGTTGTTGTTTAAGCCACCTAGTGCATGGTGTTTGTTATAGCAGTTCTAGAAAACTAATAGATCTTTTCAATTATGTGAGAATTTTGTTCATTTACAGAAGACTCTTTCAATGAATTCATCAAGAATGCATTCTCTCTCCCTCTCCCCCCCAAACACAATTAAAAATGTCAGATACAAAAAATATATAAGAAACAGTAAATTTTATAATTAGGTTTAAATAACTGCAGATGCATAACGAACAAAACTAATTACAATCTGAAACTAAATTCCCAGATGATTGACACACAGGAGGTGGTGGGCAGGTTTGTAACTGCAAGGTCAAGATGAAGGAAGAGAGCAATGTGGTGATGGTGAAAGTATGTTGAGGTTCTTGTAAGTTTCTCATCTCGTGGAAGAAAATAGAATATGGCTACCAATTAAATCTAGATATCAATAATAATATATATTTATTGTGGCATTAGTTTTTAAATTAGAGGAAGAGAATAATTTCTAATTCATAAGAGAAAAACATGACACAAATTAAACTATTATTAAAAGGCAAGAAAATAAAAAAGAAACATTATAAAAATAAAACATAAAATAAGGTGAAAGAGATAAGTCCATATGTTTCCAAAATCACAATAAATGTGAATGAGCTAAAATCTCCTTTTAAAGGATTACTCAAGTTAGTAAAACCCAAAATATTGTCAGTTATTAACTCTGGGAAAGAGAATCGAATTGAAGAGGGCACTTTTACATTTTACCATAAATATATCCTTATTGTTTAATCTTCCACAATAAAAATGTATTCCTGTGTTACTTGTGTAATTAGAAAGCATTTTTTTAAGATGATATTAGAGTCAAACCCAGATTTCTGGCTCCAGAAATAATTCTACTATATACATTGCATCCACCCTTGAGCAAGTCAAATCCCTTCTTTGGACTGTAATATCTGTATCTATAAAATGGAAGTGGTGGGTCATGTTTATGACTCTTAAATTTTGTCCCAAAGAAATATTTTAGAAGCCACGTCGGGAGTTCAGAGAAAACTATGTGAGTAGACTATTAGATCGCCTATTTATTTCAAGCAGGGGAGTTCTTTTACCTGCTTTATATATTGATGTTCCATTTAATACCATCTATAGAAAAAAATTTTGAAACTGCTATCCTCAGAGACTTCTAAAGTCCCTTCTAATTTTAACATTTTAGAGTACTCACCATTTCCCCATTTCTACAATGAATACACTTTTGCATGAAAACAGACCAAGGATATCTCATAAGAGGTTGTGCTGTATCCATACTTGTGAATTTACCACAACCTTCTTTACAGTGAAATATTTCATCACTCAACCAATTCTTTTGTGCGTGGGCATGTAACGAAAGGGCTAATGTGGCTGATTTGAAAGGCTAGATTTCATATACTCCTCAGTTAGGTACCACCTACACCTAACCTCAACATCCAGGTCAGCACTGATAGAAAGCATCTTCACCTGCGAGACAAATGACCTGAATTTCAATCTGGTACCTGCTCATTACTCATTGTCTGGCCTTGAACAAGTGAGGTTCCTCAGTTACCTCAGCCATAACATGAAGACTAACAAGAATTAGACTAATAAGAATAGTCTATAAAATCTCTGAACTTCTTGTCAGCTATTAAATTCTAAAACTCATGAGTCATTGATGCTTGATCAAAGCCAAAATAGAGAAGCCAGGCAAAGAGAAATTAGACCTCCAAAGAAAATGTGAGTTTACTGAGACTTATCAAGACTTGTCATAAATATGTTGCACTGTCACGTTAAATTCTTAAGGAGAGAAATATGATGAGCAAAGTAACTCAAAACTTTTCAGAGAAAACGTTTCTTCATAAGATGGCAGGCCATGGAGTGACAGGACACTGTAATCAGCTGGCCTTTTTTCCCCAAGCTTCTTTGAAGAGATTATCTAAGTATCGTTTCAGACACCCATCACTCTTATTTTTAGCTCTGAGTTCTCTTCACGAGTGTACTGACCTGTGGCTTGGAGTTCCAGAGGGCTCCCAGATATGGCTCATGATTCATTTTCAGGTACCTTGCATTGATTTCCAGGAAGGTCAGAGGAGCAGGAGCCTGGAAAAAATGATTTTAGACATAAAACCTTTCGTTCCTGTTCTAAACTTCATCAAAAATTTACACTCCACAAATTGATTCCTTGGTGACATAGGTGATTGGCAATTAAAACAGAACCCAAGTGATATTGTTTCCCAAGGGCCTCACAGCTGGTGTGGGGGAAACAAAACTCAGGGCTTTGGTCACAGGCTATTTTCAGCCTCTGATAGCAGTTGTGTTACTCATGTCTCATTCCCCCTCTCCCCTCAGCCTCCCTCCCGCCCTTCCTCCCGTAGGCCGAGGCTGGCAACAGTCTCCATATATTTAAAAAGGACAAGAGTCCCCCCTCTTACTCAGTTGAGCTGACAGAGACCACACAGGCAGGTAAGTGTAGCAAAGCAGGTGTATGGGCTGGGGGTGGGCTGCTGGCTTGGTGGCTGATTGGTACTATGAGAGGTCCCATAGAGTAAAGGTGTATTTCACATCCCAAGTACCAGCATCCTCTGATTTTGTGTGAGGAGACTCAAGTTATGCTCAATTCTGGTGTGGACCTAGCAGTTGTTTAGAAAATTCGTAAAAGGGCAATTGACATTTGGGGGTTTAAGGGAACCTCACAGAGAAATGAGTAGGAATTATTTTTGGTCTAAAATTATTTTCATGGTGGAATAATGTTTCCTATTGTCTTAGTCAAAAGACCTGCATTCCAGTCCTGGAACTACATAATGCATGGATGTATGACTTTGAGAAAGTTCTTGCCCCCAGGGTCTTGGTCTCCTCTATAAGGATCAATTAGATGTGGTGACATTTTTCTAAACTGTAAAGTACTATGCAATTATAAAGTGGTATAATAGATACAATAAGGCAGAATCCAGCTTTCCAGTGCTCAAAATACAAGGAATTGTGCTATTCCAAAGGCATGGGTGGATGACTGAGACTTCTATAGTTCACTGAACCTCATCTTGCACATAAGAAATACTCAATGAAGTTTGTTGGTTTAAAA
>NW_011889102.1:524979-529396 GCF_000151845.1 Pteropus vampyrus | reverse complement strand
TGCTAAGAATAAGTGTGATGATAAAAGTCCAGAGGTCAGAGTGAATAACAAGCTGACCAGGAGTTAGAAGATAACTAATTTGTTTTACAAGACAAAAGACCCAGTCTAGGAATATAATACACAAGAAATACAACTCGTGAGGCATGCAGACTTCCAGTTACAAGCATGCTGCTCACATGTCTGGAAATACTGTATCCAGGATGGGGCTTCATGGACAAAGAGACATGCAATGTCTTCCAATGTGAAGAACCACAGGTATTCATTGCAGTGAAGAAAAGCAGGAAAGGAGATAATGATTGTCTTGAGGGTGGCTGAGGATGGAAGCCTTTTCTGAGCCTCAATAAAAGCCTCATCGTGAAAAAGGGTTAATCATGAGTTGTTGGCTCTTTGCTGGCCTGTGAAGGCACAGAAAAATATTAGCTTATTTAACTGTCATTGAGTCTTGCAAGAAGTCATTCTTCAGAGGAAGAAACGAAAGATCAAGGAAGCAAAGTAATTACTTGGCTAGAAAGTGGCAGAGCCAAGATATAACCCTGGGTGCAACATGGTCATTAAACACAAATTATAAAGGTCGAAATACAACAAAGTGAGTTTCTGACAGTAAAAGTCAGCCACACTTCAGAGATAACTTCAGAATAGGTGTAATATGACCCGCGTGTTACAGCCTTAGTGTAACAGGCAGCCGTGCCTACCATGTCTAAGTTTTAAATGGATGAGAGCCAACACTTGAGTTCATTTCTGTGCTGGGAATAAGTAAGCTATGCTTCCCAGGCTTTGTGAAAGCACCTGTTCATGGGGACTTCATATATCTGTTCAGAAGCTTAGAAGGAAGCCACTGACCTTGAGTGTCCTACACGAGGGAGCGGAAGGGCATGGTCTCCCTGGGTCACGGAAAGGGACTATGCTTGGGCTCGCTGCTTTTCTTCAAAGCACAGGTCAACAGCGAGGTCAGCTGGTGTTAGGCACCAGAGCTGCCAAAGCAAGGAAACAGCTCCCCAGGACGTAGGCTTAGGACCTTGCCTGACATGCCATCCCTGGCACTTGGCACCCTAATCTCCGCAGGGGGGCTTTCTCCTGGGCCTGGCTGCGTCTGTTCCTGGGTGCAGCTCACTCTGGAAGGTGGGAAAGAGAGTTGGTTCACAGTCTGAACTAGAAGGGCCACAGAGAAAAAGCAAGTAGAAACTTGTTTGTTTTAAGAAAATGGATTTAAAAACTAGAGATAAAATAATAATGATAACAATAATAGTGATGATAAAAGTAAAATGATTAAACACCTGCTATGTATTAAGCATTTATCTATAGTACTTGCATTAGTAGTAGTATTTTATTTAACCTGAAAACAACCTTCTAAAATAAACCTTCTCATCCTATCTACATGCATGAGGACCCTGGGCTCAGAGATTTTGAGCTATTTGCCCACGGTCCAGCAGAGAGTGTTTTTTGAACGCTGGTCTGGTTCGTTCCAAAGCCCGTGCTTTTCCCACTGTGCTACATCATCTCTCTTACCTGGAGAATAGGAGAACAGAGAAGAGGCAGTGCTGAGAGGAGTGCCGCTGGGCAGCATTTCTGCAAGGCGAGGCCCCCATCACCATTCTGATCTCTAAATCTGTCTCTGGGCTTGAAGGACCCTTGAAGAGGCTTTACTGCATTTCAGCTACTTGGACATCCAACTCCAGTAGAACTAAAATCAATAGGCAGAGAGAACTCTCCAGCCCCAAAGGAGCTTTCTCCATGTTTGAATAGCACTGACTCTTAGAAAGTCCTTCATTTTACTGGATCGAGTTCATTCTCCCTGTTACTACCACCCATGAGTACTCTGTCTGTCCTATGGAGAGACAATGGGTCAATCAGATACCAATTCCTTTCAAATGCCAAGTTTGGCTAATGAAGGTGCTGACACTTTTCCCCTCTCCAGAGTGTTGGAAGCAGGGACATGGGGTATAGAACCAGCCTGCTCAGGGTTTGAATGGCAGCTCTGCCACTTACTAGCAGTGTGACCTCAGACAAGTCACTTAAGCTCTCTGAGTCTTAGTTTTTCTCATCTGCAAAATGAGGAGAACAAAATTTGCTCTGCAGGGCTGTTGTACTAAAGATAGTATATATAAAGCAAATGGTACATAGTAAACAATTAATAGCAGTTAATGTTAATATAAAAACGTAGCTTTGGAGTCAGAGAGACCCAAGTTCCAATTAGCCAGTTGGGTAATACAATTTTCCTAAGACTCCGTTTCCCCATCTCTAAAGTAAATTTTATAATATTACCTACCTTGAAGGGTTGCTGTGAAGATTAAATGAGATATGACAGTACCTGGCCCGAAGGCTGGTCTCCAAACATACTTTAGCTTCAATAATATTATTATATTAGTAATGATTATGATTATGACTTAGATTTCAGATATGTTTCTATGATCCAATATCTTTGCCCTAGCCAGTGCAGACAATTTAACTTACTATGCGGAATCAGGCATCTAACACAATGACCAAATGAACCAGCACTGAGCTGAAGGTGGCACTGTTTCTTCAGGTGTCTGCTCAAAATCATGGCCTCAGGTTTCCTCCTAAGTGTTTTAATGGACCCTTACAAAGAAGAAACTGATCACTCAGTGCCCATTTTATCTATCCCACCCACTTTTGCCTTAAGGTATCACCTTTCAGCTTGTAGTTGGTAGTTTAAAAAAAAAGAAAAAAAAAATGTTGGATTAGGAAGAATGTGCCTAAGATACATGGTTGGTTATTCTTTAAAAATTCAGATTGATACATGACAACTGAGAGTTATTGTAGAAAAAAATTAGGTCTTACATTTTACAATACAGTTTACAAAATGATTTGACGTACTCAAACTTCTACAGTCCTCCTAGCAATAGTGAAACAGACAGGACAATTATGCCCGTTTTAGAGGAGATATTAAAGTTCAGAGAGCTTGACTGGTTTTCCTAGATCACACAGCTTCAGAGAGGCAAGACAGAATGAGAATTCTGACCTTCTGCATCTGATCCAGTGCTTTTCCCACACTACAGCACATAATCTCTTACACAGCATTATTCATTAAGAAATCTATACAAGTCATCTATCACTGGGATCTGGGTATCCAAAAATCTAGAATCCACCCTCTCCCTAGCTGACATAGCAGGGCTTGCATTCTATCCCATCCTTGTAAATCTCAGACTGTTCCCCATTTCGATCCTGAGCCACGACTTCTTCTGTGATAATGCAGCCACCTCTGGGACTAGCCCAGGAAGTAGTGCCAGGTGATGTGATGGAGACTGTGGCCCAGGGGACAAATGGGGCTGAGTGACAGGCAAGCCTATATTTGGTGTCCCACCTTCTGTGACCCTTGCCTGTGCCAGGCAACACTGATAAACAAATGGCCCATCCCTTGGTATCTGAATAGCGTAAACTCACATTCTGGGCCTGGCTACAGGAGTGTTGAGACACAGGAATTCCGAAGCAATGCAGGAGGCTAAAAAGGTTATGTATGTAAGCCAGGACCTAAATGTGTTTTCAATCATAGTGACTTAATGAGAAAACTGGTACTATTTGAAATTCCCTGAAATAAAGGGGTTAACAATACCTTGCCTTTAAATAGCTTCTCAATAAAGTAGTCCCCATTACCTGTGGTTTTGTTTTCCATGGTTTTAGTTACCTACAGTCCAAAAATGTTAAATGAAAAATTCCAGAAGTAAACAATTCATAAGTTTTAAACTGCTTGCTGTTCTGAGTAGCATGATGAAATCTTGTGTCGTCTCACTCAGGACGTGAATCTTGTATCCACTCTGTATATGTGCCCCCTCTGTTAGTCACTGAGCAGCCGTGCTGGTTATCAGATCAAGTGATATGGAATAGCAGTGCTTATTTTCAAGTAACCCTTATTTTACTTAATAATGGCCCCAAAGTGCAAGAGTAGTGATACTGGCAATTAAGATATGACAAAGAGAAGACATAAAGTGCTTCCTTTAAGTGAAAAGGTATGTATACATAGCTGTAAAGTATTTAAGTGCATATATAGAATTTAGTACTACCCACAGTTTTAGGCATCCACTGGGGGTCTTAGAACATATCCTCAGCAGATAAGGAAAGGCTACTGTATTGCTTTAAATCCCATCATATTTCCATGACCTTTTACCATGGTCCTTTGAGGAACATGCAGGAGAGATTATTATTGCAATTTTTCACCAAGTTCAAGGTCACCAGGTCAAGATTAGAACCCACGTCTTTCAATTCAAGATGCTTTACAACATCCTCTGCCTTTTGGCCTTTGAGTATTAGAAGAAAAAATCAGAGATGTCTTCTGTGTTTGGCCTCCACGGCTACATTTCCATCTTTAGAAATGGAATGAAGTACCTGTTTAATAGAATGCTTATAAATTTATATTTTGGGTTTCAAGTCCTGATATATGTATGTCAGATATTTATTATCA
>NW_011889102.1:521922-524269 GCF_000151845.1 Pteropus vampyrus | reverse complement strand
TGTGATCCTCCAACAACTCATTGCTTTTATCCCCCATCTAAACATGGGTAGCCATTTCCTCCTTTGAGTTTGCATGGCACTTCTCACAAGACTCTTCTCTGACGTATTCTGGTTCCTGCCTATCTTCCTCACCAGAACGTGGGCTTCTCAGTTCTAGAGGACACAAATTACTCATTTTTATGTTTTCCTCCACTTGATTCCTCACCAATTCCTGGTGTAGAACTTGGCACATGAATGGTAGGTAGTAAATGCATGGTGAATAAATGAATATAGACTTGATCTCAAGACTTTCAACTCAAAATCCATTACTTTTTCCACGACACTAAACACTTGAACTGCAGAAATAGAAGCACATGTTTTCTTTTAAAATAGTTTTTTAAAATTGTTTTATTTTACTGAATTAAAAGAGCCTGCTTCTATGAGAAGAAGGATCAGATGTTCCTGGCTAACCTCACACTTTGTTTGTAAGTGGGAAAAGCTCCTTGCAGAGACATTTAGATAAGGATGTTCCCTTTGGTCCTAGTATCAGGTTCAGTAGCCTGTTTGCTATTTACCTTCTGTTTCTTAGCAAAACCTCTCTGTTATGAGGTTGGGAGACACATTCCTGACCAATGACCCAGGAGGGCTTAGTGGTAATCGCCAACTATTATAAGAAGATGACTGGCTTCCCAGAAGGGAAAGAGAAGGTCAGAAGCAGGCACTTGGAATGGCCCGATAGTGCTTGGTGTCAATGACAAGATGAAACACGGGCTTCTTAGAAACCAAAGGATTCCAGTGAAAATTCAGCCCTCCCGGGGCTTACAGGGTTTCAGAAAATTCACTGAATATTAATGACTTACTTTAGTTCTATTCTGGGGAAACCGAAAACTAGATTCATATTTGCATATAGACACAGAAAGAGAAAAATATTTTTTGATGCTCCTCCTTGTCTAGCATCTTTTAAACATGATTCTCTAGTGAGGAGATAATAATGGCCCAGGGCTGTGGATATCAACGGCTCCCTGCAGCAGAATGTACTAAGAGGGTGTGGGAAGACACATGGCATCATCGCCTGGCTCCTAGGATCACACCTGGCACTATGAGCTCTGTCTAGTACCTTCATGACATTTTATCTCTAACCAACAGTGTGAAGCAGCAGGAAAAGAGTGGCTCTCTGTATAGTATAGGTGAGAAGACAGATGTAAGAGAAGCTACACCGTTCATCTCAATGCGCACAGCAAGTTGTGGGTCGCCCTGAAAGCAAAAGGTAGTTTTCCAGGCCAGTGATACAGTGGAGTGCCAACACAGCTTATTGCCTGGGCAATGATAATTCTTTAAAAAATGAATTAACGAATGGGAGGAATAAATCTGAACAGGATATTCTATATTTATATATTTCTATAAGCAAGATAAACTAAAGCTTTGCTACCCATAGGGTGGCCCACTAATAGCAGCACTGCCTGGTGTCTGTTAGAACTGTAAAATTTCCTGTCCCTCCTCAGATCTACCGAACTGGAATCTGCATGCTCGCAAGATCCAAGGTGAATCGAGAAGCACCAAACTACATAAGATGATAATACTATTTTCAGAGGTTATTGCCATTTCTGATGGAATAATTTTTGAAACCCTAGATAGAGAAAAGAATATTTAACGTTTATATACACAAAACTAGCTCATCCATTCCTACCAAGAACCCTGTGAGGGCCACAGGTGCTTTTAAAATTGAACATAAGAGGAAACTGAGTCCCAAAGTAGTAAATTGACTTGCTCAGAGCTTTATTCAATGACTTGTACACAGTAAACTATTTGATGGATGAGTGAATGAATGAATGAACCACTACTAAACAAACTGGGCTGTATCTTAGTCTCCAGACCATTGCACTACTAGTGATTGGTCCCCTCTCGAGGCCACCTTAAATCAGGGTATTTGCTTTATATCCTGTTAGACTTGACCTTGGTCAGAGTCTTCAAGATGCCAAACTGGGGTGGAGGAGCGAAGTGCGGAGCCTGTGACAAGACAGTCTACCACGCAGAAGAAATCCAGTGCAATGGAAGGAGTTTCCACAAGACCTGTTTCCACTGCAGTGAGTTGGGTGAACACCATGAGGGTCCCCCAGCATCCAGAGGGCATTTCAAAGTTCACATTTAGCCACAGATAACTGTATGCTAGTGGTTCTCATGAGAGTATAATCCCAGGACAAGCAGCATTGCCATCACCCAGGAACTTGTCAGGACTATCACTTGTGGGCCCCACCTTAGGAAAAGATGGTGCTGTCCTGAGCACCCTCTTGCCAAACTCTTGCCCAATCTCAGAGGCTGTTTCCCTACAGCTCAAAGTCAGAATGAGCTGGCCTAACGCTGTTCTCAG
>NW_011889102.1:515628-520346 GCF_000151845.1 Pteropus vampyrus | reverse complement strand
TTCTAAAGTGGTAGAAGGATCCTAGAGAGAAGTACACTTTTTAAATATCATCACAAGACGTGCCTGTCCACAGGCCACCCTACACCTGACAAAAATAGGGTTCAGAGAGCAGAGTCTACCTAAGCCTGTCCTCTGGCCAGTGTTTGTCTAATTTTTAGACAAATCTTAATCCTCCCTACCAGTGCTGTCCAAATAAAATATAATGCAAGCCACATATATAAATTAAAATTTTCTAATAACGATATTTTAAATGGTACCAAGAAACAGGTAAAATTAGTTTTAAAACATTTAACCTAATATATTAAAAAATTATAATTTCAATGGGTAATCAATATACAAATTATTAACAAAATATATTCTATTCTTTTTTTGTTTGTATTAAGTATTTGAAATTCAGTGTGCATTATGTGTTTACAGCACAACATGTGGCAGGCGAGTGGCTTGTCTTATATGCTTTGCATTATGGGGGACACTTTACATTAGGTACAGCTCTACTGTGCCTGTGTATGAACATTGGTCAGAAGCCAGAATGTGGCTCTAGAATTGGCCAGGGCATGATAGGGCATAAGCAGTCTTGGAGTGATGGATATGAGCATAGGAGTAGGAGTCAAAGGATCTGAAGCCAGTTATGGCTCTGCAACTTACGACTGGATAGTTGTGGACAAGTCACTAATCTTCATTCACACATGCGTGCATGCATTCCATCCACTTACTCATTCATTCATTCATTCAACAAATGTCTACAAAGGATTAATTCTGGGCCAGCCTCCATGCTATGTTCTGGGGATATTAAGATAAAAATCTTACTCTTAAGGAACTCTGAGTCAAGAACATCTATGAGTATTTGGAAAATTGCTTGGAGATTGATAACTGATAGCAACAAGAAGGGTGGAGACAGGTATATATACTTTACATGCCCAAATAGAAGGCATTTTTTTTCCCCAAGAATCAGTCCTCATAAAAGGGGTTTCCCTTATTTTCGAAGCCTTATAAACTCTCTTGTGCTATAAGATAGTCTCTCAGTTACTTTTTTATTAATTAAAAAAAAATTTTAACAGAGTTTTAAGACACACAACACTGACATAATTGTTTAATGAACTTCCATATGCCTGTGTCCCCAGCCACGCAACCACCAACCTCTGGCCAATCCCATCTCATCTATATCCTTATCTTCCACTCCCACTTTCCTATTCAATTACTTTTTTTTTTCTTAAATAAAATACCATTTAAAGAGGGCATATTAGCCTTAAGCAACCTCCTTCAATGGTGAATTGCTTATAGAGCAGCGGTCCCCAACCCCCAGGCTGAGGACCACTCTCTGGCCTATTAGGAACCGGGCCACAAAGCCGGAGGTGAGCAGTGGCTGAGCGAGTGACGCTTCATCTGTATTCGCAGCCACTCCCCAGCACTAGCATCACCGCCTCAGCTCCACCGCAGATCATCAGGCATTAGATTCTCATAGGAGAATCGACCGGTTCCTGGTGCCAAAAAGGTTGGGGACCACTGTATAATACAGAGGTCACTTGGATGGAAGAGTTCTAAAAGAAAAAAAGGAGGCAAAAAAAATTAAATGCACATATATTCTTATTCCTGGAAATATGACCTCACTATTATAAGCGCTGAGCATCACCATAAACAGCTTTGAAGGATCACTGTTACAAAGCAGTTCAACAAGTTATTAAGTTGTGGAAATCCTACTTATTTTTTAAAAGCTGTCCTAATGTTATGCTAATAGAAATTTCTTATTGAGATACAATTTCCAGGTGACAGCCTCCTACTCAGGTGCAAATAGGGCTGCCTCTCATGCTGACAGAATGGAGATGAGTTGCTCTGGAGAGCTGGGCCAGCTGTCTCAAAAAGACACTCTGGTGATGAGGGAGATGAGATGCTAAAGATGCAGAGAAAGAATTTGAATATAATTGTTTCCTGAATTTGTGTGAGATTAGAAAAACATAACACCTCCAAATTGATATATGATTGATTTATATTATTAAATTAAATATTATAAGTAGTCATTTGACACTTCCATTTACATCTTTAAAAGTTATTTTCAAATTGGCAAAAGAAATCTATAAATCTTCTCTTTGGAAAAATAGAGACTTGTCTTACACACTTTACATTATGGGGGACACTTTACATTAGATAATGTACAATGACCAGGGGGCTTGAGCCAATATAAGCCTAAGGTTCTTGAGGCAGGTCTACCCCCATCACCACCTCCTTGTTTCCAGAACTGGATCATAAGTAGTTGCCTCAGTGGAAACTGTCACCTGGAATATTACTGTGCTCTTCAAAGGCCATGATAAGTAGAGAAACTGCTCAATCCTGATTTTGAGATGACTAAAAAGAAAATAAGTTCCTCTCTTGCCTCGGCCCCTTACTCCTTACACACACATGCACACACACACTTCCCTGATGTCATTTAGGGTAAAACACTCAGAAATTTGGGTTCTTCCGATTCAGAGACAATATTCTTAGCTGGTCCGAAACCATACACTTAGTTCAAATTCCACATCTTTCTAGCTGAGAGACCACTGGACACGTTTCCATTCTCTGTGCCCCCATTTTCTCATCTGTGAAATAACAACTGACATGGAATCTACAACCCAAGACAGATGTCCTGATCAGGAATCAAATTTGTGTTCTTGGCTGAAGGGCCCTTCAGGCTGGGTCTCTTGGCCCTGGGTGTGGCACTGAAGGGAAGAGGGGAAGAATCTAAGCCCATGCCCCTGACCTTCCTTTCTTTGGCAGTGGCCTGCAGGAAGGCTCTTGATAGCACCACGGTCGCAGCACACGAGTCCGAGATCTACTGTAAGGTCTGCTATGGGCGCAGATACGGCCCCAAAGGAATCGGGTATGGACAAGGCGCCGGCTGCCTCAGCACTGATACGGGTGAACATCTGGGCCTCCAGTTCCAACAGTGAGTTACTGTCGCACTTCTCCCAGCCTGGTAAAACCCCAGTTACCAAGATTGTTCATTGTGTTCCCATAGCAACGTTTTCTGGAAGTGGGAGAATAGACTCTATTGTTGACTTGCTGACAATAGGAATAGCCAGTCTCACCAAGTTTTAACAATGTGTCATCTCTCTGAAGATTCTCTTTAAATTATCTGCCTCTCAAATGGGCAATTACTTTTATATCGTGGCCTTTGGTTTGCATGTCAAGAGAAAACCCAAAATGCACAGATGTTCCATTGTTTGACCTTTGCAAAACTTCGTGGAATCTCTTTTCTTCCCTTTGAACATGTCTGTGTAAATCACATAAATATGGCAGGGAAGCAATGGCCATTTGCTGTGTACTTGTCACTGAAAGATTTCTTACCTTAGGTTGTAAGATGACTACTGGCCACATCACAGGAGAAGTAGGTCTGCAGAGATGGGCTGCGTGCCTCAGGAATAAACAATCAATTATGACTGTTCTATGGGTCTTCTTGGCTGCCTAGTGCCAATATGGTGCTGAGGATCCCCCAACATTATCTTAAGGAAACTGGAATATTACACCATGCCTCCTCCATCTACCAATCTGTTCTACCAATCTTGAAGATCACGCTAACCTCCAGCCCAGGACTGAGCATAGACTGACAGCTACTCACCTGCAGCTGCTGTCTGGCCAGCTGGTATCCAGGCTCAGCTCTGTAACAGGACAGGACAGAAAGGCTCAAGCCAACTAAGGCAGTGTCCCAAAGAGAAATTAGACCATCTAAAGAGTCATCTGGTCCCTTCTTGAGAGAGGAGCACATGGTAGAGCCTGAAAAAAGTGCAGGGATATGTAATTAGTCACTTTAATTTTTCTCATTACTCAATCCCAACTGGAACTCTGTTCAAAGAAGAAAGATGATTACAACTTCATTATCTGCCATGCATTACCCAAAGCTTACTCTTCTATGGTAGGGCTTTCTTATGATGCTGCACAAAGAGGAGCAAGAGTCTGGAGACCTCAGTTTCACCCCGGCTCCTTCAGTTATGAGCTGCCTGACCTCGGGCAGTTGCCCCTTTGACTTTCCTCCAACTAGTCATGCCTACTTTAGAGGTTAGGGTGAGACTCAAGTGATAAATGGGCATGGAAACACCAAAATATATGGAAACACAGGAGCTGTTATTGTGCCTCTATCTTGGACATTGCTCACACGGAGACCAGGAATGCATCAGCTCATTGGACTATGGTTTGTTTAGTATCAACTGTCAAGATTCTATCTTGCTCTACCATATTTTCACAATTTATTTCAGAAAGCAGACCAGTGGGCTTTAAGGTGCTACAGAAAAACCTAAACTGTCATAGCAATAATAATGACACAATAATGACAATGACAATAATATAAGCTAACATACATGGAACACTTGCTAAGTGCTTTACAACAGAAAAGTTTAAAATAAATAATAGCTAACATATATTAGCCCTTACTACATTCCAGGCAGGCACTATTCTAAGTGCTTTACTCATGTCACCTCATTTAAACCTCTCAACAACTCTGTGAGGAAGGCATTGAGATTATCCCCATTTCTCCTCCAGATGAGGAGTCTGAAGCACAGAGAAGTTAAGGAACTTGCTCAAGGTCACACAGCTAGTACTGTCTGCCAAGGGTGATCTATAGATTTCATTCATTTGTCTATTTCCATCAGGTCCCCAAAGGCAGCACGCTCAGCCACCACCAGCAACCCTTCCAAGTTCACTGCAAAGTTCGGGGAGTCAGAGAAGTGCCCTCGATGTGGAAAGTCAGT
>NW_011889102.1:484223-515578 GCF_000151845.1 Pteropus vampyrus | reverse complement strand
GCTCACACGGAGACCAGGAATGCATCAGCTCATTGGACTATGGTTTGTTTAGTATCAACTGTCAAGATTCTATCTTGCTCTACCATATTTTCACAATTTATTTCAGAAAGCAGACCAGTGGGCTTTAAGGTGCTACAGAAAAACCTAAACTGTCATAGCAATAATAATGACACAATAATGACAATGACAATAATATAAGCTAACATACATGGAACACTTGCTAAGTGCTTTACAACAGAAAAGTTTAAAATAAATAATAGCTAACATATATTAGCCCTTACTACATTCCAGGCAGGCACTATTCTAAGTGCTTTACTCATGTCACCTCATTTAAACCTCTCAACAACTCTGTGAGGAAGGCATTGAGATTATCCCCATTTCTCCTCCAGATGAGGAGTCTGAAGCACAGAGAAGTTAAGGAACTTGCTCAAGGTCACACAGCTAGTACTGTCTGCCAAGGGTGATCTATAGGTTTCATTCATTTGTCTATTTCCATCAGGTCCCCAAAGGCAGCACGCTCAGCCACCACCAGCAACCCTTCCAAGTTCACTGCAAAGTTCGGGGAGTCAGAGAAGTGCCCTCGATGTGGAAAGTCAGTTTATGCTGCTGAAAAGGTGATGGGAGGTGGCAAGGTAAGGACTTCTATATGAGCCAAATGGGATTTGCTCATCTCCATTAGAACAACTAGGAGGAATGAGAGAAGAAAGTAGAAACTGCAGATGGGTGGGAGTCAGACCGTTTATTCTCTTAACTCCGAGTGACCAATTTAGAAGCCATCCATCCTCGCCCGTTTTCCTGGGCTGTGACTATCACCTGCAATGCTCTTGGAAATGAGAACTGCTGAATTCAGTGTAAAAAGAATTATCTAACTAGGTGGAAGACACCTATCTAGAAGTTCTGGAGATACAGAGGTGCACAAGCCACACCCCCCACCCTCGCCCCCACTGCCCTTCAGTGTCTGCAATCCTTCCAGAAAGGTGTCACCACTACATAACTCAGTCTTCTGCTGGCATCACCACCGATGGATAGAGCAAATGCCTCACAGCATTAAGAAGCATCCTCACTTGCAAATGTCTTGCCAATCTGGGGAGTCAGCAAATGTCTGAGACAGTTATGCACACTTACTTTTATGAGTTCTAGTTTCAGGCCTGAAGTGAGGGTATTCACCAAAGGATTTAGGCCTGGCTTATACTAAATAAGCGGGGGAAGGGCCGTGGAAAAGTGTCTGACCAAATATGAGGCCAGTCTCCAGCCCAAGACTGGCCATTTGAAGACATTTGAGTACCCCTAGGCTGTGCCTTGTAGACTTGCAGATGTGCAGAAGGCAGGCAATCATCTGGATGACCTGAGCTGTGCAACTCTTTTCTGCCGAAAATACAGAGTTAACACGAGATTGAATTACTTGGGTAACTGCCTTATAGAAATCACTTTGATAAGTTTATTTTTAGGGGTTTGAAGAATTGCTGGCCAAATCCATAGCATCTTATTTTCTTCAAATCCCTGGAGAAATGATTTGGGGGCCTATCAGGTACATGAATGGCGAGGACTGTGGCGCTCCTTTATACGCTGTTGGTCAGGGGACTTAACATGGAAATAGAATTTGCTGTCCACCATATTAACCATGTAACTCTCCTGCTCTCCTGTGCTCCTCAGCCTTGGCACAAGACCTGTTTTCGCTGTGCCATCTGTGGGAAAAGTCTAGAGTCAACGAATGTTACTGACAAAGATGGGGAACTTTATTGCAAAGGTGAGTGGTTCCAGATGCTCCATAGAGACATTTTCCCAAGGGTCTTTGGGAGGAGAAGTCGCATCCATGCCAAGAGGCTTGTGTCTGCCAGGAAGCATGGCTGCTCAGCCCGAGAAGGGTTTGGGCTCTCAGGATGGGGAGCAAAACCGCCTATGGGAAAGAAATCTCCTGCCTGACTGAGCTCTGTTCTTCTCCATTGGAGCTTGTGGCAGGACCCGATGCTTGCAGTGCTCACTCGGTGGTTCAGGGCAGCTGGGTGCCTGTGCAGAGGAGAGAAGAGAAGGGTTCTTGTCGTGATTCTGGTCCTGGAAGAGAGCACATGCCTGGACAAACAGCACTGCATTCTCTTCCAAAAACCCAAATACCCTCTGTCCATCTGAACGGTAGATAGGGGTGACTTGGGGGAGGAAGAATCCAGTTTGGCCTCCCTTCAGTTCATCAAGACCTTCCTGCCTCCCCACCCCCACTTCTTTCCTTCCTGACATTCCTTGCTGACGTTGCACATCACTTACTGATCACAGAGATAGAACCAACAAGCGGGTTTTCATTCTGGTCCTTGCAGCTGTGCCCCTAGGGGCATCGTGATCTCTTTGTCTTGTGAAGAGGTAGCAGAGGCTCAGCTCTTTCCTGATGATACAAAAAGGAAGGGATGCATTAGGATCAAGGCAGTGTGTTCTTAACTTCAGAGCCTCTCCTAGGCCTATTCTGGTTCTCATGAGGTCCTCCCACCCTTTCACTTAGTGATAGCATCTCATGATCTCCAACTGTGAGTGTTGGAGTGCGGTGAGGCGTATAACAAGAGAGGGGCCAGAGAACATTACTAACTCAGTCTGTAAGTTGCCAAGCTTTTCCTATAATGAAACAGAATGGGAACTAATGGTTTCCTTCTCCTCGCAGTAGAAGATACGAGAGTGTTCTCAGCATTCATAGGCCTTAAAACCCTAAAACATTGCTGCAGCCAGCAGGGAGATCAACATGCAGACAAATAATTGCATTTCCAAGTGAAAAAAGCTCTAGTAGAGGACCATACACAATGCAGTAGCATACAATAATAAGTGATCGGCCTGGTGTGTGAGAGAAGGCTTCTTACAGGACAAGATTCCCCTAGGTCTTGAAGGATGAATGTGGGTTTAGGAAGGGGCATTCCAGAAACAGGAAGCAGTGAATGCAAAAGCACCAAAGCCAGGGCATCATGGTTCATGCCGGGACCTGTACGTCATTCTGTGTGCCTAGAGAGAGGCAGGAGGCAGTGGAAGACGAGGCTGGGCCAGACAACTGGGGCCCGATTATGCTGACTCAAATGAGAAAATGTCTGTGAACACAGTGAAGTGTAAAAAGTATTAACGATTTTTATTAGATGATCTAAATTAATTATAGTTCAATTTACTTACAAGTTAACTTATAAATACATTTATCAAGAGAATGCCTCTCACAGGTGAAAGGACTATATTCAGACAGAAGGAACTGAAATAATGGTGCTAACCAACCCATTCTCTCTCCCCTTGCCCTCTTTTCGTTCACAGTTTGCTATGCCAAAAATTTTGGCCCTACAGGTATTGGGTTCGGAGGCCTTACACAACAAGTGGAAAAGAAAGAGTGAAAAGTACACCATTTCTCAGATCTTTCATCGGCCTAAAGCATTTTCCACGTAATCCTGCCCAGATGACACCCCTCCCCAAACATCCTCTCGTTGGTAGTTGGACAGCATTTCTCTTCAGAAGTGACCATGGTCTTTACCCAAAGCTAGAAGAGACCTTTGGAAGAAAATTGTTAAAGTTTAATCTGTAACAAATGCTTTATTATTTACGATACCTGGGGTGGGAGAGGCAATAAATTAATGTTTTATCGGTACCTAGTGAGTCTCTGGATATTTTCTTCCAAACAGAAGTTTTCATAAAATACATAGTTTGAAAAACTAGCCGCAAAGAAAATAATAATTCCAGTGTCAACTGGGGTAGGAATGAGGAGGAAATAGGGGCAAAGGAAAACAGTCTTCCAGAATCTGTCGGCTGAACTTCTTTCTAGTTATTACTGATGGAGAAGAAAACAGGGGGTCCCAGAGGAAACAGACAACACCGTAGCAAATTCTAAAAGGAAAATCAAAACTAATAAAACCGCTGAAGAGCTGATCCTTTTGTCCTATCACAGGCTTTGCTATATTACACATTTCATGAAAACTCAGAAATGGCAATAAAATGTAGGGTTTGCATGTGTTCTTGACGACAGGAGGATGATTTTCTTTTCTTCTAGAACGATTCTCCGGGATTCAGCAATTTTCTTAAAACGTCCCTTACATCAGACTGTCAGCCTCACAAATGAAATGCAGCCAATTAAAACTGTCCCTCTGCCTCCTCAGCAAGTTCTCAGCATCCCGAACACGTGGGTTTTCTCCAGCCTCTGCTTTTATCAACCACAGTGTTTCTCCCACCACCATGTAATTCTGAATTCCTTGGAGTAAATGCAAACAAAAATCTATTGATGTAAATTAAGATGCACTCAACTAAACCACGTTTTCTTTATACTCCAAGTCCCAAGAATGCTTTCTTTAAAATGAGCATTTATTCAGGGCCGCTTCCAGGCTGTCACAGCCATGGCCCTGCACTGACTTCAGTACTTATTTATTTTTTATACTGGAAATGCAATTACCTCTGATTATTTTCTCTACTTGAATGGCATTAATAGAATGGTTCAGGAAAAAAAAAAAATATCCAGCAGAGGTGGTGTCCCATTCACTTTCCAAGAGATAGCAAAGACAGATGCTTTACTTGTTCAGAGGCTCTCGCTGGGATAATTCCACCACTGAGTTCCACTAAAACAGCCTGAGGATGTATATTTTGCATGCTCCGGGGCAGGAAGCAGAGAACAATGTATTTATTTTTTATTTTTATTTTTATGCCTACAGCACCTGGTCTTCCTAGGTGGTCTCCCATCCAATTGCTAACCAGGCCCAACCCTGCTTAGCTTCCGAGATCAGATGGGATCAGGCGTGCTCAGGGTGGAATGGCCATAGACAGAACAATGTATTTTTAATTTGTTAACATTTTACCAGAGCTTTTTAAGAGACCCTATCATTGTTAATTCAACAATTAATAATACCAGAGATAAACTGAACTAACTAAACCAAGTCTGCTTTAACCTGCGCTAAATTTGAAAGCAATAGACTACATTGGCCCTTGACTAGGTAGGACCCTACACTAGAGACTTCCAGGCTTGTAAAGGAATAAGACACACATGTGACATGACTAACAGATAATGCACGCGACCTTCTCGTCCTCAACTGCATTTCACAATTACTAGCCCCACTATCCACCCATCCAGGAGACGGAAGCTAAACACTTCAGTCACCCTTAGCTTTGCCCTCTCTCATCCTTCCTTGTCTCACTCTCCAAGCCTCCTTGATTCTGACTCTAAAATGTTTCTAGAATACATCTCCTCCTCTCCTATTCTTGGGTATGTTTATTAGTCTGCTACGGCATTCATAACAAAGTACCATGGATTGTGTGGCTTACACAACAGAAATGATGTTTTCACAGTGCAGATAGGGGTGACTTGGGGGAGGAAGAATCCAGTTTGGCCTCCCTTCAGTTCATCAAGACCTTCCTGCCTCCCCACCCCCACTTCTTTCCTTCCTGACATTCCTTGCTGACGTTGCACATCACTTACTGATCACAGAGATAGAACCAACAAGCGGGTTTTCATTCTGGTCCTTGCAGCTGTGCCCCTAGGGGCATCGTGATCTCTTTGTCTTGTGAAGAGGTAGCAGAGGCTCAGCTCTTTCCTGATGATACAAAAAGGAAGGGATGCATTAGGATCAAGGCAGTGTGTTCTTAACCTCAGAGCCTCTCCTAGGCCTATTCTGGTTCTCATGAGGTCCTCCCACCCTTTCACTTAGTGATAGCATCTCATGATCTCCAACTGTGAGTGTTGGAGTGCGGTGAGGCGTATAACAAGAGAGGGGCCAGAGAACATTACTAACTCAGTCTGTAAGTTGCCAAGCTTTTCCTATAATGAAACAGAATGGGAACTAATGGTTTCCTTCTCCTCGCAGTAGAAGATACGAGAGTGTTCTCAGCATTCATAGGCCTTAAAACCCTAAAACATTGCTGCAGCCAGCAGGGAGATCAACATGCAGACAAATAATTGCATTTCCAAGTGAAAAAAGCTCTAGTAGAGGACCATACACAATGCAGTAGCATAGAATAATAAGTGATCGGCCTGGTGTGTGAGAGAAGGCTTCTTACAGGACAAGATTCCCCTAGGTCTTGAAGGATGAATGTGGGTTTAGGAAGGGGCGTTCCAGAAACAGGAAGCAGTGAATGCAAAAGCACCAAAGCCAGGGCATCATGGTTCATGCCGGGACCTGTACGTCATTCTGTGTGCCTAGAGAGAGGCAGGAGGCAGTGGAAGACGAGGCTGGGCCAGACAACTGGGGCCCGATTATGCTGACTCAAATGAGAAAATGTCTGTGAACACAGTGAAGTGTAAAAAGTATTAACGATTTTTATTAGATGATCTAAATTAATTATAGTTCAATTTACTTACAAGTTAACTTATAAATACATTTATCAAGAGAATGCCTCTCACAGGTGAAAGGACTATATTCAGACAGAAGGAACTGAAATAATGGTGCTAACCAACCCATTCTCTCTCCCCTTGCCCTCTTTTCGTTCACAGTTTGCTATGCCAAAAATTTTGGCCCTACAGGTATTGGGTTCGGAGGCCTTACACAACAAGTGGAAAAGAAAGAGTGAAAAGTACACCATTTCTCAGATCTTTCATCGGCCTAAAGCATTTTCCACGTAATCCTGCCCAGATGACACCCCTCCCCAAACATCCTCTCGTTGGTAGTTGGACAGCATTTCTCTTCAGAAGTGACCATGGTCTTTACCCAAAGCTAGAAGAGACCTTTGGAAGAAAATTGTTAAAGTTTAATCTGTAACAAATGCTTTATTATTTACGATACCTGGGGTGGGAGAGGCAATAAATTAATGTTTTATCGGTACCTAGTGAGTCTCTGGATATTTTCTTCCAAACAGAAGTTTTCATAAAATACATAGTTTGAAAAACTAGCCGCAAAGAAAATAATAATTCCAGTGTCAACTGGGGTAGGAATGAGGAGGAAATAGGGGCAAAGGAAAACAGTCTTCCAGAATCTGTCGGCTGAACTTCTTTCTAGTTATTACTGATGGAGAAGAAAACAGGGGGTCCCAGAGGAAACAGACAACACAGTAGCAAATTCTAAAAGGAAAATCAAAACTAATAAAACCGCTGAAGAGCTGATCCTTTTGTCCTATCACAGGCTTTGCTATATTACACATTTCATGAAAACTCAGAAATGGCAATAAAATGTAGGGTTTGCATGTGTTCTTGACGACAGGAGGATGATTTTCTTTTCTTCTAGAACGATTCTCCGGGATTCAGCAATTTTCTTAAAACGTCCCTTACATCAGACTGTCAGCCTCACAAATGAAATGCAGCCAATTAAAACTGTCCCTCTGCCTCCTCAGCAAGTTCTCAGCATCCCGAACACGTGGGTTTTCTCCAGCCTCTGCTTTTATCAACCACAGTGTTTCTCCCACCACCATGTAATTCTGAATTCCTTGGAGTAAATGCAAACAAAAATCTATTGATGTAAATTAAGATGCACTCGACTAAACCACGTTTTCTTTATACTCCAAGTCCCAAGAATGCTTTCTTTAAAATGAGCATTTATTCAGGGCTGCTTCCAGGCTGTCACAGCCATGGCCCTGCACTGACTTCAGTACTTATTTATTTTTTATACTGGAAATGCAATTACCTCTGATTATTTTCTCTACTTGAATGGCATTAATAGAATGGTTCAGGAAAAAAAAAAAAAATATCCAGCAGAGGTGGTGTCCCATTCACTTTCCAAGAGATAGCAAAGACAGATGCTTTACTTGTTCAGAGGCTCTCGCTGGGATAATTCCACCACTGAGTTCCACTAAAACAGCCTGAGGATGTATATTTTGCATGCTCCGGGGCAGGAAGCAGAGAACAATGTATTTATTTTTTATTTTTATTTTTATGCCTACAGCACCTGGTCTTCCTAGGTGGTCTCCCATCCAATTGCTAACCAGGCCCAACCCTGCTTAGCTTCCGAGATCAGATGGGATCAGGCGTGCTCAGGGTGGAATGGCCATAGACAGAACAATGTATTTTTAATTTGTTAACATTTTACCAGAGCTTTTTAAGAGACCCTATCATTGTTAATTCAACAATTAATAATACCAGAGATAAACTGAACTAACTAAACCAAGTCTGCTTTAACCTGCGCTAAATTTGAAAGCAATAGACTACATTGGCCCTTGACTAGGTAGGACCCTACACTAGAGACTTCCAGGCTTGTAAAGGAATAAGACACACATGTGACATGACTAACAGATAATGCACGCGACCTTCTCGTCCTCAACTGCATTTCACAATTACTAGCCCCACTATCCACCCATCCAGGAGACGGAAGCTAAACACTTCAGTCACCCTTAGCTTTGCCCTCTCTCATCCTTCCTTGTCTCACTCTCCAAGCCTCCTTGATTCTGACTCTAAAATGTTTCTAGAATACATCTCCTCCTCTCCTATTCTTGGGTATGTTTATTAGCCTGCTACGGCATTCATAACAAAGTACCATGGATTGTGTGGCTTACACAACAGAAATGATGTTTTCACAGTGCCAGAGGCTAGATGTCTGAGATCAAGATGTCAACAGAGTTGTTTCTTGTGAGGCTTCTCTCCTTGGCTTGTAGATGACCGTCTTCTCCCTGTGTCTTCCCATAGTCTTCTCTCTCTGTGTGTCTGTGTCCTAATTTCCTCTTCTTACAAGGATACCAGTCATGTTGGATCAGGGAGCACTTGAATGACCTCATTTTAACTTAATTACCTGTGTAAGGATACTCTCTCCAAACACAGTCACATTCTGAGGTCTGGGGGTTAGAACTTCAACGTGTGTGTGTTGGGGGCCGGGGGCGGGGAGAGAGAGAGAGAGAATTTGGCCCATAACAGCATGTCATGAGGACTTTAATGAATTGGCCTTGGACTTGCCCCTTCAATTTAGCTTCAGACAATCTCTTCCATATAAGCTCCACCTATACGCAGACCTGAATCTTTCCATACACGCCAAGTACCCTCACCCCGTCATGCTTTTGCCAATGCTGTTCTTTTTGCCTGGAATGTCTGGACAATAGAACACCCTCCGTCTTCACCCTCCTACCCAACTCCTTAGCCTGGTAAACTCCTATTAATCTAGTCACAGGTCAAATGCCATCTCTTTTGCAAAATCTGCTGAACTACCTGAGAATTAATCCACCTCTGTGTTTCCACAGCCAGTATATAATTAACATAGCACTTCTCTCATTGCATTCAAATTTCGAATTCCCATCTGCCTCCTTGTTAGAATGTGGCATGCTTGCATTCACAGGGCTGGCCAGATAGTAGGCACTTAATAAACATTTGTTGAGTGAGTGAACTAGGAGAGAGTGTAGGCTGGACTAAATGCAAATTCTGCTAGAATTTCAAAGAAGAGATTGTTATCCACTAGAGTGAAGGAGCTTGGAAATGAAAAACCAAAACAAAGAAAGAACCTTATTGTGGTTCAGCAGCCTTTGTGTTTCTCCTCTGCTCCCAGGCGCACTGTGCCACTGTGTTTCCCACGCTCCGTTACCACTCACTGGGACACAGGCTGAGCCGGCTAATGGAAGCCTGACCTCTAAGACCTCCAGGAGAGTCCATTCTCTCCATATCCGTGGACGCTGAGGCCCTAGGGAATAGTGGGGCCACTAGTTGAGAAGAAGCTTGGGTCCCTGCATGGAAGAACACCTGTTAACAGATAAATGGACTGTGACAAGAGGGAGAAACAGCCTTGTGTTCTGTTAAGCCACAGAGATTTGGGTGATGTTTATTATCGCGTTAATTCCCTTGCCTAATACCCACCTGAATATACTCGATGTGTTACATCTGAGATAGATAGTCTGCTTCTCATTGTTCAGCATCTATCCAGTCCATTTTAAGTCACAGGGAGCAGCATCAGAATTTTGCTCAATATTTTTGCAACTGATTCAATTCAAATGTATTGTCTCTGATGTGACTATGCAGATATTTGGGGACAGAAATGAAATTACGGCAAGATAGCCTAACAGTCACATTTTCCTGGCCCCAACAAACATGATTGGGTTTGCCTTGGCTCTAAAACAAAATAAAAACAAAACCTTGCTATTCACCCCCAAGCTATGGCTTTCTCTTCTTCCAGAGCTAAGCTATAACACGAGAGTCCACTTAGTCCTTAGTCTCTCAGCATCCGGCTTCCAAGTCCCCTCTTTAGCCCCAGCTACCCCACCCCATCTCTTATAAACCCTGGTCTTTCCTCAGTTGCTCTTCTCAACTTCTCCTTTGCTCCTGAACACTGACTACTTCCTCTGTGATATTAATTCTTCTCCCTGAATTCTATGACACTGAACCCTCTTGATTATCCTCCTACCCAGCCTCCTCCCCGGCCCCTCCACCTTCTCCAGTTCCGCAAAGCTATATTCCATAAAGTCATGGCCCTGCCCTTCTCTCCTCTCTTTTTACATCGTTGTTGTTTGTATTAGTTGTCACTTTTGGTCTCCTTTTAGAATTGATCTTCCCATTTCAGGAGAGTAACTCCTCTTTTCATTTTTCTACCTCTTTCCTCTGACAATCTCATCCATCTGAGTGGATGACTTTCATCCATGTCCTGGCCTCTTTGCAGCTGCCTTCTAGACTTTCCCACTAGAGAGCCGACAAGAACCTTAAATAATAGGCCCCAACCACTAAACTCATCACCTAGTCTCTCCACGCTGTTTTCCTCTCAGAATAGCATCACCACTCTCTCATTTACTCAGTTCGACACTTCAAAGTCATCTTTGATTCCTCCTCCTCTTCCTCCCACATTCAATCAGTGATCTGGACCTGCCAGATCACTTCTGTGCCTTCATTTCTCCTTGCCTAGACCATTATTTAAAAGCTTATCTCTAACATTCTGTATTTGTCAGGGTCCAGTCAGCAAAATAGAAACTATACTAGTTTTTTTTTTTTTTAAAAAAAAAAAAAAATAGAGGGAATTGGCTAAACAGGTATTTTTTAAAAAGCAAGAAGGAGCACCTTGATTTAACACAGATATAATAACTGTAAGAAGTAGCTACCACCTCTGGAACTGGGGAAACAGACAATATCAGGGTATCCTAATTTAGATGTCTTGGGGAGAGGTCTCCCAGGGGCTAGGAGTCAGGTCTCTGAGGAGAGAGCCCCACCTGGTTACTACTGGTGCTTCCAAGGGGGCACAAAGGAGCTGCTTTGGAAAAAGCTAGACACCAATTCCAACTGTCACTGTCAGGGTGAAGGGCTGTTGTTTGAACAACACAGAAGAATAGCCAGCAAGTAGAATGGAGTTAAGTCCCTTCCTCCCCTTTTTCCAGTCTACTGGCAGAACTTAATAGAAAGTTAGCTGGCAAGACAATTGTAGTTTTCATAATCCTGGCCCCAGAACACACAACACAGAGGACAGAAGGATGAATGTAGCACATTTCCCTACCACTCACTAGCTTCTCTCTCCCTGTAGTCTGATATTTTCCAAAGATGTCTGAATAGCTAGCATTTATTGAGCACTTACTCTGAGCCAATTACAATTCTAAGCACTTCATATTTATTAACTTTTAATCCTTATAACAACATTTGGAGGTATATACTATTATTATCTACATAATAGAAATCAGGAAACTGAGGCACTGGGAAGTTAAGTCATTTGCCCAAAGAGATAAAAGTAGCTTGTAGTTGGTAGATCCAGGATTCAAACCCAAGATGTCTAGCTAAAAAACACTGATCCTCGAACTTTATTTTTTAATTTTCACACTGTGTACCTGAGGGAAAAGCCAAAATAGAATGATGGGAGTAAGATTCTTTAAGTAAAAATGATTCTCAAACTACGGCATGTGCACATAAGAATCATTTGGGGAACCTGAAGAAATTCTGGATTCCAGAACTCATTACTCAGACACTGACTTGGAAGGTCTGAGATGAGGAATTTGAATTAAGCACACAATCCCAGACACCTCCTCTCCACCCCCACTCCCAGCAAATGGTCTATGGACAGGTTGAGAATACTTACTTTGCAGGGCTTGGTGAGAGAGGAAGAGAAGCTATAACTTGAAAAGGTCCTTCTGTCCTTCAGCTGAGAATCAGTATTCAAATACAACTCTGATCGCATCATGTTCTGCTTAAAAAGTCTTTGATTCATTCAACAAACTTGTTCAACAGATTAACTCAAATATTTATTGAACGAATATTATGTGCTAGGCAATATTCTAGATCTTCGGGTACATTAGTGAACAAAAATAAGCTCCCTCGTGAACCTTATATTCTAATGGGATGGAAAGACAGTAGACATAATAAATTATGTAATGTTAGAAGGTGTTAAGTGCTACAGAAAAAAAATAGATAGGCAAAGAGGAGAAAGAATTTACAAAATGTTGATGAGCGCAGACCTCACTGAGAAGCTGACATTTTAAAAAGCTGTTAAGAAAGGCACTTCATCCTATGAACATCTAGGTTCCGGAAGAGCATTCTAGGCAGAGAGAACAGGCAGGGAAAAGCCTAAGGCAGAAGCATGAATGGCAGGTAGGTGTGTGGGATCAGCAGGGAGGAAAGCAGGAGAAGGGCTCAGATCCTTGGGGCCCTGAGGTCACTGTCAGGATATGGGTTTTTCCTCTGGTGAAATGAGGAGCCATTGGAAAGTTCTGAGCCTAGGAGTGACATGATTCAACTTGTCGCACTTTGGATCACTTTGGCTGCTTAGAGCCAAATGAGGGTGGAAGACCAAATAAGATACCTGTAGAAATACAGACCAGAGGTGACAGTAACTCACAACTACAGCAGTAATGGTGGCCAGAAGCATTCAGTTCTGGATCTATTTTAGAGATAGAGCCAAGAGGATTTCTCAAAGAAATGAATCTGGAGTATTATGAGAAAAAGAGAGTTATCAAGAAAAGATTATAAGGTTTTGGCTTGAGTAATTGAAAGGATGGAGTTTCTGATCAACTGATACAGGGAAGATTGAGGGTAGGGAACAGAGTTGTTTACTTTTTATTTATTTAAAAATGTATTATACTGTTTTATTCTACTTTTTATCTATTTTTTAAATCTATTTTTTATTTTTGTGGGTGACAGCAGGGTAGAACTCAGAAGTTCAGTTTCAATCTTGGACATGTTAAGTTTAAGGTACCTATTAGATATTTAAATGAGAAAGGAAGGGAGAGAGGATACAGCTTAAAAAAGTCCTTTTGTCTTCCAACTAAGAATCAGTCTTCAAACACAATTCTGATATTATGTCCTGCATCTATTCAATAAATTTAAACATTTATTGAACACATATGTGTCAGGTAGTATTCTAGGTTATTGGGACTCTGAGTAGCTACCCCACTTACTATCTATGTGAACTTGGAAAAGATACAAACTTCTTTAGATTTTAGTTTCCTTATCTGCAAAGGCTCTGTAAAAGAAAGAACAGATCTTTGAGGAACTGAAAGATCAACACGGTTAGAGAATAAAGCTTGGTCCAGAGTGAGACTGGTAAACAAAACAAGGGTCTGTTATTCAGGGCCTTATAGGCTGTGATGAGAATTTTAGCTTTTATCCCAAGAGCAATGGGAAGCTCTGGAACAGATTTCAGCAGGAAAGAGACATGCCCAAGGATATATATATACACACAATGCCAAGAATTAAATTTCAATTAGCATTTCCTCCGGAACAAGGGAAATTGGCAATTATAATCACACCAGTCTAATATTTTAAGGGTACTAAGTAAAAAATAATTAATCTTTAAGACTTCCTATGTTCAATTTTCTAAGTGAGATGGAAAACTAAATTAAATCTTGCTTACTGGTGTTAACAGTGACCTCAACTCATTACTGGAATCATGAATCAGTTTCTTTGTCTTACATATACCTTTTCTCAATTTAAGATTATAGAAGTGTTAAATGTCAGAAACTAAGTCTCAACTACAAAAACAATTTTTTATTAAGTGTGAAAGCAAACAGGCTCATCTATTTAAATATTGTTTTTACATATTTATAGGTAAAACAAAGACAAATAATTTATCAAAACTTACAAGTTTAAAGAATAGTATTATTTTGAAACCACCAATACAATATCTGAAAATACCACATTTTATCCATAATTAGTGAATATTATCCCTCCCCCCCCCCAAAAGTAACTTGCATTTGTAAAAAATATAAAAGTTTTTTTAGGTGTCAGCCAAGATTGCTCAGGAACAGTCCATCTTGCAGAATCTAAAAAAGTATAATGCCTTTATCGAGAACTTCTGTTTTCACCAAATGGCTTTAAAAATCACCTGTTTTCCTTTAGGCTTAGGTGAACTCTAAATCTTCACTTCACTTTTAGACCACAGGGTATGAACTTAAATACAAACAAATCAGAGTGTGAGTTTTGGGTTACTTTTCTTCATACTGAGCGAAGAACTTTCTCCTTAGCTGGGTGAAAGACCATGGTGTATTGTGATGTCCAATCTACTGCACAGGGCTTCGCCAAACCAAAGCAGCCACAGTGAAAGAAATCTGCAAGGTTCTGTGTGAACCCAAGGCTGCCAAGAAAGGAAGAGAACACGTCTTACTACATTTTCTGGTTAGCTCTTGACAGTCACTCAAACCATAAATGTACACTGAGATTCTACAATACACAATGTCCTTCGAAGATCCTGCAGGAGTCCAGAGGTGAATCAGACAGTTACTGGGCTTAAAACTGAAGCCCAGTTCCATTTCTGAAACTGAATCTCCAATTTTGAGATTCCCTGGCTTCTGCCCAGCAACTAGTAAGTTCCTTCTGGGTCTCCCTTTCACTGGAATGATCATTACCAATAATAAGTTTCCTTTCCATTCCCACTGCCCTAATTTGGATTTTGCTTCTCTCAATAGCCACATAGACCAGTCTATGGTATTGTAGACCATAGACTACAATCAACAAGATGAGTTTTTCTTTCTTTTTATTTTTTTAAATTTTTTTTAAATTAAGTTTATCGGAGTAACATTGGTTAATACAATTATATAAAGATGGGTTTTTTCTAAATCTTCTAAGTAGCATCTGTAAATGATGTCCCTGTCTCAATTCCCTCCAATTCACCTTACATTTTGGAGACTGACTAGTCTTTCAAACACCCTAATGTTCATAGCCCTTTGCAGCACTTCACCTCCCAATCAAAACCCTTTAAAGATACTCCTCTGCCCAGAGGTTCAGATCCAGACTGCTCATCTTTATATTCCAGGCTCTACACAAGAAGGCTCCTCCAGTGTTAGCCCCCAAACTCATCTTTATAAACCTCCTGCTGCAGCTACTCTGGCTCTGTTTTCCCCACGATCGTAACTGCACAGGCCGTTCTTCTATGCTGGAACCCACCCCCACTCCCCACCCTTACCGCAGGTAATGCCCTCACCTTTTAAGTGCTACCAGTTCTCGAGGCCCAAGTCAAGGGCCACTTCCCTTCTGGAGCCTTCCTGACTACAACGGTCTTCACCATCACCTTTTCTCCATTAAATCCTGAAACTGCTACATATTCCAGTTACGAAGAAAGTGTATGTTTCTGCACATGGCCTGTCTTTCAAGCCTAACTCAACTTCCTACATACATCAAAACATCTTTGCCTAAGGATGACTGTACCACTGCTGCTGTTTAGTGACAGTGGTCAGGAAAGGCCCATCACTACTCAGAAGGCAGCTTCTTAGGAAGAAGGCTGACCATGTGGAATGGATGGGGCTGAAGTGGGGAGACATGCTGGGCATTTAAGAGACCAGCTCGAGAGCGAGTTAGTGAGTAAAAGTCATTTGGGGGAAGGAAAACAAGGCAAACCTCTGGTTTGAGAGGGTTTGGAAGCCAGATTCAAAGTGGCTCGAAGACCTTGGTGTTAGTTCCTCCAGCCTACGTAGCCATTACTCAGCAATTCCCAAACACGCCCAACTCTCTTGCCTGTCCCTCCATTGTGACTCTCCTTCAGGGCTTAGCATGCCCTTCCTTCTCTCTCCATCATACCCACCCCACAACCTTCAAGGCTCAGTTTAAAATTTCACGTCTGCCACAAAGGCTTCTCTACTTTGGTAAATATTTATTCTTCTGGTTAAACCACTGAGAAAGGGACTTTATTATCACTGCCAGTCTGAAACAATCATCACAAGCTTGCCATCTACTCTCTATTGCTTTACCCATCTCTTCCCAATTAAGTCAATTTCTCTCCTCTCTAAATACATATCAGAGTCACATCCCAGGCTCTGACTTCTTGGTCTAACAGCCTAACAGTCTAACAGTTTCATCTTGTACAACCACTGCGCTTTAAAATAGACTGCTCATGAGATAGGCAGTGAGCGTTCAAACTCCTGGAGGGCTCTGGGTCACCTCTGCAGCACTTTGAGCCTCCAAGACCCCGAAATATGTGACAGGGAGATAAGCTTCAAAGCCTGACTGTTCTATCATAAGATGATGACCTTCCTACAAACACTCTCATTTTCAGCTGAGGACAGGTTTTATACAACTAATGCCCAAGGAAGAACATATCCCAAATCTGAAAAACTAGCTTCTCCCTGACACAGGTGGGCACATTAAACATAGGGCTAAAATAATTACTCATGATAGAAAGTATTACTCATGATAGAAAGTATTACTCATGATAGAAAGCCAGGTTGAAAATCTTGGCAAAGCTCACAGTCTAACGCTTTCTACAGAGAGCCTTGTGGCTGACTTTCTCAGCCACATGCTTAATTATCTCATATTGACTTCATGCCAGCAACGTGCAACCTTGTGACCATGTGGCTTGACTGGAGAGATTCCCCATCTTGGCAAAACTTCAAAGTCACTTATTATTTGTGCTGAGTCCAGCAGACTAAACCCCAAATTCTTACTGCCTTGGGGCTCATGACCTTACCACTCATCTCCTGTCACTGAGGATTCCAAGAAAGGTCAGCTCTACCAGATAGCGAGTTAGAGGATAAGGGCATGGCCAAGGGTGGTGGCATGAGACTGGGTAACCAATGGCTGGCCTAGCACCTTCCATAAGTCTCAGTGGAAAAAATGGATCTCACTTACTTGTATGGCGTCCTCCTGAGGGACAACGGCTGTTTCATATGCCTGCTCTGCTTCAGTAGGCTGGTTCTCTCATGAGAGGTCAGGCCTAGAAAAGCAATCTGAAAAAGATTGGAAGGTACATAAAAAATACCAAGGCTCCATTACTCTTAGCAGTGCATTACAGGACACTGGCAAACATTCAGTAACCCCCAAAGACAGTATCACCTAACCCTCTAACCAAGGATCACGGTAAGAGTAAAGATTCAGCAGCTCTAAACTAGACTTTCCTATGTAAATCTAGTAGCTAGGCATTTTCTTTTCTGACTATCTAATTTTTATTAACCTTCAAGAAAGCACAGCACATTGACTGAGAGTTGTGATATAATTGTTTTAGTAATTTAAGCCATGACTTATGGCCATGTTTAGATTCTTAATACATTCAGCATGCAACTTTTAGATGAATAAAACAACATAAGGTCAGTATCAGTGCAATTATCTCAACTTGTTTATCCTTCTTACTCTCTGTGAAAACAGCCAAATGAAAAAGTTAATAATCTGAAGTGAAGAACATTTAAATCTATAAATTTGGGGAAAGGTAAGAAGAATTAAGGTAACTTAAAAACTCTTAAGTAAAAACTCTTAAGTCATTAAAAGTCATTAAAACCACTACTATTTACTGAGTTCTCATTTAATCCTCAAAACAACTCAAACATCAAGTTCCTTATCTGTAAAACAGAGATTATCACCTTCATCAGATTGTTTAAGGATTTGAGATAATATATATAAAATACCTAGTACAGAGGCTTATAGAGGTGAAGTAACAGGTCCAAGGCCACACAGCTTATAAAGTGGCAGAACTGTGACTGACACCTCGGTCAATGTGAGAATAAAGCTGTGTCCTAACCAGCAGTCTATACTGTCAGTTTGGCTGGCTACGGTCAAAACCATTACTCTCCAGAGCACTCGGGAAATGAAAGGCTTCAAATTAACAGAGATGTTTTGTTTATTAAGAAAACTACTTTGCTCTGAATTCCTGTATTTCAAAACTATTCAAAACTTTGAGCCCATTTTCCTGCCTTAGAAAACAGACAAATATAATAACCTTTTAAAAATTAAGAATATTATAGTCTCATTTACTTGTACTTGTTTTAAGAGTCCAAATAAGAAGAAAGAGAATTAGGATTGATGTCTCAAATCTTAGGTTCTACATCTAATTCCACCTCTTATTAGCCCTATGGTCATAAACAAGGTACTCAACATTTCTTAGGCTTAGTTTCCTCATCTATAAAATGGAGACACTACTTTGGCACAGTCTACATCTCAAATGTTTGTAAGGAAACAGATGGGAAAGTGTTTTGGAATATATAAAGCATATATAAATGTTAGGTATTACAAATGGTAGTAATTAATATTAACAATCATTGATGCTAATATCCATTCTTACTGCGTGAGCCTATAGATATCAAAGGGACAGGAAATTACGATAAATGTTCAGAAACCTTAGTTTAGTCAGTATTATTAGCTTAATTTCTTCCCTTAGCATTTTTTCTTTATTTCTTTATTATTATTATAGAATTGTTCACTTCTCCATAAAAGTGGAATATTTTTTCCTTTTGCTGAGTAATGCCCTGATTATCTGAAGTCTTACAGTAAGTGGCTCAGACTGATCACAGCTGTCCATTTCATGAGGGCGGGACATAGCAACAATGAGAATTACGTTCTACTCATAGGGGAAGGCAGCAGGGAAGGGAAGGGACAGAGCTTCATATAAAGCTGAAGGTGACTACTGTCCTAGAGCTTGAACTTTCTCATGGCCATGACATTCTCTGGATATGCAATTACCTGTCCATTGGTTAGTGATATCTTTTATTTCTTCCCCACTTCTATCCACTTAAGTATTGTATAACAACAAGGATAACAAGCGAGGTTGGCAAAAGTAAGAGAAAATAATCATCTCACATTTGCACCATGCTTTACAGCTTATACCATGCTTTCACACACCATACAATTTAATCATATGATGGAAAAAGCCCATAAATGGGAGTCAGAAAACGTAGGTTTGCGTTCTGATTTTCCTACTCTTTGGGTGACCAAGAACAGTTCAATTCACCTGTCTGTACCTCTGTAAAATAAAGAGGTTAGATAACTCCTAGGGCCAACACTAACAATTTATTATTCTAACTTTTAAACCATCCTATGAGAGTAGACAGGCATTATTATCCTCATTTTATGGACAAGGAAACTGAAATTCAAGAGTCAAATGACATGCCTAGACCCACAGAGAAAGTGACAGAGGTAGAACTAAAAACAAAGTCTTCTGATTTGAAATTAAAGTCTTTCTACCTTACTACAGGTTATTGGAATTTTACCCAAAGACATTATAAAAAGAGAATATATACCTGAAAGAGTTGATTGATTAATAAAAATGTTGACCATGAGAAATGGAAAGTTGCTAGCATGAAGATATATAAAACCCAAGGGGAACAAGCCACAATCTGACTGAGGTAGGTCCATAGTCCATCTTCTCCGAATGTTGTGGCACAACGATTTGACCAATCTGTGAATGCACAAAAAGGAACGAATTATTTAAAAAGGCAACAAACGAGTGATCATCATTCAAGAAGATAAAATCAGTGTAGTTCTATTTAAAAAAAAAGAAAGCAAGACATGATAGCACAGATCAGAAACCCAACTTGATGATTTTATTATTCAAATGCCAGCTAACAAAGACAAAAAAAATGGTACCTCACTGTTAATTAAGGCTATGATAACACTCCATCATCGGCTGGCAGGGAGGGGATAAAAGCAAAAAAGGACCATAAAACCATCACTAAAATCAGCATATTCAGCATAAAATGCACTGGTCAGAGAAGTTAATTGTTCAAGGACTTGACAACTAAGAATGATTATATTTAATAAATATTTGTCCTGGAAAATTCTCTCTTATCCATGTTACAGCAAGATATGGGTCTATCGCAGAACTAAATATAAACTCTTATTAAAGGTTCAGATCACCAGGCCATTGCTATGGCACAAGAAATCCTATAAGCCCCTAGATACTTTTGGAACACAACCTAACAGCATGCAGTTACCGAGTATACTTCTGTACTGGCACCATAATTTATCCTACAGAGAGAGAAAGGCCAGGCGAGGAAATTCATGAGAAAGATACCCCCCCAGGAAAAGGACAGAGAACAAAATTCATGTGATCACAGCTCAGTTTCTCCCCAGGAACACCGATTTATAAGCCAATTAAAAGGGAGGACTTCCCTATGGCCTTCATGATACTGATCCGTAGCCCACATAGTTAAGAGCAGCCCTTAGGTGAATACATGCAGGAAGTAGCAGAAAAAAGCGAACAGACTCTGAAGGTTATGTAAAGCCAATGACTTACAGGCTCCATGACTGCTCATAAAGGGCAAATTATTTTTGGAATGAGAATTCTGTAGATTTGCACCTTGAGATTTCACAAATGCCTCTGACAATTTGATAATTATTTTTAGACATTTTCCCAAAGCAATACTTAAGAGCTCCTGGGACAGAGAGAAAATGAATCCATGACATTACTATCTACTGTCTGTCCATTTTAGTGCTAAAAATCTAATTTTCCTTTTTGAGTCTCATCTGATTCCCAGCCATTTTCCATGAATATATGCCAGAAGCATTCTAACAGTAATCATCACAGAGTAATAATCAAGGTAGTAAGTTAAGGCAAATTATACTCTGTAGAGATTCTTATTAGGACAGCAAAGAAAAATGCATCCCATGCACCTGATTTGACAAAAAATAATATAATTTCAAACAGCAGGCAGAGGAAACAGCTGAGTGGGAAAGAATATTTTCTTTCAGCTTATGGATTTCTACTGCTCTCTTCTGGGAATTTTTTTGATAACACAGTATAACCTCAAACTGAAGTTTTCATAGGACTAATTTCAGATTTAATATCAAAGATATGGCTCTAAATGGCCACATACATTATTGTGCTATATAACACTTTAATATGTACTAATACTTTCTTATCAGGTGGTCGTTGGCTAATGACAGAGAACTCGTATTGTTCCAACTCAACTGTTTTCATCTTTGGATAGCTCTGATAGTTACAGTATTTTAACCATGATCTAAAATCTTTCTCCCTGTTACTTGTATGCTGCTGACACTTTGGGTTACCTACGGTCCACCCTGAAAACAGACTTCACAGAAGATGAAATGGATGGAGGCTGTACAGAGTCAGAAGTAACTTCAACTGGATCACCTGAGGGGCAGGGTGCACAGCAAGGCTCTAGCAACAGGACTATTAATGGTAACCAAAGAAGGTGGGATAGCAATGAGGCCTCATGAGAAAAATGGAGCACTTTTAATAAACGAAGTTCATTTTTCCTGTCTGTGAAATAATGACCCAATATCTTCATTCAGTATAAATAAATATTGTCAAAATAAAATGGGATAAAAGTAATCAAATATGTTCAGCTGGTCTACACAGTTTTAAGTGAATGTAAAGGTGGGACTGTTCCTAAGAAACAAAACATAATATAAAATCGGTTCAGAGCCAGAGAATAAAGACAAAGGCAGAGAAGAACCAATGCATGTAATAAGAAAGCCACTTGGAAAGAATGAATGTGATGGAAAATCACTTCTGTCCTTATCAATACAGTTTTATGCTGGACACAGACAGCAAACAAAGGTGACTATTTTTAGTGGAGAGAGAGAAGCGGGGAAAACAAGAGTGGTGTAAAATCTGGCTCCTCTCCCCTAGGATCAAGTCCAAGGCACGGCTGGTCCATGGGCCAGCTTGAAAAGGTTTTCCAGGAATATGCTTTAATGTCAGGCCTTCAAAGGGCAGCTCTTTCAACAGAAAGAAGTAGTGTCAAAAAATATTTTATTTCTTACACCACCAGACATAATCTAAGAGGTTTTAAAATTCCAATGCTCAGGATTACCGATGGCCTTTGACAAGAACTGAGTGAGATCAGGGATCACAACCTTCTGACTATTAGATCCATTTGAGATGGTGACAGTTACACTGAGCCACAAAAGCATTCCCTAGTGATCAGATACCCAAGGTGTCAGGTGGGAAAGGGGCTGATGAGGCAACTGAAGCCCTCTCTGTGCCTACAGCAGGGCAAAAAAGAAATCATTTCACATAGATATTAATTAACAATCTCTAAAAATGAAACCCCAATCAAAACAAAACTTGTAATACTGGATGTTTCTGGGGAGGGGAGCTGGGAGGCTGGGGGACACTGTCGGAGGAACTGTCTTCCAAAAACTAAAAATTTAAATTAAAGAAAGCAGGAAGCACAAGAGTAAGAAGGGCTGGAGCTTGAGATGCTAAGAAAAAAAGAAAAAAGAGTAGTAAAAAACTTTCCTAACAGTTTCCTGAATCATTCCCGATTTTAACTCAAGCAACAAACTAGTATTCTGTTGGCAAAATAAAGGCCTGAGCATGAATGCAACAGGAAGGTGGGTGGAAACAGATTAGTGGTGAAGCCTCTGCCTAAATGGCCAAACTCCCCCAAAGCTTTCAAATAAATAAATAATGAACCATTAAGCAAAGTCAAAATAAACTACGAGCACTATAGCTTTTTTCAGTTAGGTAACCTCTTCCAAGGTTTGAAAAGCACGGCCAAGCAATTCTTTTTTTTTCATATATATGTTTTTTATATATTTATTATTTAAAAATTTTAAAAATTACAGTTAACATAAAATATTGTTTTATATTAGTTTCAGGTGTATAGCATTATGGTTAGACATTTATATGAAGTGATATAGTCATGTAATTCTTAAGAGCCACCAAACACTCTTGCTTTGATTTAAACCCGCTCTTCTTAATTGATCACCTTGGAACAGCTGGATGTCACTCCATACACGGGATCCCTAGACATCCCTTATACTGCTACTGAAAAGTTACTTTCCTTTCTCAGGGTTGCAGAATAGTGATCCAATATTTTCTTTCAAGTTATTATTTCTAACCTTTCAATTACTTTTACATTTTCATACCAGTTAAAAATTGTGACTAGATATTTATCAAATGACATGTGTTTTCAGAGTTTTGTCCCTTGATTACTGTGACCACCTTCCTCCTCCCCCAATCTCTCTACTACCAATCTTTTTTTCCTTTATTTTATTTACTCTCACTTCCGTAGATTTATACTTAAGTAGCTGTTTTCTCTTCATTTCAGCAGGGGATAAATTTGCACTTGCCTTAAGTGAATTTGTATTTTTGACCACTTTTTGCATTTATCGAGGTCACTTTAGACTACAATCTCTTCTAAGGTACTGACAACTACCCTCTTCCAGCATTTCTTATAGTTTCCCAATGCTGAGAAAGTCTCAGAGGCATCCATTTCATTTTTACTAGGGGAATGGTTTGTAGTAACCCAGCCAGAAAGTGATATATACAAGAGTTTACAAGGAAAAGTATATGTGGATATGGGTGCATGCGCTTGCTATAAGGAAAATTTATACTTACACAGGAAAGATTCATACATAATCCAGTCACACATAAAGGCAAGGAAAAATAAGAAGAATATGTAATAATGATGGTTGCCAAAACCTACATCAAAAAGAAAAACAACATATTTAATACTTTCTTACAATGATTTTCCAAATCAAGACCATATTAACTGCCTTCCTGTCCAAAGCACTGACCAAAGGAAAAGAAATAAGCTGTTGCTTTGCTTTTAAATACCATTAAACTATAAAACCAAATGGCTCTGATATGTCATGGTCAACTGTCCATGATAACTGAACTAACATGAACTAACTTTATTATTACTTACCTAAAAGAGAATTTTTTTTAATAGAACAAAGTTTACAAAGCATATACAGTTCTAGGATGGCCTATACCGTGTTAGAAGGATGAGAGCAGGCAGGATTTGGGGCAAATCATCCCATCTCTTCCTTCCATGTGATAAGTTTATATAAAGTATGACTTCCAGACCTCAAGGATTGACTTGATCAGGGAACAGAGAAAATGAATCTGAGGAGTACTGCTAAATAGGTACACTGCAGGAGACTGGACACAGCAAAAGAGGGGCAACCTGCAACCTGAGAAAGGCCTACAGAAACAAAGAAGGGATGTAGGTACCAGGCAGCCAAGCCCACTCATTTGAGCTGCTCTCTTGATGCTGGAGATGGGAGCGTTTCGATGCTAATGACATGAAAGCTCCTCAGGTACCAACCACTGTTCCCCGCTCTCCAGTGGCAGCAAAGCGCAGCAGAAGGGGCAAACGGCCATAGGAATGAGGACCTAGGTTTAGAAATGATTACTTGTGTGGCTGTAGGTACATCATTTAACTTCTCTGGACCAGTGTTCTTACTTTGAATATGGGGATAATATCTCTTCTATTTCACAGGCCTGTGGCAACCGAACAGGATGATGCATATGAAAACACTATATTAAATGCAGTGTGATAAAAATATATGAACTCATTACTATTGTTTTTCTGCGGCCATTCAAAGCTGCCTGTTATAAAGCCAATCATCGCATCTTTATGGTGGGATGGGGTCCATGAAACTAGGGACGCCAGAAATTGTCTCTTCACTTGTTCTCTAGGAACAGAAGAGAACATGAACATATGCACTGAGAACACCTGACTGAGCTGAGGCAGCCTTTTGTTCATCAAGATCATAAAAGCATATCTTCTCCTGAAGACCTATGACATAGTTCCTCTGAGGTTCCTCAAAATAAAATAAACCCCTGGATTTTACTGTGACAGCTCAGAGGAAACCCAGGGCTGCAGATTAGGAAAAGGATAATTCCCTGGGTGGAAGGAAAGCCCTAGATCTCTGCCATCTTTGGATCTAGCTCCTACCTGAGCCTTAAAGGAGGCAAGTGGAGAAGGGAAACAAGAGAGACAAGATGCAAAATATGGAAAGAGTGTGGTATTTGGAATAGAAGACTGATACTACTAAAGTGACTTAAATAACTTTTTACCTTTTATATTTTTTCAACTCTAAAATGGAGATAATACCAACCACATAGGAGAGGAGTGCTCTGCTAATCAAACAGGATACTTCATGTAAAAGCTTTGTAAACACAAAAATACTATACAATGACATTATCATTATCAACATCGACAATCAGCCTTCCAAAAGTGTTATACCATAGAGATGATTCTCTGACAAGGAAGAGCTACAAAATGGACACTCTTCTACTTGTTCTATGAGTCACACACATAACTAAACATAAGCTGAAATTCATAGTGGTAACTGAAAAGCTCAGTGTCTCACCTATACACCGTCCAGTCCACAGGCAGTGTTGATCATACCGAGCCACACAGGAGTTGCACACATGGCAATGGAGTGACCTTAATGGCTTCCTTATCTAAGTGGGCAATTAAGAAAAGCTCAAGCAAAAATCAGTGTCTCAAAGTGGTAAGAAATCACAAGCAAAATCTTATTGCTAAATCGTAAAGACATTGGTACAAACAATCCTACACACTAGATCATCAATTCACATAGAGGCTCTGGAATGCCTTATTAATATTTACTTCCAAATGTCCATTTTGATTAGGCCGTCACTCAAAGGGATTTGAAGTATAGACCTTATTGACACTGACTAAGGGGGAATGAGACAATACCATACAGAAGAATGAGCATTGGATTAAGAAAAAAAGAAACCCACATTTCATTTCTGGCTCTGCCAATAATTTGGAAAATGTTACTTCCTCCCTTTAAAGGCCATGATTCCCCAGTTGCAAAATGAGAGGTTTCACTAAGTGATTTCTAGGGTCATCTTGAGCCTCTGACTCCAAGTAAGTTCTAACATATACTTCATGGCAGGAAAAAGCAAACAAAACACACAAAGAGATTTAAGCATAGGCAACTTTAAGAGATTATAAGTAGTATTCTCCTATATATTCAAAGCAGAAAATTGTTCTGACGGTAATACAAAATTAGAATCTGGTAAAAACAAAGGTGTATAAATATACCATGAAGATTTGATAAATGCTTACTTGAGCAATGCAACCATGAATTTGCTTTTATGATGGGAAAACAATTATAAAGAGAAGATTCACTCACAAGACATGATGTACAAAATGTTCTGAAGTCCAGACAGCCAGTCTCTGCGAGGGTGATGATATTCTGAAAGACATAAAGTTTGACCTTATATTTGCATTTTACTGGGTAATGTATAATGCATGGTTATATACCATAATCACAGCTCTTCAAACTGAGGTAGCTAGAAAAGCAATTTGGAAGACCTGCCAACAAATCATTCTGTGCTTGAAATAATATGACTTTTCAAGGCTGCATTTTCAACCATAGCCAATAAAGTAGAATGCACAATAATTACATCCCCCTTCTCTCCATCAATGGCAATGATCTACCGGTTATAATCTGAGGAGAAAAATAAATGCACACATATGTATTCCTAAAAAAGAAACAAAAATCAATAGTATACATTAGAACTGATGGTTACAAGGACCAAGGGCTCAGTTTCTTAAGAACACTGGCTTTAAGTAACAAAGAGGATGGCACATTTCCCAACTTCTAAACATTCACGAGCAGTAGAAGACACACCATGTCCTCTGACAACTTCATATGTGAGGAGAAGGGGCACCTCCTCAGTCAAACAGAAGGACGCCCCCTTGCCCCTTCCTACTTACTCTGCATGTATTAAATTTAAGCTAAATAATTATTTAAATGTTACTATAAAAAAGCAAGAGATCACATCTACTAACAGAAATTACATGTGAAAGTCTTGGTGACGAATTACTTTACTAGAAAATAAAAATATTTTTTTAAAACTTTCATATGAATATAGAGTATGACAGTGGAGAAATCTCATTTTACTGATTTATTCATTCCACATTTATGTTGCATGTATTAGGTGTCAGGAACTAGAGATGCAGCCATGACCAAAACCAACGAGGCTATGACCTTCTAAAGTTTACATTCCCCCCTATTAAAAAAAAATCAGTAACATTACAAAGAAAGCTCACCGTCTTCCTTTCTTCTTCAGAAGACTTAGTGAAGCCTGGATCTGTTGCCCAAGTCTTATAAAAAAAGTAGAGGGAGCCTATTATGCTGAGAATGAAAACAAAATAGAAAGGGGTACCTGCCAGATGTTAAACCCAAGTTAAGGAACAAATCAGACTTTCCTTAAGAATAGCATAATTATGACATAAGCAAATTTCATCACTGGAGCCTAGGAATCTCTCTTCTGTATGCTATTCTAGCCTTCTCTTCCCTTAAGTAACACATCATTGCCCCCAAACCTGGCCCCATCCAATGTTCTAATCCCATGGGAATTAGCTCATATTTGGCAAATTAATCCCTCCTCCTTAGTTGAAACCCACATGAAACACTGATAGGAATAGTTGCAATATATGAAAAACATCTTGAAGATTGAAAAACATTCACAGTCCAAATAAATTAATCTCTAATGGTATAACTTTGGCTCTCTAGAAAATATTTTAAAATATTTTCTGATCAATTTAACAAACTGTGCAACGAAACTACTTGGTTCAGAGATTCCAACTAAAAATATTTCCCTAAATATCAGATAAATGCTTATCCCACTGGAAAGTTTAATAACTAATCTTTGTAAGTGTATCAGGCTGAGTTAATTTAGAAACAAACAAAAGAAATTGCTTTCCTTGCAAAGTGATTCTAAATCAAACACTATTTGGGAAAGGCAGATATTATACATAAACTGAGATTAAAAGTGTTTCAAGAATAAACACTACCCACTTTGCAGTGTTTCTGAAGTGGTAAAAATTCTTTGTATAAAAAGTAAAATTTTGCTCCAGGGAAAGAACGTTCAGTAATAAATCAACACAGCAGTAATAAACAACATTTCTTTACCCAATTTAAATCAATACTGACAAAGAAACTGTATCTGCCTTCCAATGTATTGCCAAGATGTCCTGTGCCAAACTTCAGAGTGGAAAAGGTAGCCATAAAGTAGACTCTAAACCCTTGCTATCCAAAGTGTGGTCGGTGGACCCACAGCAATGGCTTTACCTGGGAGCTTATGAGGCGGGTAGAACTTCAGACCTCACCCCAGATCTGCAGAACTAGACTCTGCTCTAATCCACAGAAACCAGCACAACCACATCAGGTTCAGGTAGGCAAGAATAAATCTATTGCTTTAGTTTATCAGTTTCACCGCAGATGGGCCTGGCTTTAAGAAATCGGGTCTAGAAAAGTTGAATTTTAACAAATAATGCTTAGTCAGAATGAATTAAGAACACTGTTAAAGAGTACATAGGTCAAGACTTTTTGTTACATCCTATTTTTTGCCCATGAATTCCTAATCAACACATATAACATGTTCTCAAAAAAAACATAAGGTGAATCATATGATGATGCCACATGTTGAGCTGACTGAATTTCTGTTCGGAATAACTTAAAAAACAAATCCCAGGGGAATCACTAGATCCTCTCCCTCCAAGTAAAGTGAACTGCACTCTAACCCCTCATGTAAAAACCAAACATTCCTTGCTTCCATGCCCTTGCTTTCCGTCGTTCATGGACTTCGAATGCTCCCCACTTCACACCATCTACTTGTAAAACTGCACTTTTAGGATGTCTACGTCCTAGCTACCTTTAAGACCTAATATGCCTCCTCCTTTGTCTTTCCTGCATCCCTACAGAGGATTCTCTCCCTTCCTTGAATCTAAAAATGCTTATTGTATGGCACGCAGATCTCAAATTATAGTTATTTATAGATACCTCAGCTTCCCCAGTTAGCTTGTGACTCTTTTACAGTTAAAAAATTTTTCAATATGGAGTTAAAATTTGCCTTTCTATAATTGGACTAACTGTCTTTCATTCTTCAGATCCTTTAGCTCTACACTGTGGAGCTATACTATAGCAGCCCTTTAGATTTATCCTACAGAAGCTTATTTCTCAATTTTTATTGTGTGTCCATTCTATACAATGCATTGGCTTCCGAATGATAGACTTCCAAACATTTGAAATTGAAAGGCAGTGCTCAAACCTCCAGGATAAGCAGCAACGTTGTTCCTTATACAACAGTTTCCTGGTCAAGTTCCTGTTTGTGTTCCTCTTTGTCGTTTTCTCTTAAAAAACAAAAACAAAACAAAAAAAAGACAGAATACAAAACAGAGCAAACATACTTCAGATGTGTGCTGACCAGGACACACAGGAAAGTGGGATTGCTGTTGTCCTTTGTTTGGACACTCCTAACTCTACTGGAGAACACACTGGCTTTCCTGAAAGCACATCACTACCCACACCAGGCTTTTAGTCAAAGTTCCTGTTTCTTTTTCACTTGACCTGAAGCTATGTCATCTTCAACACAATGCGTACTTGTACACGTTGATTCTCTGAAACCCAGTATAGGATTTCACACATGCTTATCCTTCTTAAACTTAACTCACCTACAGCCAGAATCACAAATTTAATGTACAGCGGTTTATCATTTCTTTCCAGTCTTAATCTTACTTCCAAACTCATCAGAAGGATCCTATCTCTTTCACTCAATCTCATCTCATAAAAGGCAAATACTTCACTTGTTGAACATATAAAAGGCACTAAAAGAAACTGTCTGAGAAGCTAACCTAGAGCTGCACTTAAATTCCAAATGCAGCCTTCTACAAAGATTTTATTCATCAGAGTAATTAATAATAAAATTAGTATTACTTACAGAATTCCAGTTGTGCAATGGGGACTACGGTCAGCAATTTATAGACATTATAGCACAGTAATCCTTGCAGCTACCTCATGAACTTAGTACTATTAGCCCCAATTTATAAAAACACTGAGACTCGGTGAAATTTAAAAACTTGCCCAATAATACATAACTAATAAGAAAAATAGGCCCAAACTTGAATTCATTCTGATTCCAAAGACGACCTTCTTCCCATAATGAACCAGACAGAAGCCCCTACAAAATCCAGACTTGGCAACCTGAGACGAAACGAGTATGAACACTCAGGTTGGGCCTTTTACAGGGTAGCACTTCAGTTCATACCCAGGGCAGTTGGAACAGCATTTACATTCAGCTTGAAAAACACTGATCTGATGGTAAAGTATGCCACCTACTGACTTAACATTCCCTCACCAGAAGCAGGCTTATCTGGGTGCCTAGCAAATGGTTTTATGCTATACATGTGAGTAAAATAGCCCATCTTGTCAACTCCCAACATTTTAAGATTCTGTCCAGCTATATTAGTTCTTCTAATGTAATGGCATCTTTATAAACACTGAACAGTTTTAATTAAACTCAGCTGAATACTAAGTCCTGTAATTGAGGTTTTCACATTATAGTGGAGTTACTTTTTTGTCAATATTGATTCTATAAATTTGAAATAATGCAATATGAAAACTATCACTTTTTGTGCAAATTTTGAAATAATGTGAGTTGCTCAAATTTTAAAAGTTCATTAAGAAACACACTTTTAAAACTGTGTTTACTCCACTGCCACATGGGTTGGTAAAGAAAAATATCAGTCATCCCTACTCAGTATCATGCCAATTACCCAAGAATTTACAAGGCTTGAGATTTTTGCAGGTGATTTTGGTGTATATTGTGCTGCTATTTTATGCACTCATGGTTACTTACAAATTTAAATCTTTTTATATCATATAATGATATCATCCAAACTTCATTAGATAGTGGTAATATGGCTAATACTTAAAAAGCTGCCCCCAAATCAATAATTATGAGACAAAAGTTAGACATAATAAAATATTTTGAAAGGAATCAAATGAACTCCATGATATGCTGTGTCAGTCATTTAGATTAAAGGAATCTGAAAAATATTAGAGATAATGTTCGGAAATAAAAAAAAAAATTATTAAAGTAAAAACATGCTATAATGAAAGTAGATACACGTACTCTGAGAACTCATATGCCTGTCACTTTGCATTTACTCCTATGAAAAAATGTTCTGGAATTGAGTATATGCATCTCCCCCTTAAACACCATGCTTTCTTTTCAAAAATGCCATTACCAGAAACAGAAATAACAAAGAAGTTAAAAGAATATGTTTAAAGGTACATTTCTATCAACCACATTTCTTCTACCAGTAAGAAGAGTAAGTTTATAACAGCTTTCTAGAGTTCTTGGAAGAGGAGAAAGGATCCTAGAAAGGGGTGAGAAGACTGAAAATCGGAGAAAATGTCTCTCTCTTAACGGGAGCTATAAATAGCTATAAATAAAGAAGTAACCCATATCCCCACTTCTAGAAGACTAGACTTGGTCAATCCTAAAAGCACAGCACACCCACAAGCTGGACTTGGCTTGAGTCCTGCTCAAGTAACAAACCTATTCCTTAAATGAGTTTTTTTGTTTGTTTGTTTTAACCATGGTCTGCCATCCATAACAGGCCATGAAAGAAGTTAAGTGGGCTATGACCAGCATTTTAAAAAAAAACAAAATAGAATTGGATAAAATAAAATTTCAGAGTAAAGCACACATTAGGAATATTATTTGCTGAAATTTTTGTTTCACATGTTTTCGGTGGCAATGTAAATTTATTATTACTGTGGATTGAGAATCCCTAACTAGGATAATAACACTGCTCTGACCATGGCTGAGGAG
>NW_011889102.1:479651-482763 GCF_000151845.1 Pteropus vampyrus | reverse complement strand
TGAGACTTTGCAGCAAAACTGTGTCTGACCTAATTAAGTAGTACAGTGAACTACCTAACTTGTAAGAGCTTGCTACTACGACCTGTTTACTTCTGACAGGTGTCACATAGCAGCCTAGATCAATAAGTAACTGCCCCTGGAGCCTAATAATAAAAGTTTGTAGCTGCTTACCTCAATGAAATTGGGACTGAACAGAAGAGTGAGGGAGAAATAAAAGCAGTATGAATAGTGTTGCCATATGCATTTGTCTCCCATTTGAATTATGTCCATATGCCAAGCCTAGCATATGAAGCCCTCAACTCACTGTAATCAAAAACAAAAGCTTTCATCCATTTTTTATAATGTGAGTTTCTACTAAAATAGACAAAATCTCAAATGCCCCTATCTTATGTTAGTAAATACTGCCAGTCCTTGCTTTCTCTCAGGGAAAAAAAAAAGAAGTAATGATTGCGATTCCTGGTGATTTAACTTAAAATTTATTTGGAGACTAAGTCAATCCAATTAGTGAAAAATAAATACATGTCTCCAAGATACAAGTTTTCTGAATAGAAGACAATTTAGGCTATTTTCCAGAAATTTGAGAATTTACTTTACATTTAAATTCTAATTCAGTTCTAATCAACTGTCCTGCTCGAGTGACCAAATGGTAAGATTCCCCTAATGCTGTTTTTCCTTATGACAAAAGTAGCGCATGCTTATTCCAGAAAATGGCGACAAGCCAAAGGGGGGCACAGGAATCTCATAATCACACCCTGAAGAGAGCAACACTATTTCCTTTTAGATCTTTTTCTATGAATCATCATCATTACTTTTTTTTTTTTTTTCCAGTGAGTGAAAATGTCCAAAAGGAGAGAGAAGTTTCCTGCTTGTATGGGCCTTACATTCCAGGAAACAGTGATTACATGCTATGAAGAAAATAAAACGGGGTGATGTAGCATAGTCAGTCAGGGACGGCCTATGGAGGTGATCTTGGAACTCAGGCCTGAAGGAGAACATCGACTCCAGCTATGCAACCATCAGAACATGTCAGACGAAGACTTTAGTGAGAGCCACAACCCCAGGTGGGAATAAGCTTGATGTGTTCTAGAAACAGAAACAGGGCTGGAGAACAGTGAAGGAAAGAGATGAATGAAGAGGGGAGGGAATGAATCACATAATACCGCATAGGCAAGGAGTTTGAATTTCATTCTGAGTAAAGGAAAAGCCACTGGAGGGCTTTATGCAGGGAGAAAAGACAGAAACTGATCTGCCTTTTTAAAAGACCGCCCTGACTGCTAAGTGGGGAAGAACTAGAGGGGGATAAGAGTTGGAGTCAGGAGACCAGTTAGGAAGTTTGGTCTAGGGCGCCAGTTGTGGAGATTCCGAGAGCAGACCAACTGGAGGCAGAGCAGGAAGGACTTGGGAATGAGCTGGATGTGAGAAATGAAAAGAAGGGAAGATTTAAGAATGACAGTAATCCAAGGAGGATACCCATTATTCACAGGACGAACTGGATACAGTTTTACTGAGAAAGAGAAGTGAGAAAAGGAGACTGGGGTGTGACATGATTATTGAGTACTATGTGTCTAACTATGTATGTGAACTAACCATAAGGCAGGCGTTGTCACAATTATTATCCTCATTTTATACATGAAGAAATTGAGGCACAGAAAGGTAAAGAAACTTGTTCAAGGTCTGCCTGCGATGTGGTAAAGCTTGACTTGAAGCCAGGCAGTCTCTTAACTAGTGATTATATATAATTATGTATAAATATTTTCCTAAAAATAGAACCATGTCATAGTTACTATTTTATAACCTCCTGCAATTTAATTAGGTTGTTTCGACTAAAAACATTAACAGCAAAAATAACTAGCTTAAAATGAATTTAGATTTAGAAAAAGAAAAAGCAAAATTTCTGAAAAAATGGACAAAAATGCTTCAAGATGCAAATAGCTACAAAAACCTCCCCATTATTCATCAAAATTAACATTTTAAAAAGTGAAGTAGGATATTTATTTTCCATCAGTTGTCAATTCAAATCAATTATTGGGTTGACCAATTTGCTTTCAAGTCCCATCATGTGCTACCAAAGCCCTCCCTTCGCAGCTACCCTGAGGATGTTCTATGTGATAAGCAGCATTCACAGCTCAGTAAAAATCTGTGACTCTAGCTAATCAACAATAGAAATAAGCAACCCCATTGGAATGCAATCACCAGCCTTGCAAAGACTAATACACACCTTGGAAACAAAGATGTCAGAAAAAACAATGTTACTAGAAGGCATCCTTTTAAAAGCCAAGAATCTGAATTGAAGTCCAATATGTATCCAACAGCCCACATGGTAATCACAGAAAGCATCAGCAGCAGGAAGAGCTATTAAGAGATTCAGAATTTTAGAACTTTATGGATTTTACCTCCTAAGTATCTAATAATCATTAGTTCATTAGAAGAACTACTTCCTAAACATATATAATAACATGTAATATAAAAGCAGAACACAGTTGTCCTTCAAAATTGCTGAATGATAAATTTGAAGTTTGAGAAATTACAAACCTTGGAAACAATCTTTTAAAAAAAGGCTTACATTTTAAGAAATGTTACTTAAACCTACTTTGTTTTGCTTTCTGCCTCTCCAAGAAATGGTGGTCTTTTAGGAAAGTGTTAATGATAGCTGTCACTTTTTAAAAAATAATTTATTTCAAATAGTATTATATGTCGGAAAGCATAAAGACAAAGGGACCACACAAAAATCTGTACACCCCAGATTTAATGAGGAGACCATAAGAGTTCCAACTTGGGCACTAGATGGTGCCATTTCCTAATAAAGAGGGTTAAAGGACCGAGTTTGCAGAAAAGATGAGTTTAGGGCATGTGGGATTTTAGATACCTATGTACATCTAGGAGATATCCAGGAGGTAATCAGAAAAGCAGGTCTACCATTCAGGAGAAAACTTGGAATTCATCAGCATATAGGTGGTAAAGCCATGAATGAACAACATTCCAAGGACTGTGCAGGTAGAAAGGGGCAAAATCTTGGCCAACAGAAATATTTACAGGGAAAAAAGCTAAGTGGCCAGTGTGACCAGAAAGGGAGGATGAGAACCAGGAGAAATAAAGGTTTCAGAGAAGCCAG
>NW_011889102.1:473839-478571 GCF_000151845.1 Pteropus vampyrus | reverse complement strand
CGAGAAAGGAAAAACTGGATGGACTAGTTGGGGAGAGGCAGGAAGATAGACAGGAGTTTAGTCTTGAATGTGCTATGCTGGAGATGCCTATTGGACACTGAACTGAATAAGTCAAGTAGGTGATTGGATATACGAATCTGGAAAGGTCTGAACGAGAGATAAATTTGGGAGCTGTAAACATGTAGATAGCATTTTAAAAAGCCACAGAAGTGTATGAAATCACCAAGGGAAGAATGGATAGAAAAGAGGTCCGAGGACAAAATCCTGGGGCACCCTACCATAAGGAATGGGGGAGAAGCAATGGAGTTGGCAAAGGAGACTTGAGAAGTAACTGTTACTTCTTTCTTCCTCCACATACCTAAATGTAAAATAAGTATTATAGTCAGATGACCCTCTCCATAGAAATCTGATATCTGTTCATTTAGGATCATTCTGAAAGTATAATTACTAATTGTTATTATATAAGATGATGCTATCTATCACATTCGAAACATCAAAAACAGTATAATCAATTCAATACCCCAATTTAACAATTTTAACAATTTAAATTATATTCACTATTATGACTTAGATTTTGCTGGTCATTCATTAGGACAAGCTGAAATTCCTAACTTTTTCATTCAGTTCACTTTTAAGTTTAGAAAAGAGCACCACTCAGAAGAACTGCCGAGTACAATAAATAAATAAATAAAATTTTATTTCATTTCTTAAAATTCCAGATTTTTAAGAAGCAACATCATATGCTTGAAGTTTGCAATGCTGCCATTTTTAAAGTCTAACTCCTCCAGATTCCAACAAAACATTTTGAATGTTTTCCTTTTAATGGTATTTTCCCTTTTGCTTCCCTAAGAATCTAAACCATTTGTGTTTTGACTCACTCATCAATTAAATGGAGATGTACACCATGATATTCACAAAGAAACATGTAGTTTTATGAGGACTAACAATCAACTGCCAATGAAAATGCCAAATTTCCAACTCTGAGTTATGGGATGCGTGGGAAAGATATAATTGGCAGAAAAAATGCAGCACTCCCAGGTTTCCCCGATGCCTTAAAAAACAAAAATGAATGAAGAAAACAGTTTTTATAGCCCACGACGTAGGGCTCATATGAAAATACCTCGCATTTCTGCAGCCACCTCCAAAGTCTGAACTTCCTGTTGGCTCTCATTTTGGCTTCTGTTTTTAGCATGTGAATAATGAGCTGATTTTTGTTTTGTAGAGCCAGGTCAAGAGGTGTTTCTCCCTTTAAAAAGAAAGAAAGTTCAATTATATTTTCTATATAGTATGAGAGCTAAACATTTTATTAAAAAATCACCAGAACCATAGATTCAATATATTTATCCTGAGGGTAGCCAGCTATTATTGTTTATATCTATCCTGTGGTAACTGAAGACATATGTATAGATTACCTTTATGTTAATTTATCAATCCTCTAATTGAAGATATAATAGACTAAGGGAGATCAATACCTGGTCGTACCTTAACATTTTGGATATCCAGGCTAGAACCAGCTTCCAAAAGTTTATCAACTGCATTAATATTTCCTGCTGCAACTGCCCAGTGAAGTGGAGTGTTCTTGTGTATTTTATCAACCACATTGAGAGAAGGATTAAACTTTAAAAGAAATCCAGTTGGTTCTGGCCTGTCTCAAAACAATAAAAAACCAAGCGCTATTAGAGAGATGAAGATTTGAAGGGTAAATGTAAATGACGAATCTTTTAAGCTAATATATCAATTAACCAATCAGTAAGCATTCTGAAAACTAAGGAACTTCTTTATGAAGAGTCCTGGTCTAAGTGCTAATAGGAGAGATGCATTTAAAAAAAAAAAAAAGACATCTATTAAGTGACAGTCTGCTATATTGATAATACAATTTCAACATCAATACAGTAGAATAACCACTTTTGTTTTTCAAACTTACTTTCATGTTGTTGTTCTATTAGCATTTTTTTAAATTGTGAATTTAAATTTGGCCAATATTAAATGCTCTGTTATTTATCTAATTATAAACTAAATGTACAACATTATATTTGAAGAGATAAACCAAAAGCTAACTGCACATTCTCTTGCTAACCAATTATTAAACAGAGTGAGTATAATATCCTAAAATATTTATTTATCTTAGAAAGTTATGGACTAGATGGCAGAACCCAATAAAACATTTTTGCTGTATCATGAGTACTTTCCCTTCCTTCATGACTACTCAAGAGATTCTTTTCATAAAACAATATTCTACTTTATTCTATCAAGATCTTTAAACACTATACCTGACTTCAGGTGTCAGCAAAGAAGACAAAATGCTTTTTAACAAAATTCTACTTCCAGTCCTACCACTCCATGAACAAAAAAGAAATAGCATCAGAACTAAGTTCCTAGGAGAGAAGTCCTAAGTAAAAGCAGAATCAGAAATTAAGTACGACATTAGAAACAAACTGATAAAGGGAAAACTGTAGCATATATTTGAATAGAATATCAGAAGTTGGACTATAGGGTAGTCACTAGTCACGTGTGTTTATAAAATAAATACACAGAAAAACTTAAATACATAAGTACCTGATGTGAATATATAAACTATTTTCATAAATCAGTTGCAATATTTTCAGAGCAGTCAACAACATCAGAGAACCTCAACATTTACTGTTTTCTGGAAAGCATATTTATCATCTAGATTTCAAATTATGAGAAAATTTAAACTTGTCACCATTTTTTAAAATGCAAACTTAGAAATGTACGTGACATTAACAAATATATGCTATGGAATCTCTACATGTTCTGTAAAGAAATTTTCTTATGGTAGCTTTCAAACTTTTTCCCTAAGCTATTAGAAAAGAGAAAAATTATTGCAATGGTGCTTTTCTAACTACAATTACAATAAAAGTCCATACACAGTCACAGGGTAGAAAATCTTATTTTCTTCTTCAGAATGTATTATCATCTCACATAAACTAAGATAGTTAAGATTTATATACACGGATAAGAAATTTTCGGAACCAAAACTCAGAATGAGGCAATTCAGTTAAACTCACTTACCCAAGTACTTTGTGCGCTGATAACATAAGAGGTGTCTGCCCACTTAAATCTGTCATATTCACACTCTAGTCAAAAAAAAAAGTCAGTCAGCATAACTGTAGACCCAGTCAAAATTCTCTTTTCTTAATAGAAGTATCTCTTTAATACGTTTAACACTACCATTATGTCTACGAGGAAGTTCAAATATCACTTGAATAAGAGAATGTTCTGCTTCACATCCATAGGATAAAAATCCATTCATTTCTACAAAATATTTTTAATGAGAATATCTGAATATATGATTTAAAGTTCTAGAATATGAATGGAAGAGAGCTAAAGGAAAAAGAAAAACAATAACCATCATCAAATATGTGACTTTAAAAGTAGAGACCTTAGAAGTCATCTAGTTTAGACCTTAACCGACATTAATTCATATTATCATCTCTTACACTAAGTTGTCTGTCCCTACTTAAACACTTCCAGTAATAGTGAACTCCCTATCTTCTGAGGCAACTCACTATATTTTTGGAGTTACGTTTTAAAGAGTAACACATGAAAAATTCTTTTCCATTTTCTAGAATATAGGAAAAAAAGGAAATCATATCTCCATGAGGATACACTCCTTTTAATAAAAGGGGCCCAGGTCTGAGGTATACAACAGTGGTTCCAACCAAGTCAAAGGAAGTTTCAGTCACTGAAGACTCTCATGGGCCTTGGAGGAACACAACTTGGGGAAGAGCCCAAAGAGAAGCAAAAAAGACTCTTCCTTAAATGTCTTTCCAAAGTGAACCCCAGGAGGTTATATTCCACTTCAACTGGCTAAGTCTGAGAGAAAGGGCTGATTTAAAAAGAACACAATCATTCCAACAGCATTTGTACAAACATGTTTCCACACCTCTAACAGGCGAGTCTGCTAATATATAAACTACTTTGCTAACAGAAAGCATATCCCAGACAAGTATAGCTGACAGTGAAACTCCCACGGCCAACAACCTATAATTTAACCTGTGCCATAAGTGGATGCCTTTTAAAGCAAATCACTTTTCATGGAATTACTTTAGAGAACAATAAGAAGCATATACTCAAATTGGTCTCCCATTTGGATTCAAATAATGAAAGCAAATGATGGGTGATCTACCTACCATTTCTACATTCAACCAGAAGAAAAACACAGGCCTTGAAGTCATGTTTTTGACAAACTCTGCAAATTACTAGGGTCACAAGAAAAACTATTACAGTCTTACAAGTTTCAGAAACATCTATTGTATGTCACTGAGCTAAATGACCTGTCTTTCTTGCACCAATGAAGCTAGAAAAGCAGTATAAAATAGCTAGACTTATCAAGGCTAATATTTGAATATCTGGATATCCCCAACTTCTACTTTAAAAACAAAGACACACTACTAATAATCATCTTCGGATTTACAATAGCTGGAGTATAAGATACATTTCAAACATACCTGTCCTTTTGAGATGAGATATGCTATAATGGGCATGTGTTGAAATAATACTGCCAGGTGGATGCTGCTGAATCCCTCTCCATCAATGAGAGCGGGGTCTGCACCATACTGTAGTAATAATATGACCATAGGTAAATGCCCTTGTCTGTAAATAGAGAGTAAAAATTATACTGTATTCTGTAGCATGCAGTAAAAGAAAAAATATTCAGGGAGAAACTGATATTCCTAAAACATGAGGAATTTTGGTTAGATATAAAAAA
>NW_011889102.1:445783-472214 GCF_000151845.1 Pteropus vampyrus | reverse complement strand
AAAAGGTTTAGGATCACACAGATATTCTACCTAACTTTCAAGAAGAAGGATGAAATTATGTCTCTTTTAACACTGTAATGTGGGAATGAATTCTAAAAGTAGTAAAAAATTAATTCAAAATCCTTTCATAAAACTTAGACATTTTGAGTGTTTTACTCTCTATTTTGGGGGCATAGAAGTGATATGCTGTATAAATGAATCTATAAGGTAAAGAGACATGTCTTCTGTAGTTTATAGGAATTAGTCTCATTTCAAAATTGTGCTCCATATATATTATTGAAACAATACACCAGTTTATTTTCACAGAAAAGAAGTTTGCCTGTATGTGTGTTTATTTTAAACTTCGGTATATTTTAAATTTAAGTGTATTTTTATTTTCTTAAACCGTGAGGATTTTAAATATGTATAATACAAAATATATACACATTCATACACACACATATACTTTACATGCTAGGGTATAAAACAAAGAAACAAAAAACAATGGGTAGACAGTAGTGCTTTATAAAGAGAAAATATTTTATATAATCCGATACATGCCTACTTAAAAATGTATTCCTTACTTAGTTTAAAAAAAGGTTAAATTATTCTCCTATCCATCCATTCCTCCTGGCATTATTACAGGGTAAAATATTTCAATGTTTCTTCTAAACTACATGTTAACTTTGTTCTATCCTGAGAAAACTTATGTTACGCTTTTTCTTTTCAAAAAAAAAGTTCAAATTAGTAATTACAAAACAGTCATGGGGATTTAGAGTATAGCATAGGGTATATAGTCAATATTATTGTTATGGTTGTGTGTATTGCCAGATGGGTGCTAGAATAATTGGGGGGAACACTTCATGGATTGTATAAATGTCTAACTTTTTAAAATTTAAAATAAAAGAATAAAAATAATGATCCTGGCTTGGAAAGAGGCTCACTGGGGCCCAGCAAAATGCTAGGCTCCTGTGTAAATGATGGACAGATCATTAAAAAAGAAAAGAAGTTCCATTTCATTGCCTGAACTATATAATGGGCCCCTGTGGTTTTTTCTTTAATTTTCCTTTTTGGGCCAATGAGACTCTTGGATGGGATGATTTCTAAGGTCCTTTTCAACACCCTGATAACTGATATGTGTGGCACAAAGCTTCTTCAGGTATTCATTTACAATAAAAGATTACAGATGGTTCAACATTCATAGTTGGACGTGAAGAAAAGGACAAATGAAGGAGAGGTCCAGAATTACACATACACAATTAATCTACATATATCTCATCTTACTTTACAAGATCCAGCCTGTTGTTAATAGCAGCCCAATGAAGGAGTGACACATTTTCCTTGTCTGGTTGCCTGACATCATATCCTGCTTCTACCAATTCTTTACATCGTTCAAAAATCCCGTATCTCAAATAAGAAAAAAAAAGACATAATTGATACCATTAAAATAATTTCAAATATCAAAATTTCTTCCTTTTACCATGTCTTCATCCAATCTGTCTTTCAGTTAGCACAGAAATACAATAATTAACAAAGATATACATAAAGAGGCATATTGTAATTGTAAAGACAAACAACAAAAGTAAACCTGGTTTACTAACTGATCAGATTAATCCATTTGGAGTTAAACTTGCTTTTCTTAGATAAATTTTAACATACACAGTGGTCCTCCTTCAATAAATTTCATATGACCCTCCTCTATGTGCCAAGAATACATGGTGCTGATTCCTGACTATAATCTTTTCCTTCAATCAAACCAAGCCCATGCAATAACCTCACAATAAGGAAAGGAGAATAAAAGCAAACTTGGAATGGGATAAATTCAGCAATAAAATATGAACATAGTATAAGGTACAGCAAATGAAGGAATGATTAGACTTTCCTTAAGAGGATGAAACATAGTGTATGGACTGTTTTGTAGGCTGAAGGGAGAACAATTCAGGCAGAAGGAATAGCATGTACAAAAATCAGAGAGGTGAAATTGCACAGATGTTCAGAGAAATATAAGCAATTTAACACTGCAGAAACATAAAGCATAAGAAAGGGAATAGCAAGAGATGAGGCTAGCAGAGGCAGGCAAAGACTGCATGGGCCTTCTCTGCCAATGCTCTGAAGTTTAGACTTTATCACTCAAAGGGAAACCACTGAAAGTTTTAAAGAAGAAAGCACTCAGATTTTTTAGTTTTATGAAAGATTACATTAGTGGCAGTAGGGAAACTACTTAGAAGAGGGTGAGGCAGAGAGACTGAGAGACCAGTTTAGAGACTCTTGCAAAAAATACAGGTGAGAGGAAATGAGAACCTAAAGTGAAAGAGGCAATAGGAATGGAAGGAGGGATGGACTTGAGGAAAATTTAAGAGAGTTATTTAATAGACTCTCAGAAATAGGCAAGAAATCTCTCTTTTTAATGCTATAGTAACTTTTTAAATTATCCATTAATACCATTTCTTCTCAAAAGAAACTATTAAGTCCCAACAGACTAGTTAGCACTTTCTTTGAAACTCATTTCTATTTAGAGAAACCTGAAAGTTTCAATAGGCCTTCAAGGGTCAAAATCAAACCAAATGACAGAATTGTTTCCCATAAATGTTAAATTAAATCATTTCTGCCTCACCAAAAAGTGTGTGTGTGTGTGTCTGGGTTTTTTTGGCATTTTTTTAAAGATAAAGATACCTGTGAAAATATTAATGAGAGTGAATTGCTGATAATGATGATATATTTCTATTCTTCATCTTTTAAATGTCAACTTTGACATTTTATGGGAAAAGAAATAATCTCTTTATGTAAGAAATATAACAAGAGTACACACTAATTAGGATTTTGGTGATTTAGAAAAAGCACACATACATCTCATCTCTCTTTTATCCTTCCCAAATATTCCTAAAGATCTTCCCACAACCACTTAAGAAGGTCCACTTAAGAATTCCTGAAAGAAATTTTAAGAAAGATATAAAATGTAAATTTTTACTGACATTCCCTGTGAGTGCAGCCTAATTTCTCACATTTATCATAATAGAGATTTACCAGTAGCAGAGAAACATTTAAATGTTCCATTCTAATTAAAGCAAATATTTTCCTTAAGAACACTCTCATCTTCATATAAATATAATATAAACGATATCAAATAATATTCACCTAATGGTTCCCAGGGCCTCTAGAGTTCATATAAAATAATAATTAGAACACCCAAATAACTGTCAACTATTTTTTAACAAAACTAATACATCAGTCTACACTAAGGCCAAACAGCTCATTAATCACCAAAAACCTTTGCTTTTGATAGAAATCATATCAAGTTAGTGTGGTTAACATTAGTTCGTTTCGTGCTGATTAGAAGCTCTGATGGGCAAATTTATATTTGATTACTGAGAAAATGGATTATGAAATAATGTAACTTGATAGACAAAACATTTTAAAATAAGTTCAATGGCAAAATGGAGAGCAGATGTTAATTAATGAGATCCATAATAGTGAAAGTGTTGGAAATGATTTAATGCAAATACCCATGTATGGAGATCTTAAGGGGAAACTTTCAAACTTACTTTCATTTTCTGTTTAAGCAAAACAAATACGTTTCAAGTGGTCAGAAAAAACCTATTTCTACTTTACTGACTTTCTTCTAGTGTACCCAGCACAATAGGTACATAGAAAGTACTCAATAAATTGTTTAAAATATCCATAAATGTGTGAGATATTTTTCCATCCCATTTGCATATTTAGGTGTAGTACATTTTAAAAGACTCAGATTTGTGTTTCAAACTCAGAGTTTAGTTTTAGTGTCATTTAAAAATCATTCACTCAACAAACATTTACTGGGCACCTAATACATGACAGAAACTGTGCAAAAGCACTGGGGCTACAAAGATGACAAAGACACGCTTTTGCTAAGAAGCTACTCACAATCTAATGGTAGAAACTGGCAATAGAAAGCTAAGGTGTACTGTGTTAAGTGCTGTGAAGCTGGTATGACAAGCATACTAGCACTGGAGTATGAAGTGAGGAAGGTATACACATATATTATTATAATTCAACAGAATATAAGATTAAACAAACACTGGTTATACTTACTGAGTGGCTTTTACAATATCACAGTTACTAGAGTCCTCTATAAGAGGAAGAGCTTCTCTTGCCTTGGCAAGTTCTTTGTTTTCATGTGCACAGACTCCATGTCGACCAAATCCAGCGGGGTGGGGGCCATGGCTATGATTCCTGCACTGGAGAGTAAGAGTGATTTGACAAAGCATAGTAAGAGAATTAATGTCACATTCAATTACATAATGAATTTGCTACTACCAACAATATTTATTTATTAAATTGATATTCTTGAGTCTTAGAGGTATATCCAGGGAAAATTTTCATGTTAATTCTTTTCACTAGGATTAGATGTTTAAGATTAGAAAATTCCAAATTATATATTTTGTCATAAAACAAAGATCACCTGCAAAGGCACAAATGGACCTTGTTACTTGTAGTGAGTGAAGGGTCATGGCTATTGACATAAATAGGAAGGTCGCCAAGGCTCTGCTTTAAGGAGTTGTGGCAGACACATGCTAAAGACACCCCCTGAATAAATCAAGTTCTTGAATATGTATAACTGGAGTCATGGAAGATGAAGGGACATATTTTTAAATATTTAACTAAATAATAGCCAAAAATCTTCCAAATTTTGTGAAAATTATAAACCCGAAGCACCTACAAGCTCAACAAAACCAAGCAAGGTAAACCTAAAAAACTTACACCCAAGGCATATCATAATCAAATCACTAAAAACCAACGATAAAGAGATAACCTTAAGAGCAGTCTAATGAAAAAGATATATTATGTTCAAAAAACAAAGATATGAACTCAGACTTCTCATCAGTAAGTGCAAACCAGAAGAAAAAAGCACAACAGTTTTAAAGAGATGAAAGAAAGAACTGTAAACCTGGACATGCCAGCAAAAATATTCTTCAAAAATGGGGAGGTAAAATATACAGTTTTTCAGACAAACAAAAGCTAAGAAAATTGCCAGCAAACTTATAAGAAATGATAAAGAAAGTCCTTTAGGCTAAAGGAAAATAATAGCAGATGTAAATGTGAATCTATACGAAGGAAAAGAGCCAGAACTACATGGGTAAATAAGCATAATTATGTGAGTAAACATAACAGACTTTTCCTCAGTTTTTAATTTATTGACGATACTACAGAAACAGAAGTGCACTATTGTAAAAGATGCTATAATAGCGTTTGCAGGTAGACAGTAATAAAGTGTATAGTGTTAACCCAAAAGTGACCCCTAAATAAATAAGACAAAGTGGTATAAGTAATAAGTCAGTAGCAGAAGTAAAATACTTGAAAGACAATATAAAAGGCAGGAAAAGTAGAAAAAAATAAGGAACACAGAAGAAAATCAAACAAGATGATATATTTATACCTATCCATATTGATAATTATGTTAAATGCAAATGGTTTTGAAAGAAAAAGACAGCGATTGTTAAATCGAATTAAAAACAAAAAATAAAACCCAAAAAAACCCTACAAATATATCCTGTCTACAATAAACCCACTTTAAATATAAAAACATACATAGGTTAAATGTAAAAGGATAGAAAAAGACATGCCATGCAAAAACGCTAAGCATAAGGAATGTAGTGGCTCTGTTTATATGAGACACAATAGATATCAGCACAAGAAGTATTACTAGATATGAGAAGGAAACTTCATAGTACTAAAGAGGCTGATTCATAACAACCTTAAATGTGTATGTACCCAAAAGGAGCTTTAAAATTCATGAAGCAGAAACTAATGGAACTGAAAATAGAAAGGGTCACAATTGTAGTTGGGTATTTCAATACTTCTTTCAGTAACTGACAGAACAAGTAAACAGAAAACTATACTGGAGAGAGAAAAGGAAAGGAATCAGAATAGGATAGAGAAGACTTATAGAACACTGTCTAGCAACTTGACCTAATTGACATTTTCATAAAACTCCACCCAACAATAGATTTTTTTTCTTTTTCAAGTGCACATGGAATATTCACTGACATACTAGACCTCGAAACAAGTCTCAACAAACGTAAATGTATTGAATTCATAGAGTATGTTTTCTGACAATGGAATTCTATAGAAAGCAATAACCAAAAGATAAATGGGAAATACTCAAATATTTGGAAACGAAGCAACACATTTCTAACTACCAAATAGGTCATAGAAAAACAAAGAAAAAGTAGAAAATATTTTGAACTGAATGAAAATGAAAACATATCAAAATGTGTAGGATGTTGCCTTAGCAGTGTTTAGAGTGAATTTTTAGCTTTAAATGCTTATAAAAGGGGAAAAAAATAGTCCAAAATAAATGATCTAAGCTTTCACCTTAAGAATCTAGAGAAAGAAAATTAAACCAAATTGTTATCTAGCTTTCACCCACATCAGTCACCAGACCTGTCTCTCTGAACAACTTTCAGTTTAAAAAACAAAAACAAAAACCTCTCAAAGAATGAATATACATGAATAGAAAATTGAAGATATTTGACGTAAAGTGCCTAAGTCAATTCTGCAGGAGTTCCAAAAAAGGTTTAAGAAATGACAGTTTTACTGAAATAAGTCCATAACCCCTGTACAGGTTACTCTGAAGAGGCATATGCCTTTTTTTTTTTTTTAACTTACGGTAAAATTGATTTTTTTTAATATATAGTTCTATGAAGTTTTACATCATTTAGAGTCATGTAAACACCACCACAATCAGGATACAGAACAGTTTTAACACCTCAAATAAGTCCCTTGGGATATTCCTTTGCCATACCTCCTGACAACCACTGACTTCCCCAGAATGTCATATAATAAATTATGCAGTATATAATCTTCTAAATCTGGCTTCTTTCACTCAGCATAATGCTTTTGAGATTCATCCAAGTTGTTGCCTGTTATTAATAATTCCTTCCTTGCTATATAGTATTCCATTACACGAATATAACAAGTGTATCCATTCAAACAACTCACGTGAGTTGTTTCCAGTTTTTGGTAATTATAAATAGAGCTGCTATAAACAGTCATGAACAAGTTTTTACGTGAACATATGTTTTTGTTTCTCTAAGCAGGAGATTGCTTGGCCGTCTGGTAAGTATATGTTTTTGCCAAACTATTTTCCAGAGTGGCTATACCACTTTGCATTGTCACTAGCAACATATGGCACTTAGTATGGTCAGTATTATAGATGTGTAGTAGTATCCTCACTGGCACTTAGTATGGTCAGTATTATAGATGTGTAGTAGTATCTCATCCATGGTCTTAATTTGTATATCCCTAATGGCTAATGAGGCTGAGAATCTTCCCATGTGCTTATTTGCCATCTGTCTATCTTCTTTGGTGAATTAAGTCTTTTACTCATTTTTTAATTGGGCTGTTCGTTTTCTTACTGTTAAGTTTTGAGAGTTCTTTATATTATATATTCTAGATACAAGTCCTCTGTCGAATATGGAATTTGCAAATACTTTCTCCCAGTCTTATCTTATCTTTCTATTTCTCAAAAGCCTCATTTATAGAGGAAATATTTTTAATTTTGATGAATTCCAATTTATCCATTTTTTTCTTTTTACAGATCATGCTTTTGACATCAGTTATAAGAACAATATCTTGAGACCACAATTTCTCTATTCAGAGAGGAAGTTTTCCCTCAGAGTTTCAGGTACCTGTGCTGCTAGAAGATCTCTTTCCTGATCCTTTAAGCTGAACTAGAGGGCTTCTAGAGCACTCTGCGTCTGCATTGATGCTCACTTCCAGGGTTCAAGTCCAGGGAGAAAAGAAGAGAGGGGAGGGGACCCAGATGGAAATAAAAGGTAAACAGGCTCCTGGTTCAGTGGTGTTTTGAATTCCAGTCTGTGTCCCCAATCTACCTGCTACAATTTACTTTTCAGAATTTTTAAATAGCTGCTATTTGCATTCTGCTCAGTGTATTCAGTGGGATAGACAGGAAGGAGTACGCTTATTCCATGATACCCAGAACTACAAATGCTCTTTTGAATAGGTAAGTTCTGATTTATCTGGTAAATTCAACCTCACTATCTTATTTTATACACACGCGCAGTCACACACAACTAAAAATAAACATATAGGTAGTTAGATTAAAACATAAATAACAACATTACTTTAGGATTTTTTTCATTATATCAGAGTAATTGTAATTATATCCAACTGAAGACAAGGGGGTAAGGAAAGAGTTGAACTATACCCAGAATTTCTAGAGTATCAACAAATAGCACAAGTTGCTAAAACTGACAGAGAAATCGGTCCACTTTTTATATAAAACTTCATTTTAAAAATTATAATGATTTACATTCACTTTAGGGATCTAGCAATACAAAAGTGAATGAAGGATTAATAATGACTCTTTCCCTTCCAATCTTGCATCACCAGATACACTATTATTCACAGTTTGCTGTATCCTTCCTCATTGTGTATATACTTTAACATATATAACATTATGCAGTATATATACATATAGGTTATCATTTTCTTCTTACATTTATTTTTAAAATACAATGCATGATATAATTGTCAATTTGCTTTTCTCACTGAACAATGTATCATGTACAGCCCGGTAAGTTAGCAATAGTTGAATATTACTACACTGTATAGATCTAGCATAATTTATTCAACCACTTCCATATTGTTAGAGATGTAGGCTGATTTCAGCCTTCACTTCTATAAATAATCCTATAAATAATAACTTGTATATAATATAGGATTGATTACCCAAAGGAAGACAATTGGCTCAAAAAATATATGCATTTGAAACATAAATAGATACTGACCAATTAATTACCTTCCCCTATTCACACTCCCAACAGCAAGCATCTAACTATTCTTTTTCCCTACAAGCTCCCCATAACTGAATGTTATCAGTCTTTTTATAATCTTGCCAATCTGATAGCTAGAAAAATGGCACCTTGTTTTTCATTTACATGCCCCTAGTTGCTAATGAATCTGAATGTGTTTTCTCTTTGGTGGATTGCCTTTTTGTAGTCTACTGTTTTTCTAGTGGACTGTATATCTTTTTCCATTTGTATGTTTGGAAGGTTAACCCTTGCTTATCTACAGATTTTTCATCGCAGATCATTCTACAGATACAAATTTGCTGCTTCTCAGAATGCTTTAAGGCATTAAGGACATCAGCTTCATTTTTCATGTAGAAAATTGAGGAGGATTACCCATTTCAATGTAAGGAATGTTCACAATTAAGAGCAGTTATTTATTCTGCTGTTAATTACCGTGTATTTATGTGTACAAAGCATTATGCAAGGGGCAGAGAAGATATGGGCTTCTATCTTCCAGGAGTTTAAGTCTCATAGGGCAGATAAGTTAGAGACAGAGTCAAACGATAATGGAAGGCAGTAGTGATTAAATGGCAAAAATGGGTGGTAAAGACTAGAGAACAGGAGGTGCCTTCTGTTCATATTATCATTTTTTGCCTAAATCCAGATCAGAGTAAAACCGAAAATGATTATATAAACTCAAAGCCTGCTTTCAAAGTCAGTGGTCTCCAAAATGAGGCAAGTGCATTCAAGGCCATGAATGCAGTAACCCATTAGATAATGGGAGAAAATGTTAGAGCTTCTATTACAATGATTTTAATCTTTTTTTTTTTAAAGGGCGAGAGCCACAAAATTTTACAAATATGGGTCTTTAAACATTACTAATTTTAGCACTGGCAGCCTCATTTGATCTGTATATCAAGCATTCTGTGCACCAGGTAACCTGGGGCAGAGTAAAAGTTCCACAACCTAGAGGGGTTGATGGTGGGAACTTTAGCATATTGCAGTATATATCAGGTTAAGTAATTTTTAAGTTATATTATCTAATTTTAACTGTTACCCTCCCAAAATGAGCAAGTGGATTAAACTACGAAGAAGTCATGAATTGAGATAATAGCATAAGTACAAGAAAACAGCAGAGCTGACACATCTATTCGTACCTAGCAGGTGCTCTTAAGTAAAAATACAAAGTAAAAATAAAGACGATCTAATCTGGCCTAACAAAAAGCCAGCTTCCCTCCAAAAATATTCAAAATTATCAAAAAGGCTGATTTGAAACAGAGAGATATGGATACAGCTCATTTTTATAACAAAGCCCCCCAATTCTTTGATACTTCTCTATCAGAGGAGAGGATCTATGTCCTTCCTCTCTACTCTGAGCTCTGCAGAAGTGATGCTCTGCAAGTTTGCAGGCCCAGGCCTTAGAAATTGGTAGCTTCTTCTTTCTGTCTTTTGAGATGCTCACTCTTGGAACCCAAACACTATTCTGTGCAGAGGCCCATGCCACATGCAGGTGCCTCTGATGAAAGTCAGCATCAACTGCAGACAGATGAGTGAAGACATCACCAGATGACAGCCCCAGATACCGAGTCATCCCAGTTTACGAGTCTTTCTTGCAGAGGTTCCAGACATGGCAGAGCAGAAACCAACCATCCCTGCTACGCCCTGTCTAAATTCCTGGTACATAGTCCATGAGCATAGCAACAGCTAGTTTACACCATTATGTTTTGGGGTGGCTTGTTAAATAGCAATAGACAGATAATATGAACATCTTTAAGATATAAGGGATGATATAATATTTCTCACATAGAGATATCCTGAATCAAATTATTTTTCTAAATAGTAAATAGATACTGTTAAAGTTACAATGGGCATTAATTTAAGAGAAAAATAAAAATGTAGAAAACCATATTCAAACTCTGATGAGGGTCACTGGTTATCAAATGAAAAGACAGATCTGACGGATAGCCTTTAAAATTTTTCATGATATTAACAGAAATACTAGAGTTCGGTTTCCAAGTTCATTCACTGGACATTTACAGAGTACCCACCAGTGCTAGGCACCATTCTAGATATTAAAAACACAGCAGTGAACATAACAGGTAAACACTACCATCCTCATAGTTCTTACATTCAGTGGAGGGAAAGAGACAAGAAACAAGATAAGGAGGCATGTTAAATGGTATTAAATGCTGAGGAGAAATACAGAGCAAGGAAGGAAGCTAGGGAATGTTGCTGGTGGTGGTGACAATTGGGAAAGTCTTGCCACACTGAGGTGACTTTATGTCAAGACCTTAAAGAGGTGGGGAAATAAGCCATGTGGGTATATGAGGAAAGAGTATTCCAGAAAGAGCAAACAATAAGTCAAAGGCCTTGAGGCCAGTGTTGCTGGGGCTGGTTGATTGAGAAAGCAAGAAAGTAATAAAAAATGAGGTCAGAGAGCAAACTGGGGGCCAAATGGTGCAGGTATACCTTAGAGATAGTGGGAATTTGGGTCCAGACCCACTGCAATAAAGTGAATATCCCGATAAAGCAAATCTCATGAATTTTTTGGTTTTGGTGCTTATAAAAGTTATGTTTACACTATATTATAGTCTATTAACTGTGCAAAGCATTATGTCTAAAAAAAACAATACACATACCTTAATTTAAAAAATTCCTTATTACTAACAAATGTTAACCATCATCTGAGCCTTCAACGAGTCATAATCTTACCTTTGATTTGTAAAAAATAAAAAAGCAGTACTGGCTAAGCACAATAAAGCAAAGCGCACTAAAACGAAGTATGATGCCTGTACAGGCAAATTTTGGCAAAAACACATCAGCTCTGAGGTGGAATCAGGAAAAACAAATTCATCCAGAACAGGAATGTTCTTGTCTATTTTGTTCACCGATTCATCTCCAGCACCAGTAACAGTGCCTAACATCTAGCAGAATGAATGAAGTCTGGGCTCTTTTACTTAGCAGCTAATAACCTTTTAACAAATGACTTCAATTAATTAATCTCTAAAACTAGAATAATCATCCCTTCTCACTTTACAGGGTCTCAGTGAGAATCAAGAATAGGCAAGTATTTGGCGAACTACAGAGCACCATATATAGTTAAGATCCTTACACCATTACTGAAATTTTTAATAGCAATTATTAACAACAGTGATTTGCTTCATTAATTCTGATTTCTGAATCAATATCTCCCTCCATCTGTCATGGAACTGGGGCAGAGCTACCTTTCCTTCAGCATCAGGGAGTGAACTTTAAGCACTTTAAAAGGCTTTTGTAAATGAGTGGCAGTAATTATGATGTGATAGTTACTCCTACCAACTTTTCCTGAGATTCTCTTGAGAAAAATGAGACAGATCCCATGTGAAGATTCTACACCCTTTTGTAAAACTCAGTCTGTTTGCAAATCTTTTTTTTTTTCCTGTCAAAATCCAAGAACACCTCATGAGAATGCCTAGACAACTTCCCACATGTCTTGTTCCTCACTTAAAGCTACACCAGATGGTTGAAAGAAGGGAGAAAAAGGAACATGAGAAACACTCTCAAAATTGAAAAGACATTTTTTAGAGGCAAACTAACCCAATCATTTCAAATCTCCTGAATCCCCGTAGGAACAGAAAATCCACTCCCTAACTCACTCTAACTGGAGACAGCTTCAATTTTTTCATCTGTATATAGGAATAATGTCATCTTCTTAAGGATGCTTCCATTCAGAAATAAAATAATGCATATAAAAGCATCTGGCATATGCTAAAGCTCACTAAAAGTTGGCTGAATCTGGATATTCTTCATTTAGTCAACAAACATTAAGCCAACAACTACAATATGCCACTCTAGGCATTGGGAAAGGACCATAAACAAAAAGGACAATCTTGGTATCTCCTGTACCTTCCTCCAATAGCCTGTTCTGTTCTCTGGAACTGTATCTGGCTTCAATACCTCCTCCACAGAATAGAGTCCCTTGGGATTTTGCAGATAGCTATCAGCGTACCATTCTTCCCATCCCACTTTCTCCTGGCTAAACGAACAGCCGCAGTTCTTTCAAGGCGTAAGCAAGGATGTGGAAACAAGAGCTAAAACAGGGCTGGGTGGAGCGAAGGCGAGTACCCAGGCGCCTCCGCCGAAAAAGAAATCAATAGAACCTCAGAGACTCCAGCCCAAAAATCAACAGAGGCTGGTCTAACTCAGGTGTGTCACTTGACACTTCTCCTGGGAACGGCCACCCTACCCAACCCTCCAGCCCCGAGAGAGGTCCCTGCTGGACGCAGGGGGTACCGACCACCCAGGGCGTCCTGGACCGTAGATGGTAGCTGGAGGGTTGGCTAAGGCACTCACCCTTCTGTCCTTTCTTCTCCTTCCCAGTTGCCTCACGGAGAAATCCCAGCATCATTCTCGGTGTTTCCAGGCTTTTCCTATTCCTGGCCCAGGCCCCTCCGCCCCCCGGAGGCCCCTCTGGGTGCTGCCTCAACGTACGCCCTCGTCTCCCTACAGATGCTGCCTCTCCCCAGGCTCCCCACCCAGGACAGCCAGCGCCCGGCTGCACTCACCTGCGACCCCAGCCCCGGCCCCTCCATCTCTCCAGTGGCTCGGCAAATTGGCGGCTGCAGCCCGCTCGCCAGCGCGCCTCGAGCCGCCTCTACCCCACTTCCTGCTCATGGCCCCGCCTCCGCCCCGCCCCCGCTCGCGCCCTCTGCCGTCAATCGGCCTCGTGAGAGCCAATCCCTGCTCTCCTCTCGGGTGGGGGCGGGACTTTCTTGCCACCAGGGAGGAGAACGGGGAACCGCGAGTCGGAGGCCCCGCCCCCAGCCCGCCACCAAGGTACATTTCCAGCCCCAGGTCAAGACTGCCCTGCTCTCTCAGGTAGGTAGGTGTCCACCTGACCTTCATGCCTCATCCTGTTTCCTCTCAGATGTCAGATCAGGCTGTTATTTCAACAACTACCATCTACTGAGAGCTACTTATAGTTACTTAATAGCTAGGTGACCGTGTGAAAATCTGTTACTTTACCTCAGTTTTGTCATCTGTGAAATGAGGAAAATAAAGGGTACCTACTTCTCAGAATTGTCAGAAAGATTAAATGAGAAAAAGCATGTAAAGCCCCTCAGTCAGGGTTTGATATATAATAATTAACAAATGTTAGCTAGCTATTAAAACATTTGCCACTCTCCACTTCCGCCATCTTCAGCAAGTCGCTTCCACAATCTGGGGTTCTGTTTTCTTCATATAAAACGGAAAATAGATAACTTCCACAGTTTAGGCTAGAGGAGGATTGGGCAAGAGCCTCCGCCCCCTGCACTCCCCAGGCTCCTTTAAGATCAGTGCCTAAGGAGTTGGCATCTAAGTTCTGTTCAGCTCAAAGGACAGCTATGAAGCTAGGATAAGGCTTGGCCCCTTGCCCTTGGGGAGCTCCAGTGGGGCAGTGGGGCTCACCTACCTCAGCCCCCACTGGAGTTTTTCTAGACCAGCACTTAACACGGTCTTCATAATTATTCTTTAATATATCTGTTGCCAACTGGACCAGATGAAGACCTTTAGAAGTTATAATGGAAAGAACTGAAAACATGATTCCCTTATTCTATAAAAATAATACTATATCAGAAAATAAGTGTCTTGAAATTAACAAAGTGCTGTTTTTGCCATGATAATATAATACAGTAAAATTGTTAAAATGTTTAATTTTTACTGTTATTACAATAGCACCCCTGCCTGTTGGACCCACCAGCCATGAGTTTTCCCAAAAACCTGTCCCCTTGGAGAGTGAGAACCATGTTGCATACATCTCTGAACTCCCAGTGCCCAGCACAGCACTAGGATGTGGGAAATGCTCAGTAAAATTTTACTGAGTGAATAAGTGCATGGATAGGTGTGTCATCAACGTCTACGATAGAAAGAAGGACAAACCGAGTCATAAATAGAAGTGCAAGCGACTTCCTCAGAGAGCCAGAGGAGCAAGCAATTAATTTGGACAGGCTAGGATGAAGCATTGGCCAAGGCTTCACAGAGGAGAGAGCCTTTGGGTATGGTCATTTTGCTTAGCTAATAAGAGCTCTGTTTATTGAGCACTTACTAGTTATTAACACCTGTGCTAGCGTTTTACATACATTGTGTCTAATCTGTGAAGTGGGTGTTATTTTTCCCATGGTAAATGATGGAGAAAATATTCAAACCCATGTCTGTTGCTGCACAGTGCTTTGGCTGAAGAAGTTTGGTTGTTTCACTTTAAAAACTGAATTAGAAGATGTTTCTGAACTTGAGGAAGACTTGAAACCTGCTATTTCAGTGTTTCTGCACTGATATTCTAACATGTTGGAAGATTCTGGAACAAATAAATGTTTACATTCTACTCTTTAGCAAGGCTCCTGCTCCCCTCTGCTCATTTGCTTAATGCCTCTACTGAGTTACCTCAGACTGGGATAAGTACATGCATAACTGAAGGCTATACGAAAGCAAACCCAGTGAGTCCTGAAGTGCCATCATTATCTCTCATCTTTGAAAATGCCTTTGAGTTGTGTACATACCACAGTAGAATAGCATGATGTGTGAGAGTACGCTTCCTGGAGCAGACTGCCTGGACCAGAATCTCAGCTCTAGCACTGAGAATGCTCTTGAGCGAGTTGCTCAATCTCTTTGTGCATCTGTAAAAATGAGATGATAAATAGTACTTAATTCACAGGGCTGCCGAGAGGATTAAATGAGCTAATGTATGTAAAATACTTAGAATTAAATGAGCTAATTTATGTTACATGATAGGTACTATATATAGGTTAGGTCCTATAATCACTGTCATCATCCTCATCAGGAACTGGTGTTTGAGAGAGCATTGAATGGACCAGCTGAGTGGTGCCATGCAAAGGGCTTTTGGGATAGAGATTCAATAGATCTGACTTCTAGTCCTAAATTTGCTTTCACTTACTGTATGTACTAGTTTGCTAGGGCTGCTATAACAGAGTACCACAGACTGGGTGACTTACAACAAATTAATTTTCTCACAATTCTGGAGTGCAGAAGTTCAAGATCATGGTGTTGGCAGAGTGGTTTCTTCTGAGTCCTCTCTCCTTGGCTTGTAAATGTCCATCATCTTCCTGTGTCTTCACATGGTCTTTCCTCTATGTGCCTATCTGTGTCCCAATCTCCTCTTCTTATAAGGACATGACTCATAATGGATTAGGATTCTCCTATATCACCTTATTTTAACTTAACCTCTTTAAAGACCCTACTTTCAAATAGTCACATTATGAGGTTCTGGGTATTAAGACTTACTTCAACACACGAATTTGCATGGTGGGGATAAAATTCAGCCCATAACACCATGTAACCCTGGGAAAATCACTTTCTCTCTCTGTGACAGTTTCCTCATTTGTAAAATGGAGCTGAAAATGGCAGCAAGAAGCACTAACCTTAGTTGTCCCTCTCAGCTTTGATTGTGTTATTTCCCCAACTGAAACTAAGCTCTACCTCTCCAATGCCCACAGTACTTTTTTAAAAATCTCTTTTGAATGACACTATTTCCCTCATTCTGCAAATATATAATACCAAGCAGCATTCAGCACTGGGGATTCAATATTGAGTAAGACAAAAACACCTATTCCCTGACTCCTTGAGGCTTACTGCCTAGCAGCAAGTGACAAACTTAATCAAACAGGCTAACAAATACTGACCTCTTAGAGTCAGCCTTGTAGTTCTTGGATAAGATCTTCTTTCCTCTACTTGGCCATGGGCTCCTGGCACACAGTCAGCTCAGTGTCCCTCGCCATGCTTTGCATAAGATCTGGCATGTGCTAAAGCCTAAAAGAAATACTGTCCAAACAAACGAACAAGTGAATGAACACAGCTGAAGTAATGGTTTACAAAAGTAAATCAAAGGCAGTTCAGCTTCATAAATCACTCTAAGGAGTGCTGACTTCACAATGTTTAACATTTCTTGGCTTTGAAATAAAATTCCACAGTAGGGTTTGCTAATCCCCACTGTCACACTATGGGCAGCAACTGACTTCATTCTGACTGAACTTGTGATTCTGGCCTTGTTTCTTCCACAGCCCTGGAAAGGGCAGAGAGTGCATGTGAGTGTGAGTGTGTGTGTGTGTATGTGTGTGTGTGTGTGTGTGTGTGTGTGTGTGTGTGTTTAAACAAGGGCTTGTAATTACTTCAACACTGACACCAAAGTGATCCTTTGAAATGTCAAAAATAATAATAATAATAATAATAACCCACACATCTGTCAGAACAGAGCTTCTCACAGCCACCAGTTAGGATAACTCCTGTGCTCTCTGGTACCAAGCCAGTGAGGTTGGGCTGGGAATGAGCGCCCACTGGGAACACTTTAGGCAAAGAATGTTTATCGAGCTCCTACTATGTGCACAGGCTAAAGCATATGAGTACAGTGGTAGACAGCACAGTCTCTGCTTTTCTGGAGTTCAAGGCTTTTGGGGAAGACAAATACTGATAGAGATAGATTTTTTAAAAAAGAAGAAGTAGAAACGATAAGTGCTGACAAGGAAAAGTGCCAAGAATATAACACAGGAACTCACTATAGCCTGGAGGAATACAGTAGGGTAGAGGGTCCTTTTTGTAAATTCATAAACTAGCTCAAAAGGACTTTTCCAATCTCTTTTATTTATAAATGGGGAAACAGGCTCGAGGAGGGAAATGACTTGTCCAGGATCACCCTGCAAGTTAGTGGTGAAGATAGGATTGGGGTAACTCTTCTGACCTCCTCTACAGCTTTCTCACCAGCCCTCAAGCAGCCTCAGCTTTCTAACTGTAACCAACCTTGCAGATTCTCTGGGCTGTGGGTTGCAGGACAGGGCCTAGCATTTTGCTTGATCCCTTGTCTTCCATCTATGAAAAAGCTTCACAGTTAAAAAAGGAAAATGACTCTTTCCCTTCATTTTATATACAAATAGCCAAGATCTGGTGATGAGATACTCTAAGAACCACAGTTAATACAGTCTGGATGAGGAGACCATGGAATACATTTTATATTTATAAGATTATAACCTGCCAGATTAACCAGATTCATATGAAGCAGGAAGTATTCCTACTTTTTTTTTTTTTTTTTTTTGCTGGTTGCTGTTTTGAGCCTTAGTCACCTGCTTACAGTCACACATTTAAATACCAGCTCCTCCGGAAAATTTTCTGGATGTGTCAAATTGTGACAGCAATAAATAATAAATCCACCTTGACTCTAACATAGGTGTGGCAAGACGCCCCTCTCCACCTTCTACATTCATCCATTACAGCTCTGTATTTATTGGTTTACATATCCATCTCCCCCTGGTCTCTGTACTCTTCAAAGACACTTAAATATCACTTCTTCGCAAGGCCTTCCTGGAGTCCTAGACCGAGTTAGGACCCCCTAGTAAGTGCCCCTATAACACCCGTAATTTTCTAATAGCACGCATAGAATCTTACTAAATTCACATTTTGCATATCTATCTTCTCTGAATACTATAAGCAGTTCTGTGAGCACGGAAACTGGCCCTGTCTTATACATAGATGCATTCCCAATGCACAGCCAGTACCTGGCCCATGGTGCCGCTCAGTATTTAGTAGCTGAATGAATAATCAACCCTATAATTATTCATTTTTACTTATATCCTTGGTGCCTAGCACATTTTCCAAATGTTGACTTAAAGAATCCCACTTAGATTGAGACTTATAACATCCCTATGAAATATGCAGAGTGGGGCTGGCATTTCACTTTCTAGACTGTGGCTTGGGGAGCTTCAGCGATTGCCACAGGGCATCAGGCTAGAGACTATGGAAGAGCCCAAACCCAGAACTGTCTCCAGCGTGACAAGGCTATGGCCTTGCCATTACAGTCACTGACAAGAATTAAGTTCAGGGCCTAGGAACTAGCTATAAGTTCAGGTCTTTTCAAAACTTCATACAAGTATTTTTTCAAAGCTATTTTTAGATTCTTACCTACTTGAGGAACTCAAGGTGGGACATGAGTTTCAGAGGCTCACTTTTTGTGAACTCTTAGTGAGAGACCTTACCACTTTGAGCCTCTAGGCTCTCATCTATAAAATAAGAATAGTAATAGAACCTATTTAATAGAGATGTTATAAGGATCAAATGAAAGAATGCATGTGATGTGCATACAGTAAGTGCTGTATAAATGTTGGCTATAACTAGCTGCAAAGGCAACAGAGAAAAACTGAGATATCAGCCTTAACATAAATCAGGAACCAACTCTGGAATATTCATGACTTGATAGGAAATATAATGACCAGTGTTCCACTGGCCAAAATTTATTCCTTGTTTCAACAAGAACATTGGTTTGTGGCATTTAATAGAAGTTATTGTTCTTCTCTTTCCACCGCCACCCTGCCCTACACACTAAACTATTGTGTTTATGAGAAAAGCTGCATGAACCTCAGCTCTGCTGTCACCGGTGGATAAGACGCTGATTAAATCTGCTGTTAGCTGCTGCCCGTTGGGCTCCAATTATAGCAGCAGAGCTGTGTCCATGGTAACCGGCCAAACTGGCTTGCTGTGGTACAAGTTATTTAAGAATATAGAAGGGACCATGGGAGGCCAAATTGGTTAATTGTCATCTCAATTTCTAAATGAAAGAATTCTACACTGTGCTTTGTATAGATGGGGAATCCATACAAAATCTGGATTTCCCAAACTGAACGCACTGAGGTCATTCCCAAGGCCCCTGAGTACCTAACAAATCTGACTGCTGAAGGTATGGATCATCAGTGAAGGCAGTAAATGAGATGGCAGGGGAAGCAGAACACTGAATAAAATGATGGAGTGAAATTCTGCCACTCCCTTCAATTATCTGCAGTTCCCTATTGCCTGTTATAAAGTCCTTTATGGGATTGGAGTTGAGCACTAAGACCACCTCAGAAATCAAGGTAGCCACAGACACTATTTTCTCTGTCTTGTCTCTGTGCCTGTGGACATCTGTCATATTCTCTCTGTAGAGCAGGGCTCTCTGCTTACTCACAGTTCCTCCTTCCCCACAACTTCTGCTTGCATATGACATTGACTCCGACCTTGACTCTATAAGGTTTTATAGGCCCAGTCCTGCTTGTCACTGTCTCTGTGCCTCTTCATTCAGACTATTGAAAGGGAGAATCCACTTGGTTGTTATTATTTAATGGCTTCGATAGCTCCAGTCACTAATCTACCCTGACCAGTCAGCTGTAATAGAGCAGCTTGTTTTTGTCATGATTACCAAGGATTTAGATGGGGAAAATTCACAGAGATGGGGACCCACATCATCTGAAATTCGTGAATCAGAGATTCATTTACCCTTACAAGTACACACATTTAGCAGGATGTATTACAGACAAAACAGAAACTGGATGATTTAAAAGAACAGAAGTTTATTCTCCTCTCGCAGTTCATAAGACTAGGGGTCCTAGATCAAGGTGTTTACAGGGCCACACTCTCTCTGAAAGCTCTAAGAGAGGATCCTTTCTTGTCTCCTCTTAGGAGGCTAGCAATCTTGTTTTCGGTTTCTGGGCACATCATTCTAATCTCTGCCTCTTTCGTGGCATTCTCTCCATGTGTTTCTCTCTGTCTCTCCTCTTAGAAAAACAATGATTAGACTAGGGCTCACTCTGATTAAGATGAATATGAGCTCATCTTAAGTTGATTACATCTTCAAAGACCCTATTTCCAAATAAGATCACATTTCTAGGGGCCAGGGGTTAGGATGTCAATGGATCTTTTTGAGAGACACAGTTCAACCCACAACAGAGGGTAAGAGAAGCAAGGAGAATTGATTCCATCCCTGTGCATCCATCTGAGAGGTACTGAGAAAACAGCAGTTTCAATATAGGAGTAGGCAGACATGAGCTAGAGGTAATTCTGAGACAAGAGGCACTTCCTGAAGGGAGATGCCAGCGTAGAGTGAGATAACGAGGAACTTTGGACAACCAGGAGGCAGTGAAGGGAACTGAGTTACTAGATGGTTGGGAAACAAAGCATCAGGAAATGAGAGAAGATGTTACTTACATCAAAACATGGCCCAGGACCCAATGAGAGGATGTCATGGGAATCCAAATCCAACTCCTCATGACACCAAGGACAGTGCCTGATAAATAATAGGTACTCAGGGGATTTTAGTGAGAAAAGGAGAGAGAGAGGGAGAGGGAAGAAGAGGCTGGGGGAGGAGGAGGGAAAAGAGGAGAAGAAAGATTGGTTGTGCTGTGCCAAACCTCCCATGATCCTGGGGCTGGGGTGACTACCATTCTCTACGTGACCTAAGCACTCTAGCAAAGCACTTGTCTCACTTTACGGCAACCTGTATTTACTTGTCCACCTCTGCCTCCAGTCTGTGACCCTGAGTCAAAGGTCTGTGTCCTTTCTGTACCCCAGAGAAGTCAGACTAGACGCCTCCAATTCTGCCCTCTCGTCAGCCCCTCATCTCATGCCCCATCTGGGTCCTTTACCTCAGGCAATTTGTTTAGAGTCTGAGGCAGAATATTAAAATCAGTAAAAATATCTTCAACCAATCAGAGTAGTTTTAATTGGACAAAAATGGAGTACTTTTTAAATGATAAACACAAAACTGAAAACTCTGGAAAAAATTGAGGCAGATTAAAATGCTTAAAGATGCATAAATGTTTGCAGAATGTTTCTATGGTGTATCCATATTATCAGTATATGGTTTTTGTGGCTTCTTTTTTACAACCACTGTGTCATTTTGACTTAATTTTTAAAAATCAATTTACCATCTAGAGATGACCTGGAATCTTGGATCAGCCTTGCAAGGATTTTAAAGTCCGGAACTGGGGTGTGGACAGAAAGCAAGCAGTAATTTCATAGTCATAGGGTCTTTAAAAACCCTCTACCCAATCTGCTCCCTGAGTCAGGATTTTCTCACTCTCCACATCTCTAAAAGCAGTTGTCACTACCTCCTTGAATGCCCACACTACCTTCTATCATCTTGGTTATACCGAGCAGAAATTTACCTCACTATTAACTTTCATAGTTGGCTCTGTTTCTGGCTCACGGGGCCACAAAAATTCCAGTGAATTCTCTCTTTCATCTCACAGCCTATTAGATATTCAAATGAATAATGATACCCTAAGTGTGCTGTTCTCCTGGTTAAACATCCCCAGTTCTTTCAACCATTCCCCCATTGGTGTGAAGACAAAGTGAGGGAAATGCTGCTGTTTGGGGAGCCTGTCAGAGAAAGATTTATACCTTAACTCTTACCAAGTAGCTCTGTACCCTTGGCCAAGTCACACAATCTTTCTGGGACTCTACTGCTATTTTGTAAGGTTGCGAACAAGACTAAATGAGAGAATGTGTGTAAAACATCTGGTATAGTATGTGCCTCATAGTGAGTGCCATTCTTGTCATGGGACCAGGGAAAACTTTTTTGCAATCACTCCTCCTTCAGGAGAATTCTACATAAAAAAAGAATAGGGTTGAGATATCTAGATGTAGAACGAAAACTGGGGCAGGTATGACCTAGCCAAGAGAGCTGGTCAAAGATGGACTTGGAGTCTAAAAGGGGTAAAAAGGCGAGTTACAGGAAGCCAAAGAAGGTTCTGTAAAATAAAGATGAAAATGCCTGCTTCATAGTGGTTGGCATCATGAGGAACAAATTACGTAGTGTACAGGAAAGTGCTTTTTAGAATGAAGGCTCCCTCGTGCTCCCAGAACACTTGGTGTTTCACCTCTTTGTGTTATAACGACCTGTCAATGTGTCTATTTCTCCCCTACAGACTGTAAGCTCATTGTGGTGGGAAAACTTCCACTGGCTAAGTGCCTCTCCCCCATCCCAGGTGGTTCAGGTGAGACTGTCAGTGTCAGTACCCTGCCTGCTGTGAGCCATAGATAGAGCCGAGTCCATGAGCCACACCTGACCAGTTCAGGTACTCCATCTGTTTGTCCAGAGGGATTGATTCACCCTATTTCCTTTGTGCCCCACCAACAATGAGTCCCTAGAGATACGGGATTCTGTCCTGCTCAACCTGTTTGTTCCTGCACAGTTTAATATGCACGGCCAGTGCTTAATCATTTTTTGGACGTCTTGGGGTCAAGAAATAATGCCTTCCAAAGTGTCCTACAATAGATGATTGGGTAAAGAAGCTGTGGTACTTATATACAATGGAATATTACTCAGCCATAAGAAGAGATGAAATACTGCCATTTGCAACAACATGGATGGACCTTGAGATAATAATGCTAAGCGAAATAAGCCAGACAGAAAAAGTTGAAAATCACATGATATCACTTATATGTGGGATATAAACCTAAAAGCAACAAAGGAACAGGACAAACAGACAGAGACTCATGGACATGGACTATAGACTATTGGTTACCAGTGGGTAGGGGGTAAGGGAGGAGGGGGGAGGTAGATGACAGAGTAAAGGGGGTCAAATATGTGGTGACAGAAAGAAATCTAACTGTGGGAGGTGAACACACAGTGTAAATATATATATGCTTTACTGTTAAAGTGTACAGCTGAAACTTATTGGATTTAGTTAACTAATGTCACCAAAAAATTTAATTAATTTAATTAATTTAATTAAAAATAAATAAATAACACCTTTTTTCCTCCACCCAAGTTCAGAATGCATTAAGAGAGACACACACAAAAGTCAGACACATAGAGATAAAAGCACTAGCTCTATTAGAGATATTAGAGAAAGGAGTTTAGATCTCCTAATCAATGGATTTCTAGTACTCTACCCCCTTAATTAGAGGCTTAACCAATCAATTCTTGGTGGTTCTGGACCACTGCAAGTGTTGGAGTATCTGGGCATTTGGATTGGAGTTGAAGGGGTGCTCCCTGCAGGCAGATGGATCCCAAAGGAAAGAACAAGAGACTGAACTGAGTGTCAAAATCTTGGCTCCCAAACTGTCTTGTTAGATAAGACACCTCTCTTCCCTTCAGGATGGGGGAGGGAAATGGATAGGGAGGAATAGAGAGAAGTCATAAGTGTTAGTTCAGCCTCCCTCCACGTGAAAACACAAAGCCAGGGGAAAGGAGAATTTCCAAAAGGATTGGTTGAATGAGTGAATCAATAAGTAAACGTTACTAATGCTGCTCATTCTTCATCCACCATTTGATCATGTGTTGAGGAGTCTGAAGCTGTTGCAAGGTAGAGACCCTCTGCTGTAAATAACCATCATCACCAGGCCTGCCACCAAGACCTAGGGCGCAGGGAGGACAATGGACAGCAGCATGTTGATCACTTGCTGAGATACCCCTCAACTGCTGATATGACTACAGGAGACCCCTCCTGAGCCGTTCCTCCATACCCAGCCGGCATGGATTTCATTGGTTGTATCTCCCCAGGGCTTATCACAGTCACACTGAGGAAGTAGTCATCATTTTTTCCAGGATTTTTCAGCTACTAGAATAAATTACCCAGTCTCAAAAACAGGATCCCCACCCCCTTGCTGGATAAAATATTGCATTTGCTTAGGATAGAGGAGTTTGGTGTTGTTGGGTAGTAGTGAAAGTGTATGATGTATCAGCTCAAGTGGGATTCCTTTAGAGTTTCTGTATATAATGACAGCAGTGATTGGAGGTAATGTTAAGCCAGAGTTTAGTTAAGCCATGGCTTAAACTGAAAGGCCACTGAAGTCTTGCTCATTCCCAGCCGTTCTGGTGCCCCAACACAACTTGAACCTTGATTCCCAAGGATAACTGGGGTCGGGCCTAATCAGCCAGATGAACACACTTTTGTCTAAAATTCTTTATTTTTTTTTTTTATTATGGTGACATTGGTTAACAAAATCCAGTAAGTTTCAGGTGTACAATTTAATAGTAAGGCATATATATATATATATATATATATATATATATATATATATATATATATGTATATATATATAATATGTAATAATTATATATATATAATTATTACATTAACATACTCTTAACACTACTTTTTTTCTTACCCAGCCAGGTATGAAATGGCCAGGTTCTTAATCTCTCCCAATAAATGTCTATTAGAGATTACCTTGATTCAGCAAGTGCATAAGGAGGGTCGAAGAGGAGGCACTGGCTTTGACAAGGCAAGCTGTGTGTGTCCTGGGAGGCAATATGGTCAATGAGAAGGGGCCGATGCCTAGGAGTAAGGTTTCTACCACACATTAACTCCCTATAGACCACTGAACTTAGATTCTCTAAGCCTCAGGTTCCTCATCTGTCAAATGGAATGGGGAGAGGCCCAAGTAGAACTCCCAGAACTACTGGACAGCCACCAAGAATCTTCACTGAGGCTCTTTTGACAGTGATTTTTCTGATTACTCTATGTCTTATGCATCTTCTTGCAGCAGATGTTTTCCCCTGAGTGTGGTGTGTGTAGAATATATTTTTTAAAAAGTGGCACAGTGATTCAATTTAATATTTGTATTGTGATTATCTATGACAGCCATCTTCTGAATCTGATTTATTGCTTCTAGTTTGCTGGCCTTGGAAACTAATTCTGCCTAAATATTAATTTTATAGCAGGCTGAACTTTTGCTTCTTTATCAGCTTCTTCCCACAGGGAGAAAAACTGCAGCCCTAACACCTTCAAAACAAACAAAAAACACTCCCAGAATATAGAGATAAACTTTTCCCTTAGAATGGAAGGCTCACATTTGTTCAAAATGCTATTATCTCATCCATGGGCTACTGAAGATAGACTAAAGAAAACATCAGACAAATAACTGTTCTTGTAGGAAATGGAGTAGACTGATTAATTCTTAATTATTATTTATGTAAACATCCTTGCATAGTAAACATCTAAGTGTAGTCTTAATAGACATTAGATTCTGCTTTAAACAATCTGCTCATTTTGGAGGTCTTTCCTATTGGCAGTGAAATCCATGTGTGGGAATACATAGTACTTGTTATACGATACATGTTCATGTGTATTTTCCAGAGCTCAGAAAGATTGTCAGGAGAGGGGAAATTAATACTTAGTGTATTAGCTTCCTGTGGCTACTATAACAAATTACCACAAACTTGGTGGCTTAAAACAACAGAAGTTTATTCTCACATTTATGGAGGCCAGAAATCTAAAACGAGCATCACTAGACTGAAAAACCAGTATCAAGGTGTTGGCAGGGCTGCAGGCCCTCCAGAGGCTCTTGAGAAGAATCCATTCCTTCTCGCTCCTAACTTCTGGTGACTGTCAGCATTCCTTGACTTGTGGACTCGTCTCTGAATCTCTCTCTGCTCTATCTTAACGTCACCTTCTCCTCTGTGTGTATGAAATCTCTTTCTGCCTCTCTCTTATAAGTGTACACATGAAAGTCTTTAGGGCCCAGATAATCCAGAATGTTTTCCCCATCTCAAGATCCTTAACTTAATCACATCTGCAAAGACACTCCCCACCCCACCCCACCCCCTGCACACATCTTTATGCCATATAAGGTGACAGTCACAGAATCCAGAGATTGAGATATGGATATTTTTTGGAGGGCCATTTGCTGCCTACCACACTGAGCATTTCCTACCTGTATCTGTATACTTGCACTTCTTCTCACAAGACTTCTATGAGCAACATGCAGTAGGAAAAAACCCTGAGCTGGGAATCAGGAAACCTGAGTCCAGTAACTCTCCAGCACAGGTGCCATCACTCTGTTTCTGTGCTCAGGGTAGACATTGCTTACTAAGAACGGCACTAGTTTTTGCTGAACTCTTGGACTTGACCTCAGAATCCTCAAAACAGTGTTCCAGGAAGTCA
>NW_011889102.1:421440-445733 GCF_000151845.1 Pteropus vampyrus | reverse complement strand
GCTCCTAACTTCTGGTGACTGTCAGCATTCCTTGACTTGTGGACTCGTCTCTGAATCTCTCTCTGCTCTATCTTAACGTCACCTTCTCCTCTGTGTGTATGAAATCTCTTTCTGCCTCTCTCTTATAAGTGTACACATGAAAGTCTTTAGGGCCCAGATAATCCAGAATATTTTCCCCATCTCAAGATCCTTAACTTAATCACATCTGCAAAGACACTCCCCACCCCACCCCACCCCCTGCACACATCTTTATGCCATATAAGGTGACAGTCACAGAATCCAGAGATTGAGATATGGATATTTTTTGGAGGGCCATTTGCTGCCTACCACACTGAGCATTTCCTACCTGTATCTGTATACTTGCACTTCTTCTCACAAGACTTCTATGAGCAACATGCAGTAGGAAAAAACCCTGAGCTGGGAATCAGGAAACCTGAGTCCAGTAACTCTCCAGCACAGGTGCCATCACTCTGTTTCTGTGCTCAGGGTAGACATTGCTTACTAAGAACGGCACTAGTTTTTGCTGAACTCTTGGACTTGACCTCAGAATCCTCAAAACAGTGTTCCAGGAAGTCAACGTGATTCAAAGGCTGTTTGCCACCCATACCTTGAACCCTCAGTTTCCTCGTGTATAAAATGGGAATACTCCCTGCACATCTACCCACTAAGGACAGTGTAAGGATCAAATGACATAATGGATGGGACTTTAAGCACTTAGTGAATGCATAAAGCAGTTGACTAAAGAAGACAAGTCCCCAACAAGAACTCATGGGGACACTGTCAAGGAGTCCCTTGCCAGGAAAGTAGAGGGCTCTCAGTGCAAGGAAATTGTGAAGGTCAGGTTCAGCATAGTGAGTGTAGGTCTGAAACGTAGATGATCATTTTTCTCTTTATTCCTCCAGTCAAATAACATAAGCAGACACAGTCTAAGCAATCGATAAGGATAGCTTAAAAATAACATCTCTAAGCATGAAAATCTTGTGCTAGTGTTTGCCTGACTCACAGTAGCCATCTGGTATGTGTCAGCCTGAAGTCAGGACTATACCCACTTGATAGGCATCCAAGCACCATCAGCTCTGTTCAAATTATAGCAACCGTTCAAGGACTATTGAAAATAAACTCCACTAGGAAGTCTTCTGTGATGTGACAGGAAGTTCTCTTTCTCAATTCCTATGCACTTTGTCATATGCATTTCAAGATTTCCTTAGGTAAGCACAGAGACAAGTCATCCTGTCTCCACAGATGTTTCATGGGCTCTTGCCAAAAAGTCTTTAAGTGAATTCCCTAAAACCCCCTCCAGGATTTCAAAGTGTCTCCTCTTTTCCTTCCCACTAGAAATACTACCCCTCAACAGTTTAGTGACCGCTTTGAGTGACAGTTCCAGGTGGGCTGCTTTTACTGGGATCTGGTTCTAGACTTGGTTCTGCTACAGACCAGCTGTGTGACCATGACATGCTCTGAGACTCAGCTATTCCTCTATAAAATGGGAAAAGGGTTGAAGCAATGCCCTCCCTGGCCCTCAGGGTTGTGGGCAATGACTAAGAACACAGACTTTGTTGCATACAGACTGGTTCAATTCCCTGCTCATTCATATCTAGTTGTGTGACCTTTGGAAAGCTGTTAAACCTTGCTCAGCCATTTTTTTCACCAGTAAATTGGGAATAGTAATGCCTACCTTCTAGGACTCTTAGTAGAGATAATATGTGTATAATGCTTCGCATATTACCTGACATCTAACAAGTGCTCAATACATGTTGGAAAGAGTTGTTATTTTAAAGGAAGTGCTTTAGTTGAAAGAAATGGTATTGTCAGGCAGGAGGTACAGCTATGCAGTACAGAGGCAGCTGGGACGAGACAGGAAGCCCAGGAATAGGCAGGTCCAGGAAGAGGGATTTTGCAGGCAGGTCATGTTGAAATAATCTTAATGATAATAATAAACACAGATGATGGAATTGTCCTAAGTAAACTTATTTAACTCCTGAGCAATCCTATTGGTAAGGTATTCTTTCTACAGATGAGGAAAAAGAGGCTCGAAGATGTCAAATGACTTGCCCAAGTTCACATAAAAGATTAGGACTTCAAATCCAGGTCTGTTTGTCGTCATAGCCCTTGCACTTAACTACAAGGTAAAATGGCATGTGTAAGTTCCTAGCACCATGCCAAGAACAGACGTTCGACACTTCTTATTTCCCTGTCCCTGGTGGAAGAGCAAGAGTATGACTGGTACCGTCCTGGGCAAAGCTGCGTTCTCACCTCAGGAGGGGAACCTTGGGGAAGTGAACGTTCCACGGGGTGGGTAGAAGCAAGCATGTTAAAAGTATGATCCTTTGAAACATCTCTGAGCAAGAGGTGAAATACAAAGTGAAGCTGCTCTAATTTATCTGGAATTAGCTACAATTTTAAACCCTTGCTACAAATAAAAACCTCCAAGTGTCCCATATTCCAAGTTTAAAGCCAGCCCTCCCCCCATACTCCCAAAGGTTGAGTGAGAGGGACCAGGCAAGCAGAACCAGCACCATCCCCTAAACTTGGGCAAGGCAAGAGGGGATAAGAGTTGGTTTTTAGAGAATGCAGTGTTTGAAAAGAGCGGTTCTCTCCTCGCTCACCTCCCCATGGGTAAGTGGACACGGCTCTTGACTGGCTTCTTTCTCTGCAGCAGAGGCCCCATGTATTGGCTGTGAATGCATTTGGATGCAAGTAATGGAAGATACGACCTGCAGTGCCTTGAGCTGGCGGTTGCTGTATTAGTTCATATCGGGCATGCTCAACCATGCCATCAAGGATACAGGCTATTTCTTTACATTCTACCATCCTTCATATGTTGGTTTTTGTCCTCCAGGTTGTCACTTTATGGTTGCAAAAAGGCAGGTTTTCTACTGTTTAAGGCAGGAAGAAGGAGAAAGGACAAAGGACACTCTCCTTGGCCTTTTGTCCCTGCTCCCTACACACACGTCTCATGTTTCATTGGGCAGAACTAGGTCACTTGTTTGCCCTAAAACCAATCACTGGCCAAGTGGCATGAGAGTACTATGACTGGCTTTGACCAATCAAAATTTATCTCCTGGAGTTTAGGGTAAGGGCCTACTCTCCTGACAGCGTGGGATCTCTGTCCTCTCTTTTTGGGAGGTGAAGAAAGGGAGGTGTAAAGGCCACTGGGCAGGCAGGATAATATCTGCTCCACTTCAAGAGAACCAGTAGCAATTTGGGTGTCTATAAAAAGGGGACACTGACATCCCGTTCCCTAACTGGACCCTTGCTGGGTGCCAGTCTAGCCTGCCTGCCCCAGTGCCATCAGATTTGGACAGAAGAACACTGCAAGGAGCTGGGCCAGGCTAAGCAGAAAGGATGCAGGAACCACTTCCTGGACTTCTGGATTATTGAGAGATAAGGAAGATGACTCCCACCTATGCCGGATGTCTAGAGTCAGGGACCAAAGAGGAAAGATGAGATTGGGGGTTGTGGGCTTGTTGTGACCATCACTGATGCAGCAAAGAGTCAGCTTGTATCCAGGGCATGCAGTGTGAATTGAGGCCGCACAAAGAAGTTACAGTTTGTAGAGGAAGAAGCAATTTTAAAAGCCTCTACCATCTGACTAACTTCTCTGTGTCCTGCGCCGTTTTCACACGGTTTGCCTCAATGCCTTTCCATCACGGTTTTAACAGCCACCACGTCAACACAGTACCTTCATATTCCCCTCACCCTCCACTCTAGTCTCTAGCTGCTTCTGAACCCAGCCTGATAGGAACTGAGAATATGGTCAACGTAGTTATCAAGTACAAGGTAGAGACCCCAACTGTGGTGGCAAGCAAGGGCATGTTCTTAGAAGTTAACAGGACCAAGGCTATAAGCACGGAAGTTCAAGGTCAGCTCCTTCCCTGCACTGAGGCAGCAGCTCCCTGTATAGAGTCAGGCTGCAACATGTCTAGTTGTATATAATGCAAAGCAGACAGAGACAAATGCTCTAACAGACAATAATACTATTTTATAGATGGATAAACTGAGGTTCAAAGAGGTTAAATGACTTGTCTCCAGGTTACACAATCTGTGAGTGACAGAGCTATCTATCCTGTCCACATCTTTTGGGGTCTCATACTTGGCTCTTTCTGCCACACCATGCTGCCCTGAGATTCCAGGAAAGGAAGAGGTAGTCCCAGTCCCCTCCCCTCCCACCAACATTTCTGTCTCTAATGGATTTACCTTTTTGGTACAACTATTCAGCTCATTTGGCATCTCTATGAGGAAGCCTCACCTCACCTTTCAAACCTTTTCCTCCTGAGAGTCCTTTTGCTCACCCGGAGGCTGGGTGAGGAGGGAAGTAGCTATGGGGCCAGTAGGAGACTTTGGAGGTTACATTATTAGAGGTATATAAATTGGTACACATTTTCTGGAGTTGATAGCAATGTGTATCAAAAGTCTCAATATTGTGGGTGTGCCTTGATGCAGCAATTCCACTATGAGAAGTTTATCCTGAGGAAATGATCAAAGAAGTATATAAAAATACAAACAGGTGCAAAAAAAGAAAACCAAAACAGAGTCTAATAGGTTTTAGTAAGGGATTAGGTAAAGATAGGATATCCATACAGTGTAACACTATGCAGTCTTTCAAAGTGATGATTAGGTCTACATTTATTGTTATGTAAATAAACATAGCAAACCAAAAAATTGGTCAGATGTGTAGCATGTATAGTATGATCTCATCTTTTGTCAGCTGACTCGTGGTTTAGTTAACCCTCCCTTTCCACCTGCAAAATCCCCAGGGCTGATGCTCAGGCCCATTGAAGGTTCCGGGTGGAAGGCTGTGGGCCTTTGCACCCACCCACTTCTGCCCCGACTAAACAGCTCATGTGCTTAGCAGGAGTTAGTTATGTAGTTCTCTAACTCTTTATTCCAATTTACTTGTTATTATAATTTCATAGTTAAATATTCTATAAATTGAAAAAAATAATGAGTGAAAACAGAAAAAGCTACTAAAAAAAACTAAGTCAAATGCTTTGAAGAACTTAACTGCTATTGTGTCGGAGATAGGTGACATAGCTAAAACAGATTGTGAGGGAGGTTCATAAAAATTCAAGGTTCTGCTTCGCAAATATTTTAAAGTTTTCTTTCTTCTTCAAAGAAGCCAAAACAAGAATTTGGAGACAAAAATATTATGGTGTCTATATAAGAAAGACAAAGATGAACTCCCTTCAGCAGAGTGACAGTGACATAAAAGGCTATATTAAAACATTGATATATTTTAAGCTAAAGTAAAGATTTAAAAATGTATATTTATTGTTATTATTATTCCATATTTCAACTAATATTTTTTGCTTAAACCACTAAATACTGGTCCGAAAACTATCACATAAAAAGACTTCTGCTACATAAGTCTAGAAAAAGGAAGGATATAGTGATATATCTGGAAAGATATGGTGAAATTATGGTTGATTTTACTCTCTTATTTGTACCTTTCTACACTTTAGAAATAAGAGTATCTATGACTTTTATAATAAGAAAATACCACAAAGCCATCACCATTTTTGGAAAGGAAAACAGAAATAGAACCTTCAGGATTAAGGAACAAAATGCTGATGATTGTGGGGTACCCTGAGGAGATCCTGTCTGTTTTCCCCTGATGACTAGAACTATTTGGATTATTTTATTAAAAGTCCTAATAGTGATAATGAGTTTGGCTCCTTGGTTCAGCCCCATATTAAGGGTCAAGTGATGTCAGCACTCAGACATCTCAACATATTTAACTACCATGGGAAGGAGACAGAGGAACTTGGAGGAATAAGTCTTGGGGAGGAAATACAGGCTTTCCCAGGTGAAGCAAGTGGAGGGGACCATGGATCAGCAAGATCAGAATCAGGATGCAAATGGAGGGGGACAGTTCTGAGAACCTCAGTTTACTTTCATTTACAGAGGTTACAGCGAGTTACTAAAGTCACATGCTGGCAGAGGTTCCCTTGCATGAAGATGGGCTCAATTTCCTTGTATAAATAAAAGCACAATCTTTATTTTTTTATAAATATAACTTTCTTTATAGGAACTTTTAAATAATTATTCATTCTTGACTTACAGAAAATTTGTTGAAAACCAACTTTTGATCATAATAACTAAATTGAAAATTATAATAAAGTTGTTCAAAATCTTGCTTTAAAAAAATGGAAACAAAAATCTGCTCTTATTCCAACAACTTTCTACAATATACTCTGCTTCAGTGCTGGAAAGGTTAGTACAATCAGTCATGAGGAAAAAAACCTGACAGGTTGGAGTCCTGCCTTTGGAAAAGGATTATTAATTGTTCAAGGACATTTAAGGGAGGTGGAGTTTAGTGGAAGCTAAAAGAGAAAAGACTTGAAGCTCTTTTGGAATGAATAGTCAAGGCAAGAGGTCACTTATGAAAGCAAATGGAAGTCATCATTGCACACAGTCTAGCTGTGACTGGCACAGGGACACTGGTCACACTGGAGCACTGGGACATGCAGAGGAGCAGAGATGAGGCTGGATTCCACCTTCCCTCTCAGTTTGCTGTTGGGAGCAGTGGCAGGTGTCTCTCTGGGATTAGAGCCCCAATAGCAATCAATCCATTCCTGGCAGTATCTGGTGAATTAGCTTCACTCTAATGCCGAACGATGGGCTTCGGAGTCAGTCAGACCTGGATTCACAAGCTGTCTCTACCACATATGAGTTCTTTAACACAGATTTTTAAACCAATTCAACATAGAGGACATACTGGAGAGCGCTCGTGCTAAAATTTAGTCAACGTGTCTCTCATTTTACATAACTGATACGTCCCTGCAAGTTGGCATGTAAAGCAAGTGCTGAGTTAAATACATGAGGGGGCACATTCTCCTCTCTTCTCTCTTCTCTCTTCTCTCCTCTCTCCTCCGCCCTCCCTCCTCCCACACTTTCACCTCCTTCCCGCCTCTTTCCCTCTCCCTCTTCCCATTTTCACACACACACACACACACAAAAATCAATGTAACACACAAGACTCAAATAGAAGCACCACTTTTTACACTTTTCTAAATCAATGCAAATCCTGCTCAGCCCCCACCTGCCTGGTTAGCCGAATCAGGAGATACAGTCTTGGTCATTTTGAGGGTTGCTCCCATCACTTATGATTGTACATGAACTTGGACCTTGTACAGTCCAGAAATTCTGAGGAGGAACCTAGATCCTCAGACAGCCATGCAGATGCTGATGCCAAGCCAGTGTGTGTGTGTGTCATCCATTTCAGGGTGGTGGTTCCACTGGTAGTAATCATACCATCTCAGGTACGCTTGGCGGCTGGGCCTTCAGGTGGCTCCAAAGCCATGGTGCTTTGTGCTTTGTCCACCAGGCAACCCCATAACCCTCCCACTCCTTCAGAAATCCTGCTACTTCCACAGGGGAATGAGAAGAAGTGGATGCTAGGGCTTCTCAATCTTCCATTTTCCCAGTCTTATCATCCCAGCTCCCCCAGGCTGGGCTTTTGCACCCTTGAAGCCTCTAACTCCTCTCTTATGGATCCATCTACTATACTCTCCCATCTTGGAGCTCGAACAGAAGCTGTCACCTCCCCACAACTATCCAGGTCAGGGGAGCCCAGAACTAACAGCTGAACACCAGAATGAACTTCTTGTGAGGAGAAAAAGAAAATTTATCTTTCTTTTGTTTTTCTTTCTTTCTTTCTCTCTGTTTGTTATCAAGTCCATAACAACAAAAAGGATGAGACACTGATTAACTTCTCAATAATTCAATATTTTTTAAATATAGGAACCTTGTAGTAAATCCTCTAACAGAGCAAACACACCCTCTAGAGATTTATTTAATAATCACCTCCCAATATAATTGCTTTATAGATAGTTTTCTTTTTAAATGACATATGATGGCTACGCGGTACTTAAAAAATTCTAGAGGCAGCATTAGCTTTAAGGTCAGGGGCCATAGGTTTGAATCCAATTCTATCACTTACCAGTGTGTGTGTGATCTTGGGCAAATTACTTATCTTGCTGAGCTAAACCATTTATTTACTATTCTATTCTTAAGCACAGCATTAAATAAATGCATTGAATAAATGAGCAAACCAAAGACAGCAAAAACTAGGTGTTTAATAAGCATAAGATTCCTTCCCCTCCTCCTTCCCAGTTTATTTTTTTAAACTTTTTATTTTGAAATAATGAATAGACTCACAAGAAGTTACAAAAATAGTATAGAGAGGTCCCATATATCCATCACCCAGCTACCTGCAAAAGTGACATTTTACATGTCCGTAATATAATTCTGATAGATTGGCCCAATAGATTTTTTTTAAAGATTTTTATTAAAATATAGTTAGCATACAATATTGTGTTAACTTCAGGTGTACACCATAGTTAACATTTCTATACATAAAAAAACGTGATTACCATGATGAGTCCAGCAACCGTCTGACACCGTATAACAGTATTATTGACTGTATTCCTCATGCTGTGTACGCTGTATACCTATGACCTATTTGTTTAAACCTGGAAGTTTGAACCTCTTATTCCCCTTCTCCTTTCCCCCCACTTTTTTGATTTTTCAATTATAGTTGGCATTCAATATTTATTTATATTAGTTTCAGGTGTAATGTATTATGCTAAGTGATATAACTCAAAGACAAATACCATATGATCTCATTTATATGGGGAATCTAAATGTCCAATACAGTTTTATCGGTGTCTGCATGCACTCACTTTTTTGTACGTCTTGCATATATATAGATTTGTACAACCACCGCTACAATCAAGACACAGAATTGGCCATCAGCACGAAACAACTGTCTAGTTCTGCCCCTTTAGTCACTCTTCACTTCCCCTTCCTTAGCCTCTGGCAAACACTCATCTCCACTCCTTCTCTATAATTTTGTCAACTTGAGAATGTTTTTTAAATGAAATCATTCAGTATCTAACCTTTTCAGATTGGCTTTTTTCACATGGCATAATGCCCTTAAGGCACATTCAAGTTGTTGCATGTATCACTAATTCATTCCTTTTTATTTCTGGGTGGTGTTCCGTGGTATGGAGGTACCACAGTTTGTTTAATCTTTATCCATTGATGGACACTTGAGTTGTTTCAAGTTTTAGGCTACTACAAAATAGAGCTGCTATGAACACTTGCATATAGGATATTTTTGGTGAATCACATGTCGTGAACATTTTGTGTAAAATAAGATTCTGTGCTATGAAGATTTTGTGTGAACACGTTTTCACTTCTCTGAAATAAATGCCCAGGATTGAGATTCATGGGTCATATAGCAAGTATATGTTTAATTTTTTAAGAAATTACCAGACAGATTTCCAGAGGGGCTGTGCCATTTTACGTACCCACTAAGAACATATGCAAGATCTAGTTTCTCCACATCCTCACCAGCATTTGTTTTAACGGCATTTTTATTTTAGCCATTCTAATATGGGTGTTGTGGTATCTCACTGTGGTTTTAATTTGCATTTCACTGGTAACTAGTGATGTTGAACATCTTTTCAAGTGCTTATTTGCTATCTGCATATCTTCATTAGTGAAGTAGCTAAGTCTTTCGCTTATTTTCTAATTGGACTTGTTTTATTACTGTTGAGTTTAGAGGGTTCTTTATTCTAAAATCAAGCCTTTTGTCAGATATATAATTTGCAAATCTTTTTTCCTAGTCTGTATTTATCATTTTATCCTCTGAACCAAGTCTTTCACAGAGTAAAACATTTAATTTTAATAAAGTCCATTTAGTTAATTTTTTTCCTTTTTAGATTGTGATTTTGGTGCCATGTCTAATGACTCTTCTCCTAACTTTAGATCATAAAGACGTTCTTCTACGTTCTCTTCTAAAAGTTTTATGGTTTTACATTTTACATTTAGATCTCTGATCCATTCTGAGTTTATTTTTGTATAAGATGTAGGTCAAGTTTCATTTTATCGACTATTGATGTCCTGTCCATTTGTTTCTGCCAAGTGAGAGATGAGCACCAGGTTCCAAATGAGTCACAGCAGTGAGATAATACTCAGAGAGGTGGGATGTCTGAACAGTCCCTTGCAGAAAATCAATCACCCTCCCATGTATATCTAGAATGAACTTGGTGCTATGGAAACCAAACATTTCACCAGTGAGTCTTTCTTATGCAATCATACTGTGCAACTAAATACTGTTCATACTGGATCCCTGAGGAGACTTTTGATGTCCCTTGCATCACAGCCCATAGCAAATTTCTGTTTGAAGAAGGAAATGAACATTAGAAATTACTGTTGCACATGATAGCATATAATTTAAGGGTAAGAAAGGGTGTGTCTTACAGAAACATGGCTTTAGAGGTGAAAAGGGCTCACAGCAGGAATTCCTTCTACAGACTCTGCAAAGAAGGACAATCTTTCGTTCAATAAATATGTATTGAGCAGCTACTATGTATCAGGAACTAGGCAATGAAAGATGCGAAGTGAACAAAACAGACACGGTCCCTGCCCTCTGGTGTGGGGAGAGGGGTGGAGTATAGTTAATTATATAGACACACACAATACTGTTTGCCAAAAGCTAGTGATGAGATACCGTGGGAATAAATTGCAGGGGCCTCTAACCCAGACTTGAGGAACCAGGCAATTCTTCCTGAAAGAAGTGACACTGAACCTGAGACCTAACGGATGACAAGCAGAGAGCCAGGTATAGTGGAGTGGGTGAGGCAGAATGGTAATAAGAAAGAAGAGGCTTCCAAGTGGGAACAGCATGTGCAAAGGCCCAGAGGTTGGAGCAAGGGTAATAGGACCATGAATCTAAAGCATCCAGTATTGCCGGTTTGTAATGTATAAAGGGAAATGGCAAAGGATGAGGCTACCCAGGTCATACTATGAAGGGCCTTGAAAATCATGGTGGAATTCATGGCCAAAGAATTCAACCCTTTCTTGAGGACACCAGGAATCCACTGGAGGGCTCTGAGCAGGAGCATAACAGATGTGGATTTGTAGTTTAGAAATCTTGTTCTGGCAACACGGAGGCAGATTGGTGGGAATCTAGGTGGCCGGCTGGGGTATTGGTTAGGAGACTGTTGCAAGAGAGAGTGGCTGATGCATTTGCATTGGAGTAGGGGCTGAGCTTAAGGGGAGAAGATGAGGTTTTAAAGATCACTTTGAGAAATGGAGGACAGAGTTGTGCAGAGAAACAGAAGAAGTGAGTTGAGGGATTGGCTGAGGTTGGAACCATTGCACGAACACCCCTACTGAAGAAGAGCCAGCTTACTTCTTCCCCCTTGAGACCCTTCCACGTTTGACAGTCCTGCTTGAGCAGAAATCTACTTCCATATAACTTCCTGCCTTGGTCCAACTTCAGCCCTGAGGGACCACACAGAACTAGTCCACCTCTGCTAGTTCACAGTAGCCTTTTGACCATTTTAAAGACATGGGTCACATTCTCTCAAGCTTTCTCTTCTCCAACTTATGCACACCCAGTTTCTACAGCTGCTTCTAATTTGGCATGGGTTCCCAACCCTTTATCTTCCCTGCAGTCTCGTCCCCTCTACCTTCCCAGTAGAGGACTTAAATTTAATTTAAAGGACTCCCACCTTTAATTTAATCATGTGATGCCCAAACTCTGGATAGAGTCTGTTCAGCCAGAGAATAGTAAGCCTCCCCTTCTGGAGCCTTGACATTCTACCCTATCACCCCCCACACTTCTGCCCTTCCCTGACAATTTGAAGCGACATCCCCCAGTGAGCTCTGTGGTCACCCTGGGCATTGGGGACAGGCCTGGGCCCAGAGCCTCAGCCGGGGAAACAGGTTTGATCAGGCCCTCACTGACTCACCACCAACAGCAGGCAAGCTGGAAGCACATGACCCAGCCTTAGCCAGAAATGGATTTCCTGCCTTTCCTTTGGTGAGAATCAAGGTAGCAGCGACTATTCATTGACTAATGTGGGTGGGTGGCTTGTGAAGAAAACAGAGCTGGGACACCAACTCTGCCTCCAGGAACCATGAAGCCCTATTGGGAGAGAGGATCTAGAGTGGGTGGTCAGAGGAAGCCTTTTCCAGAGGAGATTGGGCTGCGGCCAGGCTTTGAAGGACAGGGGGAATATCAGCTGGCGAGAAGACTAAGGCAGTGCACTAGGGTGGAAAAGGAAAGGTGCAGAGGTCAGAGCACCTAAGGTGGATGTAGGAAAGGAAAAGCAGATACTGCAGTCAGAGCAGAGACTCTATATATGTGAACATTGAGAGAAAATGCTGCAAAGGTAGGTTGGAATCACATTGGGATGCCAGCTATAGGGTCTAGATTTTCCCCACACACAGGGAGCACACAGGGAGCTCTTGAACCAAAGAAGGAGATAATCGAAGTGGTGGGTGGCTTTGTTTCTGGATCTGATGAAGCTAGATAGATGAATCCTACACTTTTTTGGTGACTCAAGAGAACAGACCTCCATGATGTCCAGTGAGGATAAAACCCTTTTAGGAAGTAGCCCAAGAAATCTAGAGACGCTCCTAGATGGACTAGTTCTAGCTCACCTTCAGGCGACCTTTCCAACAGCTCTTCCTAGGGGGAAAAAGACAAAGAGAAGAGTGAACTATTCAAATGATTTGTAATTTAGAAAATTACAAATCATTTGACCTGGGAAGTGTTTTGAGTAGCAGCAACAAAAGCTATAATCTGGGAGCAGAAATGACTATATAATTTTTGGGCCCCTTGTTTACAGATTATTAAGAATTTCAGGATGGCAACATTAAATCAAACATAGGGCCATTCTAAGCATAGAGTCCTATGCCCATGGTGCTGGCTCTGTCTGGGTTTAAAGATGAGGGCAGGTTCCTATCCAAATGCACACAGTGGGTTTGCAGGGGGCTTCCACACTCTGAAGGCTTGCAGCCAGTCATTTCCCTCTTTTCCCTGGGCAAGTGATAGCCCAGCATTCCAGCTTAGGCAGTCGGTTTATGGCTCTCGGCCTCAAGGAAAGAACAATAGACTAAGGACAGGAAATTTGAGTTTCACTGCTGGTTTTGCTTCAAAATTTATGTGAGTCACTTAACTTCTGGGTCTTAGTTTTATGGCTCAAGTTAAGTTTTCAGTAAGTATTGTTTCTCTTCCTTTCTAGGAAGAAGCCCCAATTCTAGGATCTCTACCATATAGCCTCTGGATAGAGTATTTGAAGAAAAGCACCGCTTCCGGTGATGCATCTTTGGCTGTAGAAAGAACTCTGTGAAATGCATTTGTATCTCAGAGCAAACTCCAAATACTTCTGCATCCCAATACCTTCCTACTTCACTAGAAAATTCTTCTTTGGCCATTCTCCGACAAGGATGTGTTTGAAGAGACTTCAAGTCTACTCTTAGCTATTCTGCCAACTCTCTGCAGGACCACAGGCAACCGATGTCCTCTCCCTAACGTCTCAGTTTTCTCTTCTGTAAAATGTGAGACTCGAACAAGGTGATCTCCAAGGCCCTTTTCAACTCTCAGTTCTGCACTTCCTTGAATCATGAGGTAACTGGTCTAGCATTTGTCATCACATAGTGTTGAGATGAATTTATCTGGTTCCGTCAATGGAAAGTAAGCTCACTGAGGTTAAGAATTATTGTGATCCGTCTCTGAATCGCCAATTCGTGGCACAGCACTTTGCACTCAATGAAGTGCTGCATGGACAGAGCCATCGATAGAGGAACTAGGTCTCTGGGGAAGAGATTGAAAACAAACAAGTGAAGGAAGTAAAAACAGAGATGTAATCAGAAGTGAGGCCCCATGGAGAAGAAAGAGAATCAGTGCAATATTTCAAGGGAGATTGAGTCCCGGGTGATAAACATCTCAAATAATACAAAGGAAACAAGAAAATCGAGTCTTAGAAAAAAAGAAATTGGAGTTCATTAGAAGGAGGTCATCAATGACTTCTGAGAAAAGTTAGGCTACCAAAGTTAAGGACAGAATGGATCATGAAGAAGTATGGACAGCAGGCACGAGAGAGTCAAGAAATTTGGTGGAAGAAAAGAGAAAGATAAGAAGGTTGCTAGGCATGTGGCAAAATCAAAAGAAGAATCATCGTTTATTGGTTTGTGTGCTTTAAGTGGAGCTCAAAATACCTGTTAACTAAGAGCAAGGCATGAGGGAGGAAGAGATCGAAGATTTTAGAGAGCAAGAGAGGAGGGAATTGATGGATTTATGTCCTGGAGGAGTCAGGAAAAAGAGGGGGGACCAAGAGCACAGCTCTTTTTGCCCCTACTCTTCGCCACCTGCAGATCTGACCCACGTGTCACCAGATGCTGTAGAGGGAATCCAAACATCAGAAGGGGGTTGGGCAAGGTGACTTGTGAGGTCCCCTCCTCCCAAGTCTGTGACCACTGCGTCCACCCATCCTTATTGTGCCCACAGCAGATGATGGCAGACAACTTGAAGAACATCTTTGAAATACAGTCTGGTGCCCCCAGCATTCCTTACCTACTAACACCAGGAACTAATAAAAGAGGAAATGAGCCTTTGACACAAACTCTACCTGTTTGGGAATGTGACCCAAGGAGGGAGAGTGGCATAGTAGGAAAAGTACCAGATTGGAATCAGGAGTCTGCATCTAATCTCTCCTTGTAATTCCCTGTGTGCCTTAAGACACGTACATCCCTTCTGCTCTGTGAGTTGCAATTTTCAATGGACAAACACAAGTTTAAGATAGCCAACTGGTTTAATTCTATGTGCTCTGACTTTTGAGTGTTACAGAGTCATCCTGAAAGAGCCAGCACTTTGTCTCTGTGGTTTTTAGGCAGCTCTGTGCTTAATGTGGTCACTGTGAAACAAGGGGCAAAACAGGTCCCATAAGGGTAAAACAAATAAGTCCTCCTTGGCAATTCACACTCATGTCACTGCACAGCTCACAGTATCGGCATCTGCTCCAACAGGAAAACCCACCTGCTGTCAGTGACATTCTGGACCCTCCCATTTGAGCTGTGGCACCAGCATAACCAAATCATGTTTGGCAAAGGATGGCTCATGTCCGGCTGACATTCATGAGCCGATGACACTGATGAAACCCAGTATTGCCTTGGGGGACCGAGTTCCTGACTGAGTTCCAAGTTCTGAGTTTAGAACTTGGTTTGCCTTTTGTTGGCCAATCTCCACTAGGATTAAAGGGAGGTGGATGTATCTTTGTCATTAAAAGCATCATGACAAATTAGCAACTAATTCGTTCAAAAATGTGCACTGAGCTGCTGTATACATTAAATGTACATGTGTTGGATGGACAGACGAATGGGTGGATGATGGAAGATGGATGAGGAGACCCAGGATCTGATTCACAATATCACTAACCAGCTGGGCATATGAGCCAGAATATGTTCAATTACAAGTGACAGAAACCTAAATCTATATGGCTTAAGAAGGAATAAAAAATGTATTGACTTATGTATCTGAAAAATTATCAAGAGTTTCAAAAGTCCCTCTTTATCTTGCAGCTCTGGTTTCTTCTATATTAGCTTCATCTTTAGATAGTTTTCCCCCACCCAGTGGCCAAGTTCACCACCAGCGGCTCCAGGCTTACATTCATCTAGGTTTGCAACCTGAAAGGAAAGAGTGCCTTTCCCCCTAGGAGTTCTAGAAAAAGTCCTCAGGAAGGTTCTCACTCACCAAGCTTGGGTCATGTGCTCATTCCTGGACAAATCTTGTGGCTCGGAGGGTGCAGCACTCTGATTGGCTGGGTCTGAGTCTTGGGTCCTGCCACAAAGTCGAAGGGTGATGTCAGCTCCAGGAAACCCTACAGACCGAGAGTGAGGATTGGGAGGCATTCCCAGAAGAGAAGGGAATGGATGCAAGACAGGCAAAAACCTTGAATGTCCTCTCACAGGGTATTTATTTATTAGGTATTTATTAATGCCACTTGGAACCTCTGTTTCCTCCCTGATTGTCCTCACTTCACAGGCTTCTTGTGATGTGAAAGCTTTTTGACAAGGTGGGGATTATTCTTTTCACTGGTCCTTTATTATCAACCACCATGGCTCCTCCTCCTTCCTGAAGCCTTCCCCAACATCTTGGTCTCCAAATTCCTCCTTTTCTGACCTAGGCCACTTAACTTTTCATGTCATCCATTTGATGACTAATTATCAAGTGTATCTGAAGCAGAAAATGTACCTAGACCCTTGTCAAGCCCAACAAAAAATACTGCAATGACTCTCTCTCCATATAGGAAACTCCCCATGTGGTCAGCGACAAATCTTGCATTGTTTTCTAATTACTCTGTGTGTAAGTCTAATTTCCAAAACAAACTACCAGCTCCTCATGATCAAGGCCATGCCTCATCGTTTTCTCATCTTGAGAGTACCAGTCATGGGCCCTTGGAAGTTGGAAGCCTTACCCCATATGCCCCAACCTTCTTCTTAAGGGACCCCCATGCTCCCAGAAGCCAGAACAGCCCTCCTCTTTGCTACCTCACACCATGTGCCTTGCTTCCTACACCATCTCACCCTGGGGCCTTTAGTCACCATATCATTGGTACCCTCACTCCGGCTTAACAGTGACTTCCATCTTCGGCTTCTGAAGTCATTGGAGCTGGCTGTCCTTTGGATCAAGCCATTTCCAAGCTGAAGAGGAGAAGGATCCTTCTCTGGCCTGCATCAGACCATCTTGCAAGGACAGAAACAGAGTGGCAGCTTTGTGATCTGCTCCTTTAGTCGACAAATATCTTCTGAGGTTCTACCACTCTATGCCCAGAACATGTGCTGGGGGAAGTGGTGAATAGGCAGGCAGAGTCTTCTTCTCCAAGAGCTCACAGACCAGCAGCAAAGGCTGTTGGCCCTCACCCAACCCTGGGAGAGCGAAGCTTCTCATGCTCCATAGTGATCCCTTCTATCCATTCTTGGGAACAGGAATGAAAGGAACCTGGTACAAGTACCCTAGATGGCTTGGTTATGGTGCAGGGTGGATAGAGAGGGAAGGAGAGGAGTGGCCCTCGTGATGAACAACTCAAAATGGCCCTTCTGTGTCATTTGTCAACCAGGTCCCTGGACTTATCATATGGACCCAGCCTCACTCTCTCCTCCTGCCGCCAGAGAGGTGTTGGGGCAGCCACAAGCCACAGACTGGGACAACTTGGCTTTGGCTTCAGCCACTCACTTAAGGCAGGCATCAGGGCTCTCCTGGGTGGGTCCTGAGCCCTTGCTGTTTATACCAATGTGCCCAGAGTGTATCTGCAGCAGGTACACTCTGAAACCCTTGCTTCCCTTACAACTTTCATGTCACCTAGCACAGGTCCATGTACTGGACATCAGCCCAAAGGACAACTACTGGATAAGTCTAAAGCGAAATGAAGCAAATCAAATTGAACTAAGCCAAACTGAATGGCCCTCTCTTAGGCACTAACAGACAGAAGTTGATTTTTTTTTAAAGAGGAATATTTTCTGCTCTTGAGAGAACAGCCTTGAACTCTTTCTGAAGGTGAGCATCTCCTCGGTGTATGTCTTCTCTTCTCTCCTTTGAACTCAGGTGAAATTACTCCTGGGATCTCAGTTCTCTACTCTCCACCCCGACCTCTTCTTTCTGACATCAGTCTCTGTCTTTCGTTTCTACACAGGAGGGGGCGGGGCTCTGCTAATGAATGTTTGAGAAACTCTTTGAGATCTTGGATGAAAGGCACCTTATAAAATACAATTAAAAATAATAAGGGTAATTGCTAGCTGAGCTAGTCCTTGCCAGATAATTAGAGAGTTTTCTTCTGGCAGATTCTGAATTTGTGCAGAAACCCATGGGTTCAAAAGGCAAAACTGATTTGAGATTTCAGGGGCCACTGTTACGCTTCCTGCATTCACGGATCGTGAAATCTGAGGAGCATCGCATCAGGCCCGAGCTAGAAAGGATCTTTGAGACCATCTGTCCAGCCTCCTTGGTTTGTAGATGAAGCAGTGAGGCTCAAAGTTGCACAGCGAGTGTGGGGGAGCTACAACTCTGGAAGTCCAGCCCCTGGACACCGCAATTTGGGGTCTCCTGTCACCACTTCTAGTCAATAATGCCTCCTTTCCAACAATCTCCGCATACTGGTGACCTTCTGTTGCACAGTAGAGCATTGGAATGAGAGTCAGACAGAACTGAATTCAAATCTCAGCTCTGACACATGTGAAAGACAGTGGCTGGCAAGTAAGCCTCGTTTCCTTGTCTGTAAAATGGGTATAATAATACCTGCCTCACAGGGTTGCTGGGTGGAGCCAGTGGGCGATGCACACAGAAGCACCTGCCATGGAGCATGTGTCCTATCAATGCTACTTGAATAAATCTCAGCAGTACCAAGGTTTGACTTATAGTCTTTGCTTCATATCGCTATGTTTGGTCTGTATTTAACGAGTTACCTATTATGTGCCAAACACTGTGCTTTATCGCATTTAATCAGCATCCCATCCTCATGAGGTTGGCTGTGCAAAATTGAGGGTTCACAGAGGTTAGCTAATCTGTCCAAGGCCAAACAGCTGAAGAGAAGGCAGGACTGGAACCCATGCTCTCAGCCACTACACACACCGCCTTCTTCACAAAGAGGCATGAATATTGTTGTAACCGCAATGGAGCCTCCTAAAGATTTTCTGCTGTGATATAAGAGAGGAGGGATAGAGGGGTGGGGACCAGTTGTAGTCTAAAATGATCCACGGAAGCAATTTTATCTTCGCGATTATGAAGATTAAACTCTTCTCCTTATATAAGATTTATTTATTCTGAGGGTCTACACTGATGCACAAAGTCAAATAATCTCCCCCAAGAAGGGCAGTCAGTAGCTGTAGCTGAATTTGGAATCAAGAAACCTAGATTTGGGTCCTGGGTCTGCTCCTTAGAAACCAAGGGCCTTTGCTCAAGTCCCTTAAGTTCTCTGTCTTGGGAGTGTCACGTTCCTGGTCTGTATACTGGGGATGACATGTCCCACTTTACCCCTTACATGGGGTCTTCAGAGGCTCGAATGGGAAATAACGCAGAAGTACTTTGTCAAGTGCAACCTTTTGTACAAATGTAAATCCTCGCTCTTACTGATACTGCTTAGAAGATTTTCAGCGTGAAAAGGAGGTGGTTAGAAGTCCCAGGCCAATGGACTTCAGGAGGACTGACTCAGCACACTTGGCAGGTATGGGACAATACACATTACTTGTCTTCAAAAGTCAGTTCAGAGTATTCATAGCTCTGAGCCCAGATTATTTGGTTGGAAGGGCATTTTAGGGGACCAGCCCTTTGAAATTCAATTGTAAATATAATAAATTCTATTTATTTCAGGTTTCAATCTTTAGACCCGAGATTGGAACCTACTGTGTCACATTCTATACTTCTGTGTGTGTAGAAGAAGCCAAGCCCATGTGACAGACCACAGGGTGAGGCCTGCAAGGAGGGAAAAGCTTCTGCAGGAGTCATAAATCGCTCATCAATTTCTTCACAAATTTCCTCATCAATCAAATACCTCCCAGAAACTGGAAAAACCAGGACCGTATTCTTCTGACTACCATGCTCAGAATGGATGACAGAGTCATCTTTTCCAGAAATTTCCAGGGTTGACCAAAAGAATGACAGTGCCTCAGACTATCAGAGCCAAAGAGAACTTGCAAGTCACCCTCTACCAGCCTGTGGGGCTTCTGGAGAGACAAGTCACCTAAATCCCTAGTGATGGCTGCTCGCCCCCTCACGTCGTCAGACATTCTCCAGCCACCACCTGCCTCTATGGGGTTCTCCCAGCCCACTGGGCTGTCTCCTCGGCCCAGTGTCTCTGGCTGCCCTGCACTGATCCTTAGAATAGAGGCAGAATGGAAAATGGCACTTTGAATTGTCATAGCAATCTAGGAGGTGGTTAGAGTTCAGGGTATTAAAGGGAAGTTTCACAAGGAAATGTATTTGAAAACCTGATGATTCACTCCTGGGACAAGTGTGAGCTCTGTGATTTTTACTTCTAAGCATAGCAAGTAATCGTGCCAAGTGGGCTCCAGCACTTTTGAGAGGATTCGTGGAAACCCTGTGTGTCCTGAGGAGGGGGCATGGAGCGCCCGCACTCCCACCACCCCCACACCCCCATCACCCCTCTTATCCTTCTCTAGAACATTGATGCACTCCTTTCTGATGCCAGGTGGCTGGGCCTAGCGCAGCGGTCCCCAACCTTTTTGGCACCAGGGACTGGTGCGCCTATGAGAATCTAATGTCTGATGATCTGAGGTGGAGCTGAGGCAGTGATGCTAGCGCTGGGGAGAGGCTGCAAATCAGATGAAGCTTCGCCCGTTCGTCCACCACTCACCTCTGGCTGTGCAGCCTGGTTCGTAACAGGCCACGGACCGGTGCCGGTCCGTGGTCCAGGGGTTGGGGACCCTTGGCCCTAGCGGGCTGAATAGGAGAATGAGGCAGCAGAGGCCTGACTCACAGTGTCTGGGTTCCTGGTGTGTTGGACCTCCTTTTGTCCCCATTTCATATATCCTAGGCTCAGTTTTTTAATTTGGCCATTTGCTGTGGCAACCAGCTATACAACAGCTGCACGGAATATCTCTTGCTTTCTGACAGCTACTCATTAGTTGTGTGATCTTGGACAAATTTCTTAACTTCTCCGCATCTTAATTTCATCACCTGAAAAAGGAAGATGATAATGATATACCCATTTCATATGGTTGCAGTGAAGATTACGTAAGTTAGTAAATGTAAAGTGTGTATACCAGTGCCTGGCACAGATTAAGTACTATCAGAAAGACGTTGCTATTATTATTGTCATTACTCTGTCTAGGGCTTGGTACTAGAGGAGAGTGATCAGGCTTCCTAGCGCCGAGTCTGTTAAGTTAGAGCCTGACTTGCCATGGATGGGCGTTGACTTCAGCCCTTGGGTTTTTAGAGTGGGAGTGGCGCAGGGAGAGAAAGAACTACTATTTCTTGAAGGATATTGTGTAGGAAGAAGAGGGAGGTAGCAGTGAGGTGCTTCTCGGTCCCTCGTACCTGCCCACAAATGCTGCAGAGTATCACCTGTCAGGGCTCCGAGAGAAAGGTGGACCCTGGACACTGCTTCCCTGATGTACAACCAGGGGCTGGGCTCTGAGTGGGGTGGGCAGGAGGTAAAGGGTCTGTTAGAAAGAGCACTGGGCCAGGAGTCAGGAGATAGATTTTAGGTCTGGCTCTCTGCACAAATTTCAGCACCCAAAACAGGGCCTGTGGGAAATGGTTCTCCATCAATACTTGTTGAACAGATAGATGAATGAACCAATGAATGAATAACACAGTCCCTGCTCCCAGGGAGTTTCCAAACTAGAGTACAGACCTATAAATATCAGTATAGAGCAGCATGTGCTGTGTCAAACCTATGGGGCAGAGCACAGGGGCAGCAGCCGAGGAAAGCACCTGTGACCAGGATGTGTTCCAGATGGGAGCTCAATTGGACCTAAAGGGGATTCCAGTAGGCAGAGAAGAAGAGCACGGGGCACGAGGCCTGCATGCACATGAGATTCTTGGCAGGGAGGGTTTAGCATTTGAAAGGTGTATGAGAAGATAGTTCTAAAACATATTCTGCTCCATCAAGCCCTTCCCCTCCATTCTTTCAAAGCAAACTCCAAATCGTACAGTTATCTATAAATTGGGCAAAAGCCCAACCCCAAACACTGGTTTTCTAAAGTCCAGTCCCATACAAGGAGCTGCTTTAGTATAGAGACCTGTCGGCTCCCAGGCCCCACAGGTCTCTCTCTACCCAGCAACCGCAATGAGGTATGGGGCCAACCAGCCCTCAGAGAACTGCAGGTTTAAGCTGAACCCAGGTCTGGGCCTGGACCTCTGCCCAGGTTTAAGCTGAACCCAGGCCTGGGCCTGGACCTCTTCCTTGGCTGCCCAACCCACCACCCCGGTGTTTACACACACCCTCCTCACCCACCTTCTCCCCTGGCCAAATCCCATTAACTCTCTCCTCCCTACCCTGCCCTGGCCAAACACTGGCAGAAGAAGCTGGAGAAAACCAGACTGGCAAGCTTTACCAGGTGGCAGCTGGGCCTTAAGAAACCCAGGAGAAGAGGGTGACATGGAGGTTGCTGTGGCTTCCTGAAGCCAGAAAGACACAAAGAGCTGCTATCTGCTGGGACCTGAGTGGCAGTGAGTCTCACTCTTCTGCTTCTCAACAAATGTCCCTGTGAGAGTTCAGAGAATTATACCCACATAATGACCCTTTCACCTTTATAAGGCTTCACAGTTCACAGCCCATGTTTACACAAGGTATCTACTCTAATAGAGCCACAGCAACAAAAGTGGAAACTGGGCCTCACCCTCGGTCACACAGCGGCGGTTGTTAAGAGCCAGATCCAGGCCACTGCTCTCACCAAAGACTCACGGTGACTGACAAGCACTGAGTAGCTTCAGACTTTGCTGGCCTTGGGGTGCTGAGTTTCAGAACCAAGCTTTGGAGGCCTTGTGGAAGTCTGGGAAAGGAATGGGTTCATAAATGATGAAAAAGATCACATTATTGCCAGTCATAGGGTTTTTAGCACTCACGACAATTCTATAGGCAGATGTCACCATTTCACAAATGAGGAAACTGAAGGGTTAGTGATTAACCAACTCAACTGGTAGTAAGGTTAATTTAGTAATCCTGTTAGATGGGGGGTTTGAGACCAGCAATGACCATCCCAGAGGTTAATTTCATAGACACTGCCCTACACTGGCAAGAGTATCTGTCCTCATTGCCATCCATGAATAATCATATAGAAAAAGCACGTGTCCCCTTCACTATCTTACTTTAAACTGGACCTCTTCCTAAACTTCATTGACATGGGCCCCCTTCTTCCCAGAGGTTACATGATCCCCACAATAATCATTGACTGCCACCTAGTGGTACTATGTGGAATGTCCCTTCTATCCCTTCATCTGATGTAATACTTCAATAACCAGAAGCCAAAATGTTAAAAGTTTGCTTTTTGTTTTTCCTTGCTTCAGCATCCCCAAGAAAAAATACAAATAGATGTTATTCCTATTTTCTGGATGATGAAATGGAGACCCAGTGGAGTTAAGCAGCTTAAAGATCTTGAAGGTCACATTGCTTGGAAGTTAAGGGCCAGAATCCGGAGCATCGTCTACTGAAAGTGTGACCTTGAGTAAGACATTATATCAGGTGTTTTTGGTGGACAACTAACCATCTCTGCCACAAGAACAATTTTTTCCTTGGATTTATTTAATTAAAAGTTTCTCCTTTACCATTTATCTCCTATGTTAGCTCTACCATACTTCAAAATTTGATATTTGAGTGAATCTGTTTCTGGGCTACCTTTTTTAATCTACTGGTCTATTTGTCTACTTCTAGGTCTCTACCATAGAGTCATAAACAGTACAGCTTCTTAGTAAAGTGCATATATTTTCTCTTTATGCTTCTTTTCCAGAAATATATTATCTATTCTTGATGTTTCTTTTAAAATTCAAAAATTAGCTTATTAAAGATTGAAATAATTCTATTGAGATTTTTATTGAAATAGCACTGAATATAAAATAGAGAAATTTTTTTAAAATTCATAAGTTTCAATGTTAAAATTTCCTATTCATGAACATGTGCTATGTCTTCATTTACTTAGGTCTTCTTTAATGCCATTCAAAAATATTTTAAACTTTCTCCACATAGGCTTCTACGTATTTCTTATAGATTTATTCCTAATTCCATTTTTGATATTACAAATAAATCTCTTTTAAAGTTGTTTTAAATATTTTCTACTCTTGGATTGGAAGAATCAACATAGTTAAAATGACCTTATTGCCTAAACTGTTATACAGATTTAATGCAATCCCCATCAAAATCCCATCAGCATTTTTTCAAGAATAGAACAAAAATCATCAGATTTGTATGGAAGCGCAAAAGACCCCAAATTGCCAAAGCCATTCTGAGAGAAAAGAATAAGACTGGAGACATCACTTTGCCCAACTTCAAATTATACTACAAAGCAACAGTAATCAAAACAGCATGGTATTGGCAGAAAAACAGACACACGGATCAGTGGAACAGAATTGAGAGTCCAGAAGGAAACTCATATTTATATGGGCAAATAATATTCAACAAAAACCCAAAAACATACATTGGAGAAAGGAAAGCCTCTTCAATAATTGGTGTTGGGAAAACTGGAAAGCCACCTGCAAAAGAATGAAACTAGACTGTTGTCTGTCACCACATACCAAAATTAATTCGAAATGGATTAACGACCTGAATAAAAGACCTGAAATGATAAAATGCATAGAAGAAAACGTAGGAACTAAATTCAGGGACCTTGGACTTAAAGAGAATTTTATGAATTTGACCTCAAAAGCAAGGGAAGTAAAAGCTAAAATAAATGAATGAGACTACATCAAACTAAAAAACTTCTGCTCAGCAAAAGAAATTGTCAACAAAGTAAAGAGAGAACTATCCAAATGGGAAAATGTATTT
>NW_011889102.1:413989-420180 GCF_000151845.1 Pteropus vampyrus | reverse complement strand
CCTAAGAGAACTAGTAAGGAATAATGGGGGGCACTGCTGTTCACACAGGACACAAGATAGATCCAAGTCTCACTAGACTAAATATCCATCCATCATTTGATGAAACTGGCTATGCTGAGGGGTGAAGAGAGCCGCCCACAGGGATAGACACATAGCAGCCGATGAGTTCTGGGGCTAAGCGACTGGGTGACCTGAGCGAGAAGACAACAAAGAGGCAGCACTGTTGCTGACAGTCAGCAAGGTGTTCAGGTAGAGCGTACAGGAGAAGGTGGCATGAATGGCATGAGGCACTACAAGGGCAGTTTTGATCTAAGAGCTCATAGTTAAGTGGAGAAGATAATACAGGGAAGCAGGGTGCCGTCAGTGGAGAATAGAAATGGAGAAGCCCAGTCCGTCTGACACCAGACCACAGAAGGCAATGACCTGAGTCAGAAAAATCCAGGCTTAAGATCTGTAGAAAGTCATCAGAAGGGGTCCTCATTATAGGGTTACAGTGGTGACCCTACGCCAGAGTGGCTAGGTCAGGGATCGCCTATCTATTCCTGGACATCACTTAGAACATAACAGATGTGGAAATGCACCAGAATCTTTGTACGTCCATCTTCACAAAGTATATAGGAGGATTTACAAACATGTGACTTACTAACATCTTTTGCTCATAAACCCCTGGACCTATAGATATCCCTGACTCAACTCCAAGGATTTGGCCCTCTAGAGTCAGCAGGGTTACTGGGACCAGCTCTCCCCAATGCTTTTCCCCTTTGCTCTCACACTTTTGCAACCAAAGAAACAGATGCCCACTGCCTCCACTCCTACATGCTCAGTTTCCCTACTGGGGCCTGGCATATGGTAGGTATTCTGTTTGTTAGCTCATATTGACCCCGGTGTACACTCTGGAGCTGACAGCAACTTCAGGGAAAGGCCTGACACTGGGACCCCAGCTCTGGCTCCAGCAGAAACTCTCCAGAGACTTGTAAAGCCCCGCTCCTTCTGTTTCTCCCATGGTCCTCACATATCTCTGAGTCCCCCAGACTGAGCTGTTAGGAAAAGAATTGGGGCCTTAATGAGGACGGGAAGAGATCATCCCCTCAAACTGTTGAAGATGGTGTGAAAACCTGGAAGTGGGGGCATGGAGATATAAGTGACAAACAAAACCAAGGACACAAAAAAGAAAAGCAGAAATAGGGCCACGCAGAGATAAACAGAGGGGACAAAGACAGCCAAAAAAACACAGAGAGTCAGAGGCGGGGAGATACACAAATAGGCAGAGAGAGCCACAGAGAGAACTCTATCCGGTAGGGAATGGTGTGGGCAGAGAGCAATAACAGAAGGAAAGAGGCTTCTTGTCATGTGTCCACTAGGATCAGTCAAAGCAGCAGTTGGGCTGTTAATATCTTTCAGAATGGACCAACCCAAGGACTGGTCCTAATGCCTCTAGAGGTCAGCCTCAGACAGTGCCCCAGCATCTCCCTGGAAACACATTCCCTTTTCTGAAAAAGCTGAGATTATCAGCCATAGTTTCCACCTCAGCAAAATAACCCAATGAAGGAGTCAAAGGGAGGGTTTTGTGGTGGAGAGGGTGCCCTGCACTAGGGAAGAGCCTAGAGTTATGTACCCAGCAGTGTTTGCTAACAATTGAACACGATCATATCAAACAAGAAATATCAACCAGAGTTTCATCCAGTTAAACCAAACCTATTAACTATACACACACATCATCTCCAGGATGTAATTTTAACAGGTACTGCAATTTTTGCCTGTGATGTTCACTCCTTATCCAGTGCCTAAAACAGTGCCTGGACCAAAGTAGACATTCAATAAATATTTGCTGAATGAACTTATATGACGCTTGCCAAAGAAATTCCAACTAGGAAAACTAGAGCATTGGTTCTTCCCAAATATTTCATTCCTAGAATCTCCCCAAGCCCACATCTCATGTTCCCTAACAGCAAACTGGAAGGGCTGGCAGATGGAAGGACACAGCATGAAAGAACAAATAGAGAGAAAGGAGCTGGCTCTCCCCAGTCAGATGAACCTGGCTGCAGGCTTCCCTCACCACACAGCTGCTAGGAGCCCTAGAACTTCTGTCTCCATGGTCTCCCGACTTTCGGAAAAACCTAGCCCTTTTCAGAAGGTCAGTTTGACCTTAAAGGCAAAGGAATGGAAAGAAAAGAGTTCAATCAGCCTTTACCTTCCTTCTCCTCTACGCTAGTGGAAAGTCATCTCAGAGCTGTGTGAAAGCAGGAGATCCTTCCTGGTGCTCCTGACTCCAAAATGAACTTCCAGGCCTCTGGCTGGGGAGAACCTTGTAGAAGTTGCTGCCTTATATGGTATCATCAAGACTCTGAGAAGCCGCATGATTTCCTTCGCAAGGACTGCAGGCAACCATAACTCAGTGAGAAGGGCACAGTGCTCTCACGAAGGAGTTCCTACCTCCTGCCCTCCACAGCTCTCTCCAACTTAACTCCTCTTTCTCTCCCTGAAGCCTGTGGCTGTTCTCCCCTCCATCTAGCCAGTTCAGACTAACCTTGATCCATTTCCTCCAGCGCCATAAGTCAGGCATCATTCTGATCACACAGCCATAGTCTTCCAGCCCTGGCCAAGAAGAGAGAAGAGACTGCGAAACTCACTCCCCAAAGTCATTTTTATAGAAGGGATCCTGAAACTCAATGACTCTACCCCCAACCCCAGCGTATTCTTTTTCCACTTTCTCAGACTCCCTTGTGATTCTCTATGTCACAGTGGCCTGGTCCCCCAATCCATAAATTCACCACTTCCCCAAATTGTACAAAAAGCGAGAAACTAATCTAAGGCAACCACAGATGAGTTGTTGCTTTTTACATGTCGGGTAAATTTTAAAGTGGACTTTATCCTGTTAAATATTCTTTGTCTTCATTTTGTTTTGCTCTTGTACTGACAGATGTGTCTAACAGTTAAGCTTGAAAAGTTCTCTGCCCAGAATGACTTCCCACCCATACCTCTCCAAGTCACCTATCAATCATTAATTCACTCATGCTTTCAGACACATATGCATGCACTTAGAAAAGTCACTGAGCAATGGGTAAGGCACCGTCCCAGGCACTGGGACTCAAAGACATGTTAATTATTCTCAAATTGCTCACAGTGCAAAGGGAAAGAAATATGTCCTCAGATGCTTAAAGTACCGTGTGATAAATGCTTTCACGTGGACATATTTGTAGCTGTGTGAACAAAAGAGAGATCTATTTTAAATTAGTTTTGGCAGAAATGGGACATTACTGGTTCAAATAACTGAGGCTGCAAAAGAAGCTGGTTTCAGAAATAGTGGGATCTAGAGATAAATGACATCACCTGGATACTCCCCCTTTCTTGGTTACTTTGCATCTACTAGGCTTTCAGCTGCTGACGATGGCCACACAGAGTGGAATGGGAAGAAGCCCAGACACAGGCGTGAGCAAAACCCTCGCAAAATAGATTTGTGCAAGCCCATGTAGTAAAATCAGCTACGCACGCAAACACATACACACATACTCCACACAAAAAAATTGTCCTTCACAGGGACTTTCTAAATGGCACTGCCCTGCACTCTCAACTCTAACGGGAAAAAATTGTAATACAAATTTTTGTACTATGGAGAGGGACCTCAATTGGTGAGTATATCACAGTGATGAAAATAAGAGCTTCTGGGAACCATTAAGGACCTGATCAATGAGATTCATCCTAGGATCAAGATCGGCCTCAGAGAGAGCCGTGTTTGAAATCTCCACTCTCTTTGGTACACAACAGTCCCAAGAGGAGAGGAGAGAATAAGGGAGAAAGGCATCCCCAGGCACCAGGCATTTCTTAGTTTTAGATTCATCACAGACGAAAAAACAAAAAACAAAAAACAAAACTCTCATTTTGCAGATGAGAAACTAAGGCCAAACAGTTTTCATAATTGATAATTATCAAATTGAAAACATACTACTTATTACAAAACACCATAAATAGTTGAAAAATTTGTGTGTATATATCAAAGTATTCATGCAATTGTTTCTATGTGGAAGCATAATTAGAGGCTTACATTCTCATCTATATTCCATATACTTTTTCTCTGGGCAGCCCGAGTGACATTTCTGAAGCACAGAGCTGATCAAGTTACTTCCTTGATTAAATTCCTTACATGGATCCTCTGTGCTCTCAGAAGGAGATTCATATTTCTTATTATGGCTACCAGCCCTACATGATCCAGCAGGGAAAGAAGATAGAGTTTTAGAACAACCTAAAGGCGAGAAGTCTAACAGGAGTATCCATAAAAAGTTGGGACCTCAAGACTCAACCTTTCGTGTATTCCTCATTAGTGAAAAGTAAAACCACCAAGAAATTGCTTGATCAAGCTTGGCCCTGGGTGAAGAAAAATTCTCTCTCTTGAGACTTTATAGCCACAAGTCAGTATCTCATTGTGGTGTGGTCCAAATTAATAATATAAAAATTGAATTTAAAATTTGGTGGATGGATTAAACAGAAAGTTAAACACAATTAAAAAGAGACAACTAACCTAGAAGATACATCAGCAGAAATTAGCCAGAAACCTGCCTAGGAAACAAAGATATAGAAAATAAGAACAAGAATTTACAGGTATGAAAAATAGAAAAGGAAGCTCTAAAATACAGTGAATTGTACTTGCAGAAACCAATAATAATAAATATCATCGTAAGAGCTAACAAGTGTATAATACATAGTATGTGTCCCTGCTCTAAAGTATTATATAATGAACTCATTAATCTTCACAACAAACCTCTGACGTAGGTAAGAATATCATCCCCATTTTAAAGATGAGGAAACTGAAGCATAAAAGAGTTAGCACAGTTGTCTGAGGCCAAATAGAGATGCCGCACAGCCTAGCTTTGTGTTCTTCATCACTATGTAATATTTGAAGAGGTAATAGCAGAAAATTGTCCATAAATATTAAACGACCTACTCCTGAAATCCAGGAAACTTCACAAACACCAAGCATGATATGAAAAATAAAACCACTAGACACATACTGGTGAAAGTGTATCACACCAAAGAAAAAAGAAAGCTCGTAGAAAGAAAAAAGACAGATCACTGCAAATGAATGGCAACTTGATTGATAGCCAACCTCACAATGGGAACACTGGCAGCCAAAGACAGTGCATCTTCAGTGTGCTGGGGGAAAGGAACTGTCACCCTACAAAGTTATGTCTGAAAAGAACCTCTTTAGAAAACGAAGGTGAAACTATGACATTTGCAGGCAGAGAAAAAAAATGGAGCACTTACCACCTACACACTCTCCCAAGAGGAACCCACGAAGAAGGTGTTTTGAGGAATGGATATGAGATGTGAAATGGGAAGGAGAGCAGAAACATTGGTGATTATGGGAATACATTTGAACAAACCTGACTATTTAAAACAATAATAACTTTAAATTCTTGGGAGAAAACAGAATCAAAATTAAGTCCTGGAGCACACACAGTAGGTTGGGAAAAAGGAAACAGAGGCCAAAGCATCTAAGGTCTTGGTGTCGTTCGTCAGGAGGACAGACTTCTGGGGACAGTTGTAGGGTTTGTCTGCTGCACCGAAAAATGTCCAAGGCAGAGGAGGGGAGGGGCTGCTGCAAGGTGCTGGTTAACCCTCGGGTCCAGGTTCAGGGCTGTGACTACAGTGAGTATCTAGGAAACAAGCTGCTCATTCCCTTATTTGTTGCTAGGCTTCTTCCTGAGTGATATGTAGGTGATACATACACATCTATATATACTACATATTATATTAGTATTTTGTCCAAACTATGCATTATAAATATTTTTTCAATTTGTTGTTTCACTTGCTGGCAATGGCCTTTTCCATGCACCTTTTTCTTCAAACAAAGGCGAGATCAGGACTGCATCAGCTCAAAAAGGGCACCTTTTTAAAATCTGCATAAAGGCGTTAGAAGTGAACTTTTTTATGGGTTAAAAATGCTGATTGCCTTTCAACTTTACATAAGTCTGTTAAATAACTATATTAATCACCTGGAAAATAGACATAGAGTATAAAACCTCAACTAAATGAAGGAGAAAAAAACACCCTCCGTATAGCCAGGGGCTTTCTGAGCAGAACGATACTTCTTACTGTGCTCCCACTTTGATGAAATCTCTAAAATGGGAAGGTCTGGAGACCTGTTTCTGGTAAGATGAAGGTTTGAAGGCCTGCTGACTAAACTTCCAGGGTCA
>NW_011889102.1:411507-413939 GCF_000151845.1 Pteropus vampyrus | reverse complement strand
GTTCGTCAGGAGGACAGACTTCTGGGGACAGTTGTAGGGTTTGTCTGCTGCACCGAAAAATGTCCAAGGCAGAGGAGGGGAGGGGCTGCTGCAAGGTGCTGGTTAACCCTCGGGTCCAGGTTCAGGGCTGTGACTACAGTGAGTATCTAGGAAACAAGCTGCTCATTCCCTTATTTGTTGCTAGGCTTCTTCCTGAGTGATATGTAGGTGATACATACACATCTATATATACTACATATTATATTAGTATTTTGTCCAAACTATGCATTATAAATATTTTTTCAATTTGTTGTTTCACTTGCTGGCAATGGCCTTTTCCATGCACCTTTTTCTTCAAACAAAGGCGAGATCAGGACTGCATCAGCTCAAAAAGGGCACCTTTTTAAAATCTGCATAAAGGCGTTAGAAGTGAACTTTTTTATGGGTTAAAAATGCTGATTGCCTTTCAACTTTACATAAGTCTGTTAAATAACTATATTAATCACCTGGAAAATAGACATAGGGTATAAAACCTCAACTAAATGAAGGAGAAAAAAACACCCTCCGTATAGCCAGGGGCTTTCTGAGCAGAACGATACTTCTTACTGTGCTCCCACTTTGATGAAATCTCTAAAATGGGAAGGTCTGGAGACCTGTTTCTGGTAAGATGAAGGTTTGAAGGCCTGCTGACTAAACTTCCAGGGTCACGGCAGCGCCTCCTACCAAAGTAGGTCTGCGTGAAGAGTCCCCTGTGAGCAGCTTTCCTTTTGGGGCAAAGTTTTGCTTGGGACTGCCAAGCACGTGACAATGCCGCTTTCCTCATGCACTCCCCAACACAGTGTACTAGGCCTTACGGTATTTGAAAATCTGAAGGTGAAAGTATCTCAGTGGAGTTTCTCATCTCATTACCCTTTCTCATCCTGAGTATGTTTTAGCATTTTCTTTGTTTGTTTGTTATGTTTAAGTAACATGGATTATCTAGGAAACAAGCTGGTCATTTTTTTATTTGTTGGTAGGCTTCTTCCTGAAATGTGTAGGTGATATATACACATCTATATACACTACATATTATATTAGTATTTTGTCCAAACTATGCATTATACATTTTTTCAGTTTATTGTTTCACTTGCTGAGGATGGAAAAGAAGTTATTTTAATTTTTAATAGTTTTTTATTCGATATTTTTGTTTATGGTTTCTGTATCATGACTAAAAAGATTTTCTCTAATCCAAGGTTATGAAATCATTTTCTCATGTTTTCTTTTCAAATTTAACAAGGTCTAAAACATGACGTATGATCCCTGCTATATTTTACTCTGGATGGCTCCCAATAATATTTATTAAGTAGTCCATCCCTGCGCCTTCCCATTTACAATAGCCCCTTCATCATAAACTGAATTCCATATGCACTTATTTTGATTCCTGAGAATTTCTACCCTGCTCCATTTATCGCTCTGCCTCTTTCATGTCAACTTCTCGTTTTTTGTTTTTTTTTTTGCTGAAACTTGAGATTAGCCACTAATATCTGTTAGGGCTGGCAGGTCCTCATTGCTTTCTCCAGAAGTAGTTGAGGTTACATTTTGTTGTATCTTATTTCCTAAGTAGGAAAGCTATTGTTGTCCTTAGAGGAATTTTGTAGCCAGCCATCTTTCTGAGCTGTCTTTCCCTGTGGTGATCGTCACTTGTACTTCTGAGGTTTCTCAGATGGACTATCACACGACCAGCCACTCTCTCCCAAACCCACTCTTTCAGTCTCCCAGCTTCGGCACCCCCTGGAACCACGCTTGTCAAGCTGGCAAAGGCTCTGTATTGCAGATCACAGGATCAATTCTTAATCTTCCTATTATTCAGTCTCTCAAGTTGGATTGGGACTATCGCTCACTTCCATCTTCTAGAATCAGTTTCTCAGCTCAGTCTCAGGACTCTATCCACTCCCCAAACCCCACACTATCCTTCTGTAGCTGCTTCCTACTGCATTGTTGGCTGCGTCCTCCTCTACTTCTAGAGGTCTGGAGGGTGCAGAACTTAATGCTGAGTCTCCAAACTCTTCTTCATCAACACTCATTCCCAGGGTGAGCTCACCCAGCTCCTCGGAAATACACGAGCATAGACCTGTGTGTTATGCGTCATTGTATCTTCCCTGCCTGGGACAGTGCCTGGCGCACCGTAGGCTCACGGTAGTGTTGAGTAAAAGCAGAAATGAGTGAATAAGTCTTTTTGCGTGTTTTAAATGCTTCATAGTTAAGTCTTTAAAGAAAAAGACAAGTAACTCAATTTGGCTGCAGCATAGGCACATAAAGGAAGTCGTAGTAGCTAAGGCTGAAAATACTGGTTGCCCCTAGGTCATCTGAAAATCATCTAGCTAACAAATATCATGAACAGAAGGAGAAAGGTGACAGATGGTGAGTGTAGTGTGCTAAATTCCTCATCTCTTATGAGGGAACTCAATATACCC
>NW_011889102.1:396616-411457 GCF_000151845.1 Pteropus vampyrus | reverse complement strand
TTTTTGCTGAAACTTGAGATTAGCCACTAATATCTGTTAGGGCTGGCAGGTCCTCATTGCTTTCTCCAGAAGTAGTTGAGGTTACATTTTGTTGTATCTTATTTCCTAAGTAGGAAAGCTATTGTTGTCCTTAGAGGAATTTTGTAGCCAGCCATCTTTCTGAGCTGTCTTTCCCTGTGGTGATCGTCACTTGTACTTCTGAGGTTTCTCAGATGGACTATCACACGACCAGCCACTCTCTCCCAAACCCACTCTTTCAGTCTCCCAGCTTCGGCACCCCCTGGAACCACGCTTGTCAAGCTGGCAAAGGCTCTGTATTGCAGATCACAGGATCAATTCTTAATCTTCCTATTATTCAGTCTCTCAAGTTGGATTGGGACTATCGCTCACTTCCATCTTCTAGAATCAGTTTCTCAGCTCAGTCTCAGGACTCTATCCACTCCCCAAACCCCACACTATCCTTCTGTAGCTGCTTCCTACTGCATTGTTGGCTGCGTCCTCCTCTACTTCTAGAGGTCTGGAGGGTGCAGAACTTAATGCTGAGTCTCCAAACTCTTCTTCATCAACACTCATTCCCAGGGTGAGCTCACCCAGCTCCTCGGAAATACACGAGCATAGACCTGTGTGTTATGCGTCATTGTATCTTCCCTGCCTGGGACAGTGCCTGGCGCACCGTAGGCTCACGGTAGTGTTGAGTAAAAGCAGAAATGAGTGAATAAGTCTTTTTGCGTGTTTTAAATGCTTCATAGTTAAGTCTTTAAAGAAAAAGACAAGTAACTCAATTTGGCTGCAGCATAGGCACATAAAGGAAGTCGTAGTAGCTAAGGCTGAAAATACTGGTTGCCCCTAGGTCATCTGAAAATCATCTAGCTAACAAATATCATGAACAGAAGGAGAAAGGTGACAGATGGTGAGTGTAGTGTGCTAAATTCCTCATCTCTTATGAGGGAACTCAATATACCCGTTGTTGATGTTGACAAATCGAAACTAGCAATGTAGTTTTATTAGGCAAAGCTATACTATAATTTGTAAAAGAGTTAAGAACGGAAACTGTAACCAATGGTTACTATTGGGGAATGAGATTACGAGAGACTTTACATTGCGTTTTATACACCGTGGTGTCTTCCAAAATAAGACTAATGTACATATATTACTTCTGTGAGTAAATATAAAAAGATCAGGTGAGCCATGCAAGGCCCTGAATGCCACACAAACTATTCTTTTGCTACGAAAGCCCACATTGCCTGGGCTTCCTGCACAGGCTCACAGTGCCAGCGAAAACCTCCAGGACAGCCATTCCTCACAGGGAGGGGTTCCGTATGAGGAAGGATGAGAAGAGGCCAAGATAAGGGATTGGAGTCAGGGCAAATGAGAAACATCTCGTGAGGTCCTTGTCTCACGCAGAATCTCGTGTACCCTTCGTCAGGAAATCACAGGGGCTGTTCAGCATTTTGATAAGCCCGTCTTGGTCACCAGGTTTCGCTCCTGCTCCTGTCGGCATCTCCCCTCCAGAGGGTAGAAAAGCGTTCTCTGCTATTAGTCACTCCTGGAAAAGCTCTTCCTTTTCTACTCCCCACCTCCAACGAGAAGATGGTGCTAAGGTAAGAGCTGGCTCTCCCAAAGGTAGCCCTGTTTTCTCACTCTTAGTCCACATGCTCACGATGTCGATTTGGGGGTGGGGCGGGGGGACAGGGGGCCATGGGCATCCATCAGCAGCAGTCAGGAGACATGAAGCTCCCTCACGGAAGCTCTGGATGCTGGTAGCTTAAAGTTTGAGAAAGCCACCCGGGGCCAACCGGGTCCTTCCTGCTTCACGGCTGTTGCTTCCCAAGCTAAACTGCTGTTAATAACCTTAGATTTCACTGATTAGCCAGCTGTTCAACGGGGTTCTTTGTTTTTGTATTCTCGTATCTGGCTTGTCCCAGCAGAAAACACAGGGCACAATCTAATGGGGTAATTGAGGAGAGTTTAATGAAGGGACTATGTACAAAGGTGTAGGCAAGACTAAGGAAAAATCTATAGAAGATGCAGAGGCCCCCAAAGAAAAGTCATAATAGGGAGCTGTATCCGTTGCCAGGTCTGAAGGGGAAAGGGGAGAAGTTACCACACGTCAGGGAGGGCTGTTGCTGTAGCTGTAGTTGTCACTGTGACTGTAAGAAAGGCCACCAGAAAGGTCCTTTGGTAGAGTAACACCGCCACTGCTGTCTCACAGCCTGGCAGCGAGACCCAGGGAGGTTAAAAACCCTCGATCCCGCTCCTCCTGCTCTCCAGTCACCTGTCAGTGTCTCCCTTTCACTGAGCAGGACCAGGAGCCAGAGGGAAAGCGAGCCCATCGGTGAGGCACAGAGACGTCTCCTCCCGAAACACAGAAGAGGTTGGAGAAGATGGAAATGACATTCGATGTCATAGGAGAAAATCTATTTCCTAATAGCCTCCTCACAGTTGGTTTTCCTGGGACTTTCTCTCTCTGTCAATGAAATTGGATCAATTTCTCATTGTATCTACTCAGTTTGTTTGACTATTTTGTTGCACCTCCCTATCTGGTATTATTTTTTGGAATAATCTCTCAGCGTCATCATAAGTGCCTCGTGGATGAAATGTAGTTTGTTTTGTTTTGTTTTGTTTTGTTTTAATGTAAGAGTCCACAGATTTTTATGAATATTTCGAGTTTATAATTTTGAATGTTCTAGAAAGAAATACATTATAAAAGTTGCTCCTTAAACTGTGTCCCACACACAGAGCTGGGCACTGGGGCACACTAGTGGACAGGAGAAAAGTACTTCTTGTCTTCAGAAAGGTGGAACATTTCTAGCCCAAGAGGACTGGCCATAACCACATTTCTCATAGCAAGAAGTCGTGTTCCCTACATGACCCTAACTCATGATCTTTCTGGTGGATGGACACCCTCAGTCACTGACATAGCCCATAGATCATGCCTTGGGCTTCCAACTTCCTGCCCTTAAAAAGAAATCTCAGTACCATGGCAGAAAGAATGCTGAGCTCAGAGTCTTGTTGTCATCCCACATAACCTGTCGAGACTTTTCTTCTCTTGCCTGCAGGGAACATGTCATGGCCAAGGACAGTGAGTAGAGGTGTTTGGACCATAGAATATTCCTGTGTCAGTAATGGGTCCATGTTGCCCAGGCTCTAGAGTCAGAGAAAACTGGGTTTGAATCCAGGTTCAAGCCTCAAGGCTGTGTGGTCTTTGGGAAGTATCTTAACCTTGCCAAGCCTCCCATTCTCTCTTCTGTAACATGGGGATGGTAATTCCCAGGTAGCAGTGTGGCCCATGAGAATTAGCAATCCTACAGCAGGTGCTCAAGTTTTGTTTCTGTTCTAGTGGCACCAGTGAAGGGTTCCTGAGCACGAATCCAACCATCACGCCAATGAACGGAAGTGACCATGACCTTCTTCAAAATTTCAAGACAAAGATACTGATCTCGCTGACGGTCACCATTGCCCTGGTCGGGCTGGCAGGAAACGCCATCGTGCTCTGGCTCCTGGGGTTCCGCGTGCCGAGAAACGCCTTCTCCGTCTACATCCTCAACCTGGTGGGAGCCGACTTCCTCTTCCTCTGCTGCCAGATCTTACTATCCCTGGATGTATTCATCGCCTACTTCCATTCCGACTCCATTTACATCTCTGGCTTTTTCATGACTGTTTTTACCTTTGCCTACATCGCAGGCCTGAGCTTTCTTAGCATCGTCAGCACCGAGCGCTGCCTGTCCGTCTTTTGGCCCATCTGGTACCGCTGCCGCCGGCCCAGACACATGTCAGCTGTCACGTGTGCCCTGCTCTGGGCCCTGTCCCTGCTGCTGAGCGTCCTGGAAGGGAATTACTGCGGCTTCCTCTTTCGGAATTTTCACGAGGATTGGTGTCCAATGTTTGATTTCATCACTGCCGCGTGGCTGATTTTCTTATTTGTGCTTCTCTCTGGGTCCAGCCTGGCCCTGCTGACCAGACTGCTGTGTGGCTCCCAGCGGGTGCAGCTGACCAGGCTGTATGTGACCGTCATGTTAACGGTGCTGGTCTTCCTCCTCTGCGGCCTGCCCTTTGGCATCCACTGGTTCCTCTTAATCTGGATTCCCAATATTTCAGATACGCTTCCCATTTATCTTCACCGGATTGCGCTCATCCTCTCCTGTGTCAACAGCTGCGCCAACCCCATCATTTACTTCTTCGTTGGCTCCTTTAGGCAGCGATGGCGGAAGCGGCGGCAGACCCTGAAGCTGGTTCTCCAGAGGGCTCTGCAGGACTTTCCTGAGCTGGATGAACGTGAGGGAAGTCTTCCTCAGGAAACCCTGGAGAAGTCGGAAGGCAGTCTGGTGTCCTGATTCAGAGTCTTGCTTTGTTCAGACAGATATGGCTTTGAGAGCCAACTTTGTCCCTATTAGTTTAGGAGGTGTTCTTAAGTCTCTGAGCCTCTGGGTCCCTTAGTTAAAATATTTAACATTAGAATCCTGCTGGTGAGCATTAAGTGGGGCATTAAGTGCCTGTTAAGCACACAGTAAGTGCAGTGTCTCAAGGACTGCCCTACCCGGGGCCTTCGCCCCTGGGAGCTCTGCCAACTCTGGGTCCAGGACTCTTTCCATTTTTTGAAGAATTCTACCTTTGGCAGAAGCTGAAAGTAGTGCAAGAAAAGTCTAAATTTCTTTAACCACTGAACCTGATAGAAACTAAAAGAGTATTACATTTTTGACAAGTTTCTGTAGTGACTCTCCTACAATCTGTCTCTGTAAATTAAAAGAATTAAAGTTCAATCTAGCCCCAACGAACAGTCCTCTTGTATTTGGCAGGCTTTTAGAAAATCTCCCTAGCCTAATAAGTGTTGATTGAATCAATGAATTAATGAAGGGATACATGATTTTTAGGTCAAGTTTGTGCTAAATTACCATCTGCCAGATTTGAGTCGCCATCTTTAAGTTATTGCTTTCACTGTTTTCAATCTTTGTGAGCATGAAGTTCAGTGTTATAACCAGATAGATAAATCAATGTCAAAGTGTATGTAAGCTTCCAGGTAGGTCGTCTTCCTATGTCTCATTTCGCATACCCTCCAGGAGAATCCCACGTGCTCCTTCCCTTTCCTACCCTTCGCCTTTACCCTGACTCTCCCTCTCTGGGGGCTCTCTAATCCTCCACAGCAGGTTTCCAATGGGTCTTACTAGACTGTGTTCTCCGAGGACAAGATCTATGTCAGATTTGCCTTTTGTTCCAAGGAGCTCTTAATATTATTCATCTAATTATAGAAAACTATTTTTAAGTCACATATTCTATAAATCAATATATTAAATTTAAATGTCATATCGTTAAAACTTTTTCTTAACAATGAATAATTAACAAAGAGTTATTGCACAGATCATAAATTCAATGAGTTTTGACAATAAATACAATGGGACTCAAACCCCAATTATGACATAACATATTTTCATCACCTCTGAAAGGTCCCTCATATCCCTCCCAGTTATTTCTTCTGCCACAGAGGCAACTTCTGTTCCGAATTCTGTCGCCAATTCCCTTTGCCTCGCTTTTGACTTCATATATTTAGGATCATAACATGTACTTTTTTGTCCCTACCTTCTTTCACTCGGCACAATATTTTTGGGGTTTACCCATATCATGGCACTACATATATCAGTAGTTTGTCCTTGGTATAAAGGCTGAGTACTATTTCATTGCATGGATGCACCACCGTTTATTTATATGTATATGTAACATTTCCATTTGGGGCGATTGTGAATAAAGCTGTTATGAACATTCTTATTTGAGTGTTTTTCTGGACATATGTTTTCATTTCCCTTCTATAAATAACCTGGAGTGAAATTGCTGGGTCGTCGGAAGATGTATGCCGAACTCGATGAGACACTGCCAAACTCTTTTCTAGAGTGGCTGTGCTATTTCACATTCCCACCAGCAACATGTGCAAGTTCCAGTTGCTCCACATACTCCCCCAAAACATGTTATTGCCAGTCTTTTGAATTTTACTTATTCTAATGAGCATAAAAAGGTATCTCCTTGTGTTTTAATTTGCATCTTTCAAATGACTTACGAAATGCAGCATTGTTTCATATGTTTATTGGCTACTTGGTTTTTTTTTTAACTCTGTTTAATTTTTGCCCATTTTTATTAAGCGTTTCCTTTTTTCATCATTTATTGTAGGAATTTTTATATATGCAGAATGAGTCCTTTGTTAATTACGTGTATTGTAAATATTCATCCAGTTAGTGGTTTGCTCATCATTTTAACAGATTTTATTTTTTAGAACATTTTAAGAGTTAAAGAAGAATTGCGCAGACAAGATCAAGGCTTCCTATACACTCCCTCTCCCCGTACCCTTTTCTCCACACAGTTTCTTCTGTTATTAACATCTTTCATTAATGTAGAACATTTATTAAAATTGATGCACCCACACAGAGAAATTATTTTAAACTGAAGTCCATAGTTTACATTACAGTTCACTTTTTGTGTCCAATGCATTTGACAGATGCTAAATATCATGCATCTATCTTTACAGTATCATATAGAATAGTTTTTCTGCCCCAAGAATAAATCGAATATTTCCATATACATCTTTTCTTTCTTTCCTTTTCTTCTTTCTTTCTTTCTTTCTTTCTTTCTTTCTTTCTTTCTTTCTTTCTTTCTTTCTTTTTTTTTTGTTGTTGTTGTTGTTGTTGTTGTTGTTAAACTGCTTGGTGTTCTCTGAGCAACTCGAATCTACAGGTTGATGCTTGTCAATTCAGAAATCTTTTGGCCACTATTACTTTAGATGTCTTCTCTTCCTTTCTCTCTTTTCTCCCCCTCTGGTATTCCCATTACATGTATGTTGCACAATCTGTAATAATCCACAGCCCTTGAACATTCTGTTCCATGTTTTTCAGTCTTTTTTTTCTCTTTGCTTTTCGGTTTCGGAGGATGCTATTAACGTATCTTGAGGATCATGATTCTTTCAAAGGCTGTATCTAGTCTACAGATGAGCCCATCAAAGGCATTCTTCATTTCTGCTACAATCTTTTTATTTTTAGCATTTTCTCTTTCTTAGAGTTTCCATTTGTCTGCTCCTATTGTCTATCGGCTCTTGCATATTCTCCACTTTTCCATTAGAATCCTTAACATGTTGATCACAGTTATATAAATTTGCAGACTGATCATTCCAAATTCTTGGCCATATCCTAAAATTTTTACATCTTAAATGGGAAGTCAATTGATCATGCCATAAACACTGATAAATTAAAAAATAGAAATTTTTGTTTACTATTCAAATCTATAACTATAACGAAGAAAAGAAGGTCTAGGAAAAACTGAAACAAGTTGTTTCTGCTAGAGAATAGGACTCAAGTAGACTTTTACCATTTATTTGATACACACCTATGTCAACTGGAAAGAAAATGCAAACCTGCATGTATTACGACTACAATAAAGTAAAAAGGCGAGACAGGCCCAGAGGGCCTTGAATGACAAATAAGGAGGTTGTGCTTCATTCTTAGTTATAAAGCCTCTCAGCTCAGGCTCACTTTGCTGGGCATTGCTGCCCAGGTGCACAGTTGGCAGCAAAAGGCTCCAGAACAACAATCGCTTGCAGGGACGGGTACCAGATGGTGTGGAGAGGGACAGAGGTTGAGATATGATAGGAGTAGAGTCAGACCAAGTGTTGAGAAACATCTCCTGAGGGATCCTGACTCAGAGAACTCCACACTCTCATTTGCAAACAGGTCCCTGTACAGGAAATCACAGGGTCTGTCTAGCACCTTGACAAGCCTCCCTCAGGAACTAGGCTTCACCCCTGAATCTGTCTCAAATTCTGATTTCAATTGAAGATTTTTCTCAGATGTTCCTCCCGTGATGTGTCGACGAATCGTGGGGAGCCTCAGGCATGGCTTCGGGAGAGCAGGGCTGGTATTGGACCTGCTGTTCACGATGTGATCTCAGGAAAATCTTTGGCTCTTTCAGCATCAACTTCTTCCTATGTTAAATAAGGATACTATAATAGATGGTGTCTAGGTAACATATACTAGATGCTAGGGAAACAATAGTCAACAATATTAATTAAAAAAAAAAACAGACATGTCTAGGCATCACTGAGCATTGAGTTTAAAAATGGAGACGAAGAAAACAAAGATACACACACTTAAAAATTAGAGCTATAAATTGTGTTCAGTTCCATAAATAAAAAGCCCACGGTGCTATAAGACAGCACAAAAAAGATTGTGGTTTTCCTCCATCTCCTCATTAGTCCAATCAGGACTACAGGAAGTAAAAGTGGTGGATAATTCAGTCCTCGATGCCACCTCTGCAGCCAGATGGTCCTGCCTTCACCTATCCTGACACACCTGCCCTGTGTGTGTATTGGCCAGTCTGGACTGCTTGAGCCTATTCAGAGGCCAGAAGGGGCTCTTGGGCTCTAGGATCTGTTCCCAGCTATTTCCCACCTACCTCTTCTTTTATATACTGGATGGGCTTCACTTCCTTGTTACTTACAAAATGTACCTATGCTAGTTTAATAAAACACACAAGTGAATTGCCGTTTTAGATTTGATCCTTGGAGTTGCTTCTTCCCCCCACAACTCCCCATGTGTAATGAACACACCCTGATAGTGGGGCTGCAGGGCTGATGATGGGTGAAGACTCTGACACAGACCCATGGGTTCAGACCCAGACTCTTCCACTCATGAGACCTGGAGCATATCACGCAACCCCTTTTTGCTTTTGTTTTCTCATATGCAAGATGGGAATAAGAACAGTACTGGCCTCGTAGGGCTATTTACAGGGTTCAAAGAGGTAATACCAAGTAAGCACTTGATCAGCTGCCTCTCTTCACCTATGTGTGAGTTGGTCCTTGTTTTTGGCCTGAATTCTGCAAGAGCATCTCTCTTTTCACCCAAAACTCTTCATAAACTGGAAATAAACACTTCTTAAACCCCTGACCCTCCCAAACAATTCTCTTACACAAATGCTTTAATCTGCAAGAAAATCTCTGCTCCAAATCACATTGGGGAGAATAGGTGGGGAGATATTTTTCTATATCTCATAGAAAAATCACTTAACAATCCCTCTTCTATATTTCTGTGTCAACTATCTCTCTTCAGATCCATTGCCACATCTCTCTCTCCTTCCCAACCTTGCCTTTTTCTCCTCTGAATTGCAGAGAAATTAAATTTAGTCCTGAATTTCTCCAAAAATTATGTACTTAAATCTTCTAGTTGCTCACTAAAGCGATATACTGACCCTCCCTGGGTGGAGACATTATAAAGACCATCATTCGTTTTCTATGCAGGCATAAAGAATTCTTTGAAACACACCAAAGCTTTTCACAGATGGAATAATGAGCAATGACATTTTCCTCTTTTCTTTACATATGTGTTTTCTGGTGACTGATTTTATTAAAAATTTTATATTACATTGAATTCAAATTTTTCACTCCCCTTAGGATCCTTATCTATTTATTCATTTATTTGTGAATTAAAAAATTCTTGACTACCCCATTGTGACACAGAGTTAGGCCCCAGGGACACAGCAATAAACAAGAGTAAAGCACTTTCCGTCCTCATAAAACCTACACACTGAGCCACTGCTAGCCCAAGAGGCTTGGGCATCCTCATATCAGAGCAAGATGTCACGGTCCCTTCATGACCCTAAATTATGATCACCTTCCTCCCTAGCGGGTGGACCACTCTCAGTCAGTGAGATTGCCTTGGGGCTTCTGACTGCCTGCCCCTGAGCAGAAGCCATTGTCCCAGAGCAGAAGGAATGCTGCACTCAGAGTCTTCTTGTCATCAACACAGCCTATTCAGACTTCTGTCCTCTGGCCTCCCGCAGATATGACATGGCTTAGGATGGTGAGCAGAGGTATTCAGACCACGGAATAGTCCCACGTCAATAGAGCGTCCGTGTTATAGTAGAGAGAGCTTGGGCTTTAGAGACAGAGAGAACTGGGTTTGAATCTAGGTTCCAGGATACAAGGCTGCGTGGTCTTCCGGAAGTATCTTAATCTCTATAAGCCTCCATTTCCCTCCTCTGTAATTTAGGACAGTAATTCCCACATAGCAGGGTGACCTTGACAAACAGTGATCATACAGCAGTTGCTTAAATTTTGTCTGTGTTCCAGAGACACCAGTGGAGGGATTCTGAGCACAGCTACAACTGTCAGCCTGGGGAACAGAACACATGCCAGTGAATGGAAGCGACGGGACCTTTCCTAAACATGGCACGGTGACCCTGATCCGGGGGTTCCGGTCTTTACCATTGCCATGGTTGGGCTGGCAGGAAACGCCATTGTGCAATGGCTCCTGGGCTTCCACATGCGGAGAAAAGCATTCTCCATCTACATCCTCAACCTGGCGGGAGCCAACTTCCTCTTCCTCTGCCACCAATTCATAGATTGCCTGAATGCACTCATCAACTACTTCCATGCCGTCTCCATTGACATCCCTAGCTTTTTCATCACTGTGTCATCTTTGCCCTCGTCACAGGCCTGAGCTTTCTTAGCATCGTCAGCACCGAGCGCTGCCTGTCCGTCCTGTGGCCCAGCTGGTACCGCTGCCGCCGGCCCAAACACATGTCAGCTGTCACGTGTGCTCTGCTCTGGGCCCTGTCCCCGCTGCTGAGCATCCTGGAAGGGAATTACTGCGGCTTCCTGTTTAGGGATTTGCACGATGATGATTGGTGTCCAGTGTTTAATCTCATCACTGCCGCGTGGCTGATTTTCTTATTTGTGCTTCTCTCTGGGTCCAGCCTGGCCCTGCTGACCAGACTGCTGTGTGGCTCCCAGCGGGTGCAGCTGACCAGGCTGCACGTGACCGTCGTGTTCACGGTGCTGGTCTTCCTCCTCTGCGGCCTGCCCTTCGGCATCGACTGATTCCTCTTAACCTGGATTCACCATGGTTTCGATGCGATCTCCTGTCATCTTAACCTGTCCTGTGTCAGCAGCTGCGCCGATCCCATCGTTTACTTCTTCGTTGGCTCCTTTAGGCAGCGATGGCGGAAGCGGCGGCAGACCCTGAAGCTGGTTCTCCAGAGGGCTCTGCGGGACTTTCCTGAGCTGGATGAACGTGAGGGAAGTCTTCCTCAGGAAACTCTGGCGATGCCGGGAAGAGGACTGGGCCAGTGATGAAACGCCTCCGCCCGGGTCCGTCAGAAGCGACTTAGAGTTCCTGCTGCCCCCCCCCCCCTCACTCGCCAATTATGTGCTCTCTGTCTGCCTCGTGCCCCAGCAACGTCTCAGTCATTCCCCAGTGTCTTCAAATAGGTTGTTTTTACTCGGGTTTTTCCCGTTTTTCTCAGAGAAAGCATTAGTCCGAACGTTATACTTCTCCATCTTTTTTGACATTACCGATAAATTTCTCATGTTATCTTCCTCTGAATCTTCTGTATTGAATGCTTTTTCTTTACAATTTTCATTATAATGGAAAGGATTCCTGTCTAAAGCCATAAACTCTTGTTCATACTTTTTTCATATTTGATAGGAATGAAAAAGATTCCTTATTTTCTCTCAGAATATGATCCCCTGAGAGTCATGTTTATCCCTGTGGTTGGGGTATTCTTCCGTTAAAAGCTTGAATAAGTGAGTTCTCCTACCTCTAATCTCATTGGGTTCTCAGAGTTTTGGGAACTCATGCCCTTAGAGACAGCATCTCTACCTACATGAGAACATTCCAAGATATCGTGCTTATGAAAAGTCCTTCGGTGCCATTTGTCCATGGTATGGTGACAAGTTGACCTTGGGTTGTAGTAAAGAAAATCACAGCCTTTACCTTTGAGAGCTCATAAATGGTTATTTAATTCTCGATTCAATTAAATAACCATTCCATTAAATGGTTATTTAATTATAGACTCCACACTATTTTAAATAACATTAAATAACATTAAATAACCATGAATGGTTATTTAAAACAGTGTGGAGTCTATAAATATGTCCCACCTACTCTAATTTGGCCATTGCAACCTCAGTGTCAATTTAAAAAAAAAATTATCTTGGAAATCATTTATTATTAGCTTACAGATGTTAGTTTTTGGAACACTCTGTAAGCCTCAAGATATTGTACAGATTGTTCTGGCTGTGACTTTTAATCAGTTTCCTGGGCAGTCCCCATGAGGAGCAGGACTGAAAACACCTGATCCTCCCATCATCATGTCAATTGTATTTATAAAACCTTAGATTCGGTAGAGAAATCTGGACTTTACTCTGCCAACGATTACTCATTGCTCACAGAACTCAGGCAGACAGGGAGGGTCCACTACAAGATGATATAACAACACAGTGGACGTCTGTTCCTCTCAGACAGTGAGGCTGCCCTTTGGATTTACCCTCAGAGAGTGAAACTGACAAATGAACTCTGAGTACGCAAGAGATACTACAGGTAGTTGTGCAAATGGTACCAACTAGTTTTAAATTTTTAAATCACATATATCTATCATTCCTAAAACACAGTTCAGTACTCAGAACTCAGATTCCCTGACTCCAGACCCGGTGCTACTCCCAGTCCAGCACTCTGCCAATTCTTTACCCTACATGCACTCCTTTATTTCCAAATGCTATAGTAGGGTTTGGCTGTGGTTAAGGGCTTCCTCAGATGGATTGCAGCGTGGTGGGAGAAGGCAGGAAGGCTGTGCTTACAGCCTGTGCACCAGGCAGGGTGCTCTGATGTGATGCCATCAACATAGACTCAGGGTTCTTATGAGAGTCAGTCCTGTAAGTCTTGTGATTCCATCAATCATACAGATGCGGTTGACTCTGTCCATCATGAGGAACCTAGTAGGAAAATTTCATCTTGCCTCTGAACCAAATACTACTGGGTTTCACCTGAGCAACTGGTTATTTTGTTGTCAGTGGCATTCCTCTTCACGTTGGCTGCAAGAAAACTTAGAGCTCCTGGGTGCTCAAGCTCAGCCACTGCAGCCCACACCAAATGCCCTTGGCCCCGACATTCGTCCACCAGAGCACTTACAACATTGTGCTGTGCTGTTCGGTTTGTATGTCTCCCCCACCATTCACCACAATGTGAGGTCTTTAAGAACAGATAACATGTCTTTAAAATCCTAGTGATGGGACTTGGCCTGTAATTTAGAAGATGCTCAGGAACTATTTTTCTCAAGCAGCTCCCGCCCGAAAATCACGGTGTTGTCCAGCTTCTTTCAAAGACTGGCTCAGTCACCAGGACTCACTGTAGCTTCTGCAGGCATCTCCCACTCAATAAAACAGAAAGTGTTCTCTGCAATCTGTCAGTATGAGGAAGGTCTTCCCTTTCTTTACAGATCTGCTCGCTGTCCCTTGGGAGAAGAATGAAGGGGAGCAAAGAGTCTACTCGTGAGCTGCCATCATTCCAAAGACAGTGATGGGTTTCCTTGTAGCTGCACCTTGGGATGGATCATGCAGGATGTCCAGGATGTTCCTTCAGGAAGAGAGGAGAGATATGAAAGTCCTTCGTGGCACCTTTTGGGAGCTGTCATCTCAACTATTTATTTATGCATCAATTCAATAAAACATCTCTTAAACCTACATGATTAAACACTATACAATTTCTGTATAGAGCAAAAAACTTTTAAATAATCCTCTGGTGCGTAGACTCAATCTATTTAACCAAGCCTGTACTAGAAAATATATTGATTGATGTCCAACAAGTGCTGAGCCCTCAGGGTCATTCATTGATTCTCTAGTGCACCTGTACACTAAGAAACTGAGTTACCTGCTTCACTAAAATCAACTGGATCTGTTTCCAGTCCTGCTTATGGTGGTAAGACTTCTTCATGTAATTACCTAATTTATCAAAATATAATGTAAATCAATGAAATATGAGTATGAAAGGAGACTTATAGTTTTAATGAAAATTAATATGAATGCTTAAAAGGGCAGTAAAAGCTAGTCTAAAATTATTGTTACTGAAGTATGTATGAGCCTGACAATTACCCTAAATGCAGCATGCTATACATATGATGTTAAGATATCCACTTTAAATCATCCAAACTGCAAATTATAGACAATGCTTAATGAATGTGCTTTTTGCAAGAAAGAGCAAGGAGAACTCTATTTGCCGACTTATACTCAAAGGAAAGTCCTTCCCTCTTCTTCATTTTTGGTAAATGAATTCTAGGTAAAAATAAAATATTTATATTACAAGGTTTTTTTTTTATAATTACCATTTAACAGACCTTTGCAGTCAAACTATTCACTTGCAGTCTTCAGTATGTTAAGTGGGCTTTTACAGCAAAGTCACTCAGTCATTTTTATAAATAATAACTGAGCATCTTCTATGTTCCAGCCCCTGTGCTAGGCACTAGAGATTCTAAGACAACCTACCATTTTCAAGGGCTTACAGTCTACAGAAGAAAGGAGCTTAGTGCAGGACAGACTGCCTCACAACATGGTACATGTCATCCTCGAGTTATGCTTGGGGGTCAATGGTGCTCAGAGGAGAGGTCATCTAAAAATTCCGAGTTGTCTTGCTGCTATCCTGAATAGTGATGTCACACACAACAGCCCAGGAGAAGCATGACAGTACAGATCCAGAAGGCTCTTCATGATAGACAACCTCTTCAGCAAAAGCTTTCAATTGATGAAATCGCTAGACTTGCTCTGTGGAATCTAACAGCCCATTGTCTTCAGAAAAACGTTTTTCAAGGGGAGCGTCTGCAGGCATTGTCTCACTATCTATTCTCATTACCTTGAGTTCCAGCAGAGGAAGCCCTTGCTTCCAGTCCAACCCACCTCAGCACCCAGAAATCCTGGGGTATGCAGGGATGCAGAACTCAGGAGGGCTAATTTAGGAATAACACTGGACCTGGAATCAGAGAACCTAAACTTTCATACTGATTCCGTGAGCAACTTGGGTCACAAGCCCATTCTAGGCAACC
>NW_011889102.1:394569-396566 GCF_000151845.1 Pteropus vampyrus | reverse complement strand
CACAACAGCCCAGGAGAAGCATGACAGTACAGATCCAGAAGGCTCTTCATGATAGACAACCTCTTCAGCAAAAGCTTTCAATTGATGAAATCGCTAGACTTGCTCTGTGGAATCTAACAGCCCATTGTCTTCAGAAAAACGTTTTTCAAGGGGAGCGTCTGCAGGCATTGTCTCACTATCTATTCTCATTACCTTGAGTTCCAGCAGAGGAAGCCCTTGCTTCCAGTCCAACCCACCTCAGCACCCAGAAATCCTGGGGTATGCAGGGATGCAGAACTCAGGAGGGCTAATTTAGGAATAACACTGGACCTGGAATCAGAGAACCTAAACTTTCATACTGATTCCGTGAGCAACTTGGGTCACAAGCCCATTCTAGGCAACCCAAGCAGACAGTGAAGTTATGAGATTGCCCTAGTCTGAGTCGTATGCCATTTATGGTCGGGTACCTGTTTTTAGAATAAGGAGGTAGGGTTTTCACCAGAGACATGGACTGAAGCTAACTTCTGTTGCAAGTCAGGCAGCCTTAGAAGTTCACTTCTCTACATATGGCTATAAACATAGGCATATACTCTTCTCACCTGAAGCTATGTTTGGCAATTACCTGGAATTCAGAGAGGTTGCCTGATACTCTTTCTGTGTGATGGTAAAATACATATTGGGCACCAATATTGCCAACCATATAAAACTAGATGAGATTTGGTTTCTATTCTCCAGGAGTGTGGAGTAGAGTGTGGGAGAAGAGATCTCTGTACACATGCCTATCATATTGGCAGATTGGTTCTGAATCCTTCCAGGATACAAACACAGAGATGGGGAGCAGAGAGGGAGAAGAGCTCGTTAATAAGTGTGTATGTGGTGGCAAGTGGATCAAGAAAGCCTTCTTGAAGTACTTGGAATTTGAACTGATTACAAGCAAGTACCCTATGTCACTTTTGCCAGCCACGCCAACCTTCAAGACAGGTAAGAAAAGATAAATAGGATCTGGACAGATAGAAATGGGACAAGAGACAATTCATAGTGGTATTGTTAATAAAAGAACAAAGGTTGTTTAGAAAATAGTGATCAGTTTGCAAATAAGTTTCATTCCCTGTGACTCCTCAAGTATCTGGTCGTGGTTGCTAGATCCCTCTCAAGAAGGATCATAAGGTTGGAGTGCTGTGAGCAATGAGCAATGTCTGTTGTGGCCTTGAAGTGATGGAGATTGGTATAAGCTTTGCAAAATTAGTTCAAGTCAACTCTACAATACCGTCAAGTCCAGAGACAGCCAACAGGTCACTCCAGCAAGACAAGCCACAAGTCCTGCTCTCCTGACTGCCCTCTCTGGGATATGTCCAACCCTACAGAGTCAGAAACCACCTCTGGAAATAACAGGGAGGTAGACAAGGAGAAGGATGTCAGGAAGAGAGAAGACAGAACAACACAATGCACCCCTTTCTCAGCTGCAGTGATTTTGCATACAAAAGGTCAAACCGGGAGCAGGAGACATGGTTCATCTTTAAATTAAATTCAGTATTTTGTTCAAATTAGGCTCTAAATTTTTAATAGCTTTAATATGGATGATGGCTTAGGAGTTGGTAACCAGTTATCAGAAATCTCATAATTAAATTCTAAATGTTATCTTGTTCCTCTTTTGAAATGTAGTATCTACTGTATCTTGATATTTAGATCAAAACTGTTTTAACATCCTGTTATGCATGTGAGAGAAGAATGCATGCCAACTTCAGAAGCTCTGAAGAGATCAAAGAATGTTTGGGCCTTTAGCTGTATCTGTAAAATTTTATTTATTCATTTTTAAAGAGAAATCGGAAGTAAATATGACAAAATTTTAATATATGCTTAATTTTAATGGTGGGTATGTAAGTGCTTATTACATTATCTCCTGGCCTATGTGCCTGATTTACAAATCCTGTCCAGCATAAACCTTGTCATCATTCCTGTGACTTCAACATCTATGCAAGAAGTCAGTCCAACAAACTGAACTTTCAGTTGTTCTTTAA
>NW_011889102.1:392190-394519 GCF_000151845.1 Pteropus vampyrus | reverse complement strand
TATTTTGTTCAAATTAGGCTCTAAATTTTTAATAGCTTTAATATGGATGATGGCTTAGGAGTTGGTAACCAGTTATCAGAAATCTCATAATTAAATTCTAAATGTTATCTTGTTCCTCTTTTGAAATGTAGTATCTACTGTATCTTGATATTTAGATCAAAACTGTTTTAACATCCTGTTATGCATGTGAGAGAAGAATGCATGCCAACTTCAGAAGCTCTGAAGAGATCAAAGAATGTTTGGGCCTTTAGCTGTATCTGTAAAATTTTATTTATTCATTTTTAAAGAGAAATCGGAAGTAAATATGACAAAATTTTAATATATGCTTAATTTTAATGGTGGGTATGTAAGTGCTTATTACATTATCTCCTGGCCTATGTGCCTGATTTACAAATCCTGTCCAGCATAAACCTTGTCATCATTCCTGTGACTTCAACATCTATGCAAGAAGTCAGTCCAACAAACTGAACTTTCAGTTGTTCTTTAAGTTTTCATTCTAAATTAACTGTAGACCAACAAGGAGTTGCAAAAATACTACAGAGAGGTCCTGTGTACCATCTCCCAGCCTCAGCCAATGGTGCATCTTACACAAACATAGTACATTATCGAAACCAAGAAATTGACCTTGGTGGGATACAATGATCTACATTACAGAATTTACTCAGATCTCATCTGGTTTTGCAGGCACACATTTTTATGCCATGGTCTATAATTCCAGGACACTCTATCACATTGATTCATGTAACCACTGCCACATTCAAGATATGGAACTGTTTCTTCATCACGAAAGTTCTCCCCTGGGCTACTCCTTTGTAGTCACACCCACCTGTCCCTCTTCCCAAATCCCTAGCAACCACTGATCTGTTCTCCATCTCCGTAATTTTGTCCTTTAAAAAAATGTTGTATAAATGGAATCGTACAGTATTGAACCTTCTGAGTTTGGCTTTTTTTCACTGAGCATAATGTCCTCAAGACCCATCAAGTTGTTGCATGTACCAATAGTTTGTTGTTGATTTTTTGTAATTGCTGTTTCATATCCTATGGTATAGATATATGAACTGGTTTTGCTCTTCTCAAGTGAAAAGACATTTGGATTGTTTCCAGTTTGGCTATTATAAGTAAAGCTGCTATGAACATTTGCATTCAGGTTTTTATGTGAACACAAGTGTACCCATTCTCTAGGATAAATGCTAGGGATAGATGACTGGGTTGTATAGTAAGTGTATGTTCAATTTTTTAAAACTGCAAAAGTTTTCCAGCATGACCACATCCTTTCCCACCAGCCATGTATGTATGCAAGATCTAGTTTCTCTAAAGTCTTGCCAATAATTGAAACCACAGGTACTTTTTATCTTAGCCATTCTAAGAAGTATGTAGTGGCATCTCATCGTGGTTTTAATTTGTATTTCTCTAATGGCTAGGGATGTGGAACATCTTTTCGTGTGTTTATTTGCCATCTATATATTTTCTTTGATGAAGCATCTGTTCAAGTCTTTTGCCCTGGTTGAATCCAACTGTCCACTAACTGTTCCCAGGGAGCTGAGTATAGCTAGAGAACAACACACAACCATGCTGAATGGGTTCACTTCCAATATAAGTCCACAAACCTCAAGTAACCATTTAGCTCTGCTGAGTGATCGCGTAACTTTTCCATAATTATTCTCTCATTCTCCAAGGAAAACATTACACACCATCCTTCTCCTTAAACCCCTTCCTCACGTTTTTATCACTCTCAGCCCTGCTAAGAATTTCCCCATCTCCACACACCAAATCTACCAGCCACTCTGCCTCTGAGCTTCTTTCTCTGCCTTTCCTCTCATGCCAGGGAATAGCTCCGTGGGCTTCTATCCTAAACTATCCTTTCCACATGCGTGCAGGCTCCCACCCCTCTCCTATATAGAAACACGCTGTATGCTGTTACCTCTCCCACCTGCATCTTCAATGTTCTCTCCTTTCATTTACAGCAAATCTCCTTGAGAGAGTCTTCTATGCTCATTATCTTCAGTTCCCCACCTCCCAGTCTCTCTCTCTCACTCTCTTTTTCTCTTCCCCCTCTTCCTCCCACTTCCTCCCACTTCCTCCCCTTTCCTCCCTCTTTCTTTCTCTCGTCTTTTTATATCTCTATCTCTTTATATTAGCTATATCATTAAATTTATCTTCCATGCTTTAAGATTTTATTTTTTGAAATAGCAATACATTCGCAGGTTTAAAAAAACATTTTTAATGCACACATTGAAAACTGTCATTCCCGTCTAGGACCTTAGGCATCTATGTTTTCTCCTCAAAAACAAATACTGTTATAATTTTTGTTTCTCAAAATCTTTCTAGA
>NW_011889102.1:358125-391757 GCF_000151845.1 Pteropus vampyrus | reverse complement strand
TAGAAATTATGGATTCATGACCTATAATCATTTTCTTAGTGGCTAGTTGGATTTTGAATTATCATTTTACAAGAACTTTTACAAATAGAAGAATTTGTTTTGCACACCGATGTTCATAGCAGCATGATTCACAGTGGTCAGGACATGGAAGCAACCAAAGTATCCTATGAGAGATAATTGGCTAAAAAAAGCTGTGGCACATATATATAATGGAATATTACTCAGCTATAGGAAGAGATGAAATGCTGCCATTTGCGACAACATGGATGGACCTCAAGATAATCATGCTAAGCGAAATAAGCTGGACTGAAAAAGTAGAAAATCACATGATATCACTTATATGTGGCATATAAACCTAAAAGCGACAAATGAACAGGATAAACAGAGACTCAGGGACATGGAAATGAACTAGTGGTTACCAGAGGGTAGAGGGTGGGGGAGGAGGGGAGAGGTAGAGGGGGTAAAGGAAGTCAAATACAGGGGGGTAGGGGAAGGGTGAAGTGGGTAAAGGGGATCAAATATATGGTAGCTGAAGGAAACTGAACTTTGGGTGGTAATTACACAATAGAATATATAGATGTCAAATTATAATGTACACCTGAAAATTATATAATTGTATTAACCAGTATTACCCCAATAGACTTAATTTAAAAAATAAATTAAAAAAAAAACATAAAAAATAACAAATAGTAGAATTAGTACTTTGTCTTTGATATGAGTTACTAACATATTCCCAACTCGTTATTTATCTTTTGATTGTGATGGTTCATGCCATGCCAAAAAAAATTTCTTTATGTTCTCATCTTTATTAATCTTTACTTTACTTTTTATTTTTATTTTCTTATTAATTTGTAATGCCTTCTCAATTTCATGCTATACTTTGAAAGTCTTTCCCAACTTTGAGTAAAAAAAGAATTTTCCTATGGTTTCTTCAGGTATTAGTATATTTTCATTCTTTATTTTTAAGTATTTAGTATATTTGGACTTATCTTCTTATGTAAAGCATGTTTCAAATTTTATTTTGTTTCAATAGCTACCAGTTTTCCCAATTCCATTCCCTGAATATTTCACGTTTTGCCCCCTACTTTAACATACAATCTTTGTCATATATTAAATTCCCATAAGCATTTGTGTCTAATGCTGAGACTTTTGTTCCATTGATTAGTTTCCCCACATACAGTTTGCTGGCTCCAACTCCTCCTCCAGATTTTGAATGAATGAAGACCCCTTCAGAGCTCTCTCCTTTTCAGTCTGTATGTACTTTCTGAAAAAGCTCGTTCAGACCTTTGAGGATAATCCCCAGAAAGCCATGGTCTAGCTTATGCTTGCTATTCATACTAAAACTCCACGGCCTGAAATAGTGCCCAGGACACAGTAGGCCTGCATTAGTCTGCCAGGGCTGCCATAACAGAATACCACAGACGGGGTAGCTTAAGCAACAGAAATTTATTTTCTCACAATTTCGGAGACTACGATTCTGGGATCAAGGTGTTGGAGGTTTTTGCTCCAAGTTCCCAACACATGTTTCCATCATGGGGGCTACATGCAGGGTCATGTGCATCCCAGGAATAGACAAGAGACATGAAGCCCTCTTCTGGCATAGCATGCAGCAGCTCTGACTGTGGGAGATGCAATTACTTCCAAGGCCTCTCTTTTAGGTTTAGAGATTGTGTCTTCTTCCTATTTCTTCACGTGGTCTTCTCTCTGTATGTCTGTGTCCTAATCTCCCCTTTTTAGAAGGATACCAGTCATGTTTGATTAGTGCTCACCCTAAATAACTCACTTTAACTTAATTACCTCTTTAAAGACTCTATCTCCAAATAGTTATATTCTGAGGTCCTGGGAGTTAGGACTTCACATATGGATTTTGGTGGGACACAATTCAGCCCATAACAAGGTCCTTATTAAATATTGACTGACTTAATCCACTGAAGAAATTTTCTGAATATTTGAAATGACATTTAAAAAAAAATAACAATAACTTCATTTGACTGGAGCATGAAGTACATGAAAGGAAGACATAGGAGATAAGACATAAATTTTTAATATTTACACCAAATGAAAATAAGTTGTAAAATTTCATGAAGTGCAGGGGGAAAGAAGACGTTATGTGGGCTGAATGCTTTACGTTTTATAATGGAAGCCAATTGATCCACTTGTTAATGCTGAAGTTTACCATTCAGAGCTAATAAAATAAACAAAATCAGAATGTAAAGTGTAACAAATGGTGACCTTCGGAGATTGGGATTCAGGGAGACTGTCACCTTGTACATACTTCTCTATCACTTGGAAAGAAATTATAGACATGAATACATTACTGCTATGATAATTAAAACAAAAAGTGGGTTCAGGCCATGGAGAACTTTCAATCACCCTATGGTAGACTTGATTCCCTCATTACAAAGCCTCACAGTGCCCACTCACATTGCTTGACATTGCTCCCCAGGCTCGCAGTTGTCAACGCTAAGCTCTACAACAACGATTACGCACTGGGAGGTGGACCGGATGGGGTAGGATGGGACAGGCTGATAGTGAGTGGAAGTGGGGCAAATGCTGAAAAACATGTTGGTGAGGGATCATGTGTCAAAGAGCTCTGTTATCTGAATTGCCCACAGTCCCTGCACAAGAAATTGCAAGGTCTGTCCAGTATCTTGAGAAACCTTGCTTGGTCACCAGCTTTCACTGCAGCTCCTGCACACGTCTCTCAATTTAGAGGACAGAGAAGTGTCCTTTGGCATCACCCAATCCCAGAAAGGCTCTCCCCTTCAGTACAGGTCAGCTCTCCACCTCTGGCCAGAAGAATGGAAGAGAGGTAAGAATATATACCAAGAACTGCCTTATTTCCAAAACCAGTTATGGTTTTTGCTCCAAGTTCCCAACACATGTTTCCATCATGGGGGCCACATGCAGGGTCATGTGCACCCCAGGAATAGACAAGAGACATGAAGCCCTCTTCTGGCATAGCATGCAGCAGCTCTGACTGTGGGAGATGCAATTACAGTCAACCAGAACCTTTCTCACTTTTCTCACCTTCTGATCCATCTCCCTATATTCTCCCCTTCCTTCCAACCATTCAAATCTATTATCATGGAGTGAATGTTGCCTCTTACATTAATTTAGGGAGCAGGATAAAATGCAGGCTTTGCTTCCCAGAGTGGAACTGCTCTTAATCCAGCCTTCATTGTTTTACTGGCTTTTTAAAGTTCTTTTCTCTTGAGCATGTGGCAGAGTCCTAGGAGTGGACAAACTGGGATAAATGAGGTGTGGTTCATGTGGTGACTATTTGCAAAGATGAGTAGGTTTAAGAGAAAGTGACAATGCATGGTGAAGCACCATAAGGCAAGCAGTAGTGAAGCACTGTTTCCACCTCGAGGCATCCCTTTACCAGCTAAGGAGCAGTTACCCAGAGAGAGTGTAATCATAGCCATACTGATAGCAGTAGGAAAGGACCACCAGACACATAGAGAAGCACTGCCATTGCCAACACACAGCCCAGCAGGGAGACAGCCAGGGGATATAAAGTCCAAATCTCTCTTTGCCTGCCCTCCAGTCTCCTGGTAGTTCAATTCAACCAGAAACCAGAGAGACAGGATCCCATGGATGAGATAAATAGAAGTCACCCTCTTGGGATGCCAAACAGAATACAGAAGGATGGAAAGGAGGTCCTCAGGGCAAGTGAAGACTATCCCTCATATCTCCTTGTCCTCTTCACAGTTTTTTCACAGTTTTTCTCTATCTCAGTGTCATCGAATCATTTCTCATCTCGTCTTCATCAGTTATTTTTCCTTCTGCTTGCACCATCTTTCTCTAGTGTCATTTTTATAGAGCAATCACCCACACTCATCAAAAATGCCTTGCACTTGTAACAGGACTTTAAAAAGGAAAACATATTCTTTATAAGTTTGGCTCCTCTAATGGAGACGCATTGCAATAATGGCTTAAACAAGAGAGAAAGCTCATTAGACCTGGACTGGAGGCTCCAAGGCATTCAGACACAAACTCTCCTTCCAACTCACTGCTCCCTATCCCTAGAGAGGTGCTGTCATCCTTGTGGTCCTACATGGCTCCAGGCTACCTCAGCATTCAGCCGGGAGGGAGAGAAAGAAGGGAAGGGGAAGCCATGCCGCTTCTGTTAAAGGCCTGACCTTTACATCTCTTCTGCTCGCCTCCCATTGGCCAGTGCCTAGTAACGTGGTGCCATCAGTATCAAGGGACTTGGGAAATAGGGTCCTTTCTCTGCTGTAAAATGCTCAGAATTGTTATGTGACATAAGAGGAGAATGGTAATTGGGGAGCGGTCTCTGCAACCCCTACTTGTCCCTCACATTCTGAGTTCACATAAAGATTTTCAAGAGCTCCTCAGAAATACTGAATGATGCAGTGGAGAACAATGGGAAATCCTCAGACAGGGCTCCAGGAGACCAGGGTTGGTGTTGAGCCCTTTATTCATGGTAAGAGCTCAAGAAATCCCTTTGACTTTGTAGGCATCTTAATCCTGTGTTAAATGGCAATACGACAATAGATGGTCATGTGTTAAATGCTGGCAATGCAATAGCGAACAACGACAGGCTTGACTTAGTATTTGTTAACTTTCTAGTTTGATAAGAAAAATACATATATGCATGCTAGAAATAGATTTACTAACTGTTAAGTAACGTAAGTGAGGATAGCAGAGGCTCTAAGGTTCCTCCCACATTCTTTTCTGGCCAATCATGGCTGTGGGAGCTTGTCTTTCTAAAGGAACACACAATGGATGATTCTGTCCTTGGTTCCTCTCTGCAGTCCAGGAGGAGGATGCCTCCTTTTTCCACTTGGAGGCCTCCTGCCCATGTGAGTCCTCTGAATTAGCAGCAATGGCTATGTTTCTGAGGCAGGAAAGGGTTCCTGGATTCTGCTATCTGCTCCTAATTGGATTTTACCGACATCTCCTTGCCCCTTATTTGATTGGCTTTTCTTCCTCTCTGTGTTTCTGGAGTTTGCTTATGTTAGTTTTTTTTTTTTTTTTTTTAATACAATTTTGACTGCCATCTTGGATTTTACTTCCTATGTTTTCTTCTGGGAGTTTTATGATTTCAGGTCTTACGTTTAAGTCTTTAATCCATTTTGAGTTTATCTTTGTAAATGGTATAAGAAGGTGATACATTTTCATTCTTTTGCATGTATCTGTTCAATTTTTTCAACACCATTTATTGAAGAGACTATCTTTACCCTATTGTATATCCTTGCCTCCTTTGTCATAGATTAAACGACCATATAGGCATAGTTTTATTTCTGGGCTCTCTATTCTGTTACATTGACCAATGTGTCTGTTTTTATGCCAGTACCATGCTGTTTTATGCCAGTACCATGCCAGTACCTTGTTGTATATTTTGATATCAGGTAGCATCATACCTCCAATTTGTTCTTCTTTCTCAAGATTGCTTTGGCTTTTGGGTCTTCTGTGGTTTCATATAAATTTTATTAGGATTATTCATTCAAGTTCTATGAAAAATGCCATTGGTATTTTGATAGAGATTGCATCTATAGATTGCTTTGGTTAGTATGAATATTTTAACAATGCTAATTCTTCCTATTCATGAGCATGGTATATGCTTCTATTTATTTGTATCTTCTTCAATTTCTTTCTTCAATGTCTTATAATTTTCCAAGTACAGGTCTTTGATTTTCTTGGTTAAATTTATTCCTAGGTATTTATTATGCAATTGTAAATGGGACTGTTTTCTTAATTTCTTTTTCTGAAAGTTCACTATTGGTGTATAAAAATGCAACAAATTTCTGAATATTAATTTTGTATCCTACTACTCTATTGAATTCATTTTTTCAGTTCTAAAAGTTTTTTGGTGGAATCTTTAGGGTTCTCTATATATAGTATCCTGTCATCTGCAAATGACAGTTTTACTTTTTCCTTTCCAATTTGGGTGCTTTTATTTCTTTTTCTTGTCTGACTGCTGTGGCTAGGACTTCCTCTTTGAATAAATACTTATTGAGAAACACCGTGTGTCCCACACAGCTAGAAACTGGGTTTATAAACAGTGACAGTGCTTCAGTCTTTATAAAACTGATGCACTAAGCCATTTTGAGCCCACCTGGCCCAGCCATCCTCACTCCTGTCCTAGCAAGAGATCATATTCCCCTCATATCTCTGAAACATGGTCTCTTAGTCATGAGGGTGGCCCGTGGTCATCTCTGTGTCTTCCTGACTTCTTGCAGCTGAAGGGAAATTTCTAGCCCAAGATAGAGTGATATTTGTACCCAGAGCCATCTCCTGTTCTGTCAGATTCTATCCTAGACATTTATTTCATTCAGGAAATTCTGTGGACAGTAAGTGGGGGGTGGTGAAGGGCCATGACGGGACTTCAGAACATTCCCACATCAGTAGCCAGTTTGTGTTGCAGTAGAGAGAGCCCAGGCTCTAGAGTCAGATAGAATTGGGTTTGAATCCAGGTTCCAGGACTCCAAGACTGTGCAATGTTCAAAAATTATTTAATCTCCGTAAGCCTCCATCTCCCTCCTCTGTAATATGGGATAGCAATTCCCATTGAGCAGGGTGGGCTTGAGAATCAGTGATCACACAGCAGGTTCTCAAGTCTTGTTCTATTCCTAGGGTCACCAGTGGATGGATTCTGAGCACAGCTACAACTGTCATAGCCTGGGGGACTAAACTCACACCAGGTAATGGAAGTGGCCAAACTCACACCAGTAAATGTGACACGGTGACCTTGATCCCAGCCCCTCCTGTCATCATCATTGCCCTGGTTGGGCTGGCAGGAAACACTATTGTGCGCTGGCTCCTGGGCTTCCGCTTGCAGAGAAACGCCTTCTCCGTCTATCCTCAACCTGGCGGGAACCAACTTCCTCTTCCTCTGCTGTCAGATCATACGTTCCCTGAATGCACTCATCAACTACTTCCATTCTGTCTTCATTTACATCCCCAGCTTTTTCATCACTGTGTCATCTTTGTCCTCGTCACAGGCCTGAGCTTTCTCAGCATCATCAACACGGAGTGCTGCCTGTCCGTCCTGTGGCCCATCTGGTACCGCTGCCACCGGCCCAGACACATGTCAGCTGTCACGTGTGCTCTGCTCTGGGCCCTGTCCCTGCTGCTGAGCGTCCCGAAAGGGAATTACTGTGGCTTCCTGATTAGAGATTTTCACGATGATTGGTGTCCAGTGTTTGATTTCATCACTGTCATGTGGCTGATTTTCTTATTTGTGCTTCTCTCTGGGTCCAGCCTGGCCCTGCTGACCAGATTGCTGTGTAGCTCCCAGTGGGTGCAGCTGACCAGGCTGTATGTGACCGTCATCCTCACGGTGCTGGTCTTCCTCCTCTGTGGCCTGCCTTTTGGCTTCAAGTGGTTTCTGTTGTACTGAACTCAAGATCGTTGTAGTATGTTCTCATATTTTCTTAGAAAGACAGGGATTATCCTGTCTAGTCTTAACAGCAGTGCCATTTACTTTTTTGTTGGCTCCTTTAGACAGCAGTGGCAGCTGCAGCAAACCCTTAAGTTGGTTCTCCAGAGGGCTTTGGAGGATGTAACTGAGATGAGGAAAAGTGGAGGAAGCCTTCCTCAGGAAACCAGGGAGACTTCAGGAAGCAGTTTCATGTAGTGATTCTGTATCAAGCAGGGTTCAGTCAGGGAAGAGGTACTTATAGAAGTTTCTATATATAATTGTGTAAGTGTATGTCTGTGTGTGTGTATATCTATACATACACACACACACACACACACACACACACACACACACACACACACACACACATACATGGAAGGAGAAGGAATTCTGAGAACACAGTTCAGCCTAGCACAGTCTACCCCTTGTCGACTTGGCACACATAAACACCTCATTAAACCATAGTTATTTCCAAATAAAGGTAGTAAAGCAAAGTCAAGCTTCTCCCTCACATGATATACCTATCTCACATATACCTGAAACACATCAACCTTTTCCCCAAAAGAAGATACATCTTTTCACATGCTATTCGGATTTATATATCTTTTTTTGATGTCTCTGTTCAAATCTGCTATCGGTTTTTATTGGGCGGTTTCTCTCTTTACACTGGCATTCTTTATTCTATGTTTATTATATATTCTAAATAAAAATCATTTGTCAAATTTATGTATTGCAAATATTTTTCTCCCAGTCTGGGACTTACGTATTCATTTTTGAAGTATATTCGATGAGCTCAAGTTTTTTTAATAAAATATAATTTATTAATTTTTTCTTTTATGGTTAGCACTTTATGCATTCTAAGAAATCTTTGCCTACTCCCTCCAAAACAAAGGTAGTCTCCAATGTTTTCTAACAGTGCTATAATTTTTGCTTTATACAAAAAAGAAAAATTATATTTAAATATATGAGCCATTTCAAACTCATTTTTGTGCATTTTGAGGTAGGGGGTCAAGGTTCATTTTTTTCCCATATAGTTTCCAATTGTTTGACCACACTTGGTGAAAAGACATTCCTGACCCTCCCTCACCATTGAATCATTCAGGCCTTGTGTCAAAAACTATCCTTATAAGCATGGCAATATTTCTGGACATTCTGACCTGTTCTTTTATTCTAGTCCAGGAGTCAGTCTGTGGGCCAAATCCGATTCACTTCCTGTTTTTATAAATAAAGTTTTATTGGAACATAGTCATGCCTATTTATTTACATATTGTCTGTGGCTACTTTTATACTACAGCAGCAGAGTTGAGTAGCTGTAACAGAGACTATATGGCAACAAAGACTAAAAAATTTATTATCTAGCCCTTAACAAAGTAAGTTTGCTGATCTCTGGTGTATTCTTAAATCATCACCCATTATTGTTCTGGTGACTATAGCTTTGTGGTAAGTCTTAAAATCAGGTAGTGTATGTCCTCTAACTTTTATTTTTTCAGGATTATTTTAGCTATCTGAGTCTTTTGCACTTGCATATAAATTTTAGAATAAACTTTGCAATTGCTACAAAAATCCTGATGAAATTTTGACTGTGATTGTGTTGAATCCATTAATTAATTTTGGGAATAATTGATATCTTAGAATAGAGAGTCTTTGAATTCATAAACATGGTACATCTTTCTATTTATTTAGGTATTCTTTAATTTCTCTCAGCAACTTTTTGTAGTTTGTACCCTACGAGTCTTGCACATCTTTTGCCAAATTAGTATTTTGTGTTTTCTGATGCCATTGCACACAATATTTTTTTACTTCATTTTCCGATTTCATCGCTGGAATATAGAAATGCAACTGAGAGCAAGAAGGCTGGATAGAAAGCTCTTGACTTTCTCTCCTGCCACAGAGGATCAGTTCCCTCTGAGAGCAATCCAGAAACAAGTTGAGTGCCTTCTATAGATCAGGCAACTGAGAAAATGTAACAAATTTATTTCAGTTCATGAGAAAGAAGTAAAGAAAAGAGAAGAAAGAGAAAGAGAGGAACTAGCAAGATGACCAACGGCTAGCTGGGTACGTGGAAGGCAAAGGGCCAGTGAAACTTCTAGCGAGGGAAGAGCTAAAAAGGGTACTTTAAAACAGAAATGTATAATAATCTCATTTATGGGGAATATTTGTTTATGCAATGTAATATATGACTTCTTCCCATGTAGACTTCCAATGAGGTCTACACCACACTTACAAATAATGTGGATAGATATGTGAGGGGAAGGGAGAGTTTCCTGTGTGTGCGTGTGTGTGTGTGGATATGTAGATATCAAGTCAGATGACCTTCCCTCTGGGAAGATATACTAGAGAAAAAAAGAGATCAGTTATAAACCAGATTCTGGAGACAGAGGTGAGATAAGAATGCAAGGTCTCAGATGATACCTGGGTTATCCATGACAGTATAAATTAAACATGGGGCAACAATAAAAGAAAGACACTCAGGGCCGGGGACAAAATGATGCCAGAAATGAGACTGAAGTGCCAATCATGCAAACCCCTTAGGGCCCTGAGTTTTCTAGCAGCCAACATGAAGACCAAGTCTTGTCAGTCACACATTCATATGTAGAAATAGGCCAACTTCCCAAGAGAACTGCAATTGTACTTTGTACCAGAATCACAGTGTACTCTGTCCCAGGACACTCTCATAACTCAACATTCTCAACAACATCCTGACAGAATACACAAGCATGAACCTCTGCAATGACTTCTGACACCAACTATCTGGAATCAAGCTAAAGGTTCACAGGTAAAGGGCACAGGCCTCACAAGACTGCCTTCACTTTAGACATCAGCTGCAAGTTCGGGAGACCCCTGGCCAACCTCGCTTCTGACCAGCTGGCCATAAATTCGGTGGTTTGCACTGTCCCCTCAGGTTAAATGATTCCCTAGAATGACTCACAAAACTAAGGAAAGCACTATATTTATGATTACAGTATTATTATAGCAAAAGAATACAAATCGGAAACAGCCAGAAGGAAAGGCACCTAGGATGAGGTCCGGGACCGTCCTAAACATGAATCATCCTCAGGAATGTATCGCCCTTCTGGCACACCAGTGTATGACAATATGCAGAGTATTGCCAACTAGGGAAGCAACTTCAGCTTCAGAATCCAGCGTTTTTACTGGAGTTACATTATATAGGCATGATTGATTGATTCACTGCCATGTAGTTGAACCCAATCTCCATATCCCTCCCCTCCCCAGGACTCAAAGTTCCAACCCTCTTAGTATATGATTGGTCTTTTCAGCATGGCCAGCTTCCATTCTGAGTCATCTAGTTAGCATAAATTATCTAGGGCCCACCAAGAGTTGTAAACTATTAGGTGTGGTCCAAAAGGCCCAATAACAAACATACTCCTATCATGCTGAAAATTCCAGGGGTTTGGAAGTTTCTCCCAGGAATAAGAGACAAAAGTCAGCCAAATTCTTTATCACCCAGCCGCTCATTGGTTGATTCTAACAACAGAAGAGAAATTAAAAATATGTATACACACACAGACTAATTCGCAAATGTTCAAAGTAGCTTTATGCACAATTTCCAAATACGTGAAACAATCCAAATATTCAACGACGGGTGAGTGGATAAACAAATTTTGGTATATTCACACAATGGAGTACAATTCAGCAATAAAAAGAATGAAATATGAATACATACATACAACAACAACAACAAACAGGACACAAAAGATTACATAGTGCAATAGTCCACTTTAAGTAAGGAAAAACTACTCTTCCGTGACAGAATACAGATCAGTGGTTGTCTGGGCAACAGGTGAGGTTGGGAGATTGCTTGCAAGAAAGCATGAGAAATCTGGGGGGTGGGTCATAGAAAAGTTCTATATCACAACTGGCAGTGGTGACTACACAGATGTCTAGATTTGTCAAAACTCATTTTGAGTACACATCATACACATAAAATGGGTGCATTTGAAGATATGTAAATTTTCGTTGAATGAAGCTTATTAGAAAAATATGAAAAGGACAAACTCTAAAGATAAAAATTGTCCTTTAAACTGACTAAATCTAACTTTATTGAATAACAGAAGATAACAGCACAGATATACAACTCATATGTTTCTAATAGCTCGGAAAGTTGTTAGAGAATTAAATGTATTCGTATATAAGGTGATTAGAACACTGCTAGTAATGCATAAGTGTTAACTGCTATTATTATTATTATCAAATTACATTTTAGCTTTCTGCTATCTGAGGAACAATCAGACAAATCCCCATAGATATCAAAATTAAAGTTTATTAAACTAATATAGATTTTGTAGGAGCTTGTTATACATGTGAGTCGATGTGTGAAAATCACAGAGAAAAAAAATTGAAAGCAGGAGCTCAGGGAATAAAAGTGACCGTGAGAAAAAAGCCCACTGCAACTCAGAAATTAAACATGCAACAAAAGAGACAGAAAGAGAGAAGAACAAAGGTGAGGTCCTAGTTAAGCCAGATACGAGGCTTAAAATTAAGACCAAGATTTCTGCCCCCTGGGGCACTGCTTCACCTTTTATCCCCTAGGTATGCATACAGCTCACGTGGAGACAGGTTTTGTCAGAAACACAAACTGCATTGGTTATAGCATTTTTGTTTGTGCTGTAAACATAGATTTATCAAATGACTCATATCCACAATATATAAAGAACTCTTATAACTTCATAACAAGAAAACCAACAACTCATTTTTAAATGACTAAAAGATTTTTCAGGTATTTTCCAATTACAGTTGACATTCAATATTATATTAAAGGCCATATCATTTTTTTTAAAGTTCCCTGAAACAGGTAGGAATAGCTCTCAGAACCTTGATCTCTAGAGATAAACAGTTTTCCCCTCATCTTCCCCAGAGGTTCCTTGTGAGAAGAAAACATCTTTACCAACTCCAGTTAGAAAACTGTCAGTGGATAATGCTCGCTGGTCCTGCTTGGGTCACATGACCCCCGGACCAATCACTAGAGACAGGGTGAGTGGCATTCTGCTTGTCTCAGGTTTATTCACAAACCATTACCCTTTTCAGGAAAGTGCGATCTATCACCAGCGAAAAGAGAAAGGTTGTAGTTCAAAACGTGGACACTGAAGGATTTGCGAGCCAGCCAGCCACACACACAGACTCGTATCAAAGCCATGATGTTTTTATTCAGACCTACGGTGCCCTGTCGTCCATTACTCAGAAACTGCATGGAATTTAGACCGACGCCACATTGCACTTTCTGCTGGGTGGACAGCCATTTCTGTCATCAGTTGATTAATAAGTATCAGGTACCCATTGATTGGAAAAGTCTGTGGAGTGCTGTCTTCAGAACAATTCTCCAGCTCCAGCCAGACTCAGCGTGACAAGATTCTGGGATCCATTAACTACGTCTTTCATGGGTGGGGTTTTGGAGAATGATGCCAGAAAATAAGAGACAAGTAGTTAATGAGGATGGAAAGGTAAGTAGAAGCCTCAATATTAAGTGTCAGAGGGTCTGGAAAATTGATTAGACATTGTTCTCTCTAGTTGCCAGAAGAGAAAAACAAAACAAAAAATGCCCACATTTCTGCCAAACTGTGGGACCTGTCCATCCAGGTGTGTAAGACCCCCTGCATCCCTAACAAGTGAAATGAAAAATCAGGACCATTTTCATAACCGATACGTTCCTCTCGTTTGCCCATAGACTTATTCTCTCAGCTCCCTCTTATGGAAAATCTGAGGTTCAGCATCGCAGCAAATGTGTGTGAAGAATGAGCATACTTGTCTCACAATCAGATGACGGCAGCAGTCACACCACGGGGAGGTCTCTTCTTCTCCCTGCAGTTCCCTGTGGACCTCTGTAAGCAGAGAGCAGAACAGTCCAGGACCTTGTCCTCACTGTAAATTTTCACCAACACGACTGCCATGGTAGTGATATGGTCATCTGTTTCAATCATGCCGCCCCGCCCGCCCCCCAGGAAGACAAATTGAAACTGCCCAAAAGTCACAGCCTCAGCAGTCCTCACAACAGTACTGATGTGTGCAGGTTCAATCCAGGCTGAAGAATATCTGACGCTAAGAGTAATCAGCACCTAAAACTCTTCCCCTTTGTGGTCTCTGTTCCACCAAGCAGGGAATGACATGCCCTCAGATCGCTGGCAGGGCAAATCTCCACCATTTTATAAACTCAGGTCCATGATCGTTAGGTGAAACCCTTGGGGCCAAATACAATCACATACAAAAGATTACATGTGCCTTAATGGCAGCCTTGTGAGACTCTGTGCAGAGGATCCAGGTAAGCTAAGCCCTGACGCCTGACCCCAGAAACTGAGACAATAAATGTGTGTTGTTTTAAGCCTCTAAATTCATGGTAATTCGTTATGTAGCAATAGATTAACTAATACAATAGGCAAGTAGGTATGAGTCTGGGATTAAGAGGTTCTTGGGGAGATAAAAATGTGGAAATCGACTATAGCCATGCCACTCTGAATGGGCCCGATCTCGTCTGATCTCGGAAGCTAAGCAGAGTTGGGCCTGGTTAGTACTTGGATGGGAGACCACCTAGGAAGACCAGATGCTGTAGGTGTTAAAAAAAAAAAAGTGGAAATCATCGGTATACAGATTGCATTTGTGCTGGCTATTTACTATTTGCCCCCACCTCAACCAGTTCTCCGCCCTTCTCTGCACCCCAGGAGGCTACCTTCTGCTGACTAAATTCATAGGATTCCTTGGTTCAGCCAGTAGAAGGTACCAGCAGATGAGAAAGCTCCCTCCTCCCTCCCAGCTCTGGGTAGTACAGCCCTTAGACTTGGTTAAGAATGGCCCCTGCTTGGCCAGCCATGCCATTTGAGTGGGGCTTCATCCTCCAACCCTCCACCCTCCTACCACATGGCATTAGCCTTGGTAGGAATAGTGATGGTTCGCCTACAGTAACAGAAGGGAAGAAAAGGGACATGGGTAAAGATGCTGATAGGTAATAGATGTAGAATTGGAGCTTTAAAGAATTTCTCTTCTGATTGTTTCTATTGTTCCAGTTAAGGTCATTAGTTGACAGTGAGGATGATGGACAAGGCGTCGGGGGCTTAAGGAAAGAGGAAGTCATGGAATGGTCCTGTAGGGGAGCAAGAGGTGAATGGACTAGGGAAATGTACCATAGTTGCCTAGCAGTAGTAAGGATGCGTTTGAGTCTGTTGGTCATTTTTCAAGTGATACCATTCAGTGGATTCTTCCTCCAGCCATGGTCAGTTCTCATGATGCAGACACAAAATAAACAGATTCAAAGTCAACTAGGGTTGAGGCCCCTTTGGGTATAGCAGACACTGTTGTCCATATCCCCTGAGACTCCTTTTGTAGTTTTGATGCCATTTGTCCATTCACCAGCTAGTGCAGTTGCCATTGATAATGGCTCAAACCTGCAAACTTCTCCAGAAGCTTGTCTTTGGGTGAATGGAACCATCTCATCCTAAGATACTTGACTGAGGGGGAAGTTACAAAAGCACTTCTTTCTTGCCTCAAGAATGGGACAGACTCCATGATACAGTTTATGCTCAAGATCAAGATAAGACTGGAGTACTTGAAACTATTTCCATTAGCTTTGCCCCTTCCCTATTCTGCTCGCCTCACTTTCTTATAGATTTCTGCTGAACACCGATGAACTAATTACTTGCACAGGAATCCCCATTTCAGGCTCTGCTCCTCAGAACAGCCCAGAGGATGCTACCTCTATGGAGGTGAAAAGGAATAAACAATGAGGGAGGTGTCGGCTTGGGTGAGAAGCTCGGTGGTGGCTGTCCTCAGCAGGCTGGAGCTGGTAGTAGGAGATACCATTAGAGAGCTGGGCTCCTTGGTCTCAATAAAAGTGATAGGATTCTGGAGTGGCAGAGGCCAAATGGCAGCATTCATCATCAGAGGCAAGATGATCTCAGTCATCACAATGGGCAGCAACGTCAGAACAGCAGCCTGGGGTCCTGACCTGGAGGACTCCATGGAGATGGAAAATGAGCACAGTATTCTTCAGGGCACTAAAGATTTACAGATATCAAAGATATCACTTCAGATACATAATCAAAAGAAATCAAGAATGAATGAGCAGAAGATTGAGGTCAGCCACCTCAACGGTGTCAGGATGCTTTACCCAGTTTTTAGACCTGAGCCAGGTCTCAGACCCAGAATCCATCAACTGAAAGGGAAACCGATGAGCCCATGCAAGGATGTCAGAGCAGGGGCTCGACGCAGACCAGCTGGATTGGGGCCTGCAGGAGGAGGGTGGCCAAGCAGAGCGCTGGCCTCCTGGGGTCAGGTTATTGATCATATTCAGAGGGCTCCAGCAAGTAAGTAAATATATTGAGCATAATGGGAGCCAGATTTCTTTCAGTTGAGAAAGGCAAAAGCAAATAAATACAGGGAAAGCTGTGAACCCTGTTGGATTGGCATTAGAATGGAATTGGAAGTATAGGTGTAAGCTAATGGTTTTCAACGTATACATATAGATACAAAAATATCCATATTTATCTGTATGTATATACATATGGACACAGATACACATGCACACACATGTACACACAAATATATATATTATTCTAGCTCTGACAACTTGGGTGGGGGTGGAGGCTGGAAACAGTAACACTCTAATAGATCTTAGTTTTTAATACCATTCTCTATTTAAAGAAAGTAAGGCTCTTTGGTTGGGGGGATGGCTGATTTCAGGACTAGGGCAGGAAAAGAACAAGGTGACTGGAAAAGTCTTCTAGAAAATAAGGAAGTGCTCAAAGAATGATGGGGACATGTAAAACAAACACAGAAAACAGCTTAAAGAGACTCTCACTGGAAAAATCTAGGACGAATGAGCATCAAAATAATGATACTACCAGATTACAAGTCTTTGAATAATAGGAATCGATGAGCCCGCAATGACATAAATATATAAATGAGAAAAATAATAAATAGGGAGAAGACAAAGTGTTTCCTTAGAGTAGAAAACCAACTGGAAATTGGTAGAATTAGGAAATCAACATTTAGCAACCATTGGAGTAATAATGAATTCAGGCAAGAAATATCCACGGATGCTAAAAACTAGATTAAAAATTGGATTAAAATGAGATGAGGGATAAAATTTAATACACCTCCAAGTATTTCTTCCACAAAATCCTTACTATTTACAAAAGGGATAAAAGTAACTACAGCGGAGAAACATGTTGGACACCGGTTTTGATTGGACAAAACTGTATCACGCAGGGCTGCAATGAGAAGGACGCGGCATCACTTCTGTGGTCTTCTGGCCAAAATGTATAACCTAAGTATAACCATGTGGAAGTATTGGACAAAGTCATGTCAGTGGACATTCTACAAAATGACTGGCCTGTGATCTTTAAAAAAATACCAAATCATGAAAGTGAAAAAGACAAAGGAGCTGTTGGAGGTTGAAGGAGACCATAGAGACATGACATGAGAATGAGACATGTCATCCTTGACGAGACCTTTTTGCTATAAAGGACATTCTTTTCTAAAAATTAATTTATTTTCATTAGTTTCAAGTATCCAGTCCATTGGTTAGACATCTATATAGTTCATAAAACGATTCCCTCAGTTGCTCCCTCCCTCCCCTGACCCTCCACCTAGCCAACATATTAATGCTGACTGTATTCCTTATGCCGTGCTCCCCATCCCCATGACCATCTATCAACTACTAATTTGTACTTCTTTAACCCTTCACCCCATTCTCCTTGCCCCCCCAACACTCCTCCCCTCTGTCCATCACCAAATTGTCCACTATATTTGTGAGCCTATTTTTGATTAGTTTGTTCTTTTTGTTCCTTAGATTCCATATATAAGTGAAATCATCTGGTATTTATCTTTCTCTGTCTGACTTATCTCACTCAGCATAATAACCTCTAGGTCCTTCCATATAAAGGGCATTCATGATGAAACTTGAATAGGGTTTCTGGGAGAGGGCACACAAGATTTCTTTGTACTGCTCTTGCAACTTTTCTGTAAGTTTGAAATTGTTTCAAAATAATAACCTTAAAGAGAACCTATAATACTTTTTTAAGAAAGAAAGGCTGAGTCCCTTTGGGGAAGTACCCTGAAATACCACAGTAAATGTGTATAGTAGTGAATCCTCTAGTTTGGGGGTAACTCTGGTGCCGGTATTTGAGTAAAAGGGAATACCTAGATCTTTCGAGGGCTGTTATTTACAGAGTCTGAGCTGACACAGAGACCCAGGGGCCCAAAGCCCATCATTGTCCCCTGTTAGAAAAGGGCCACATAGGAGTCAAGTAATAAATGGAGTCCTGGGCCAGATCCATCTCACAGTGAAACATCTGAGTCCACACACCAACTGTTAAGTCATCTTTCCAGCTCTTCGGGATATAATTGGAATGGCCTTACCTAGCAGTTAGCAAAAGCCCCATATCGGTTCCTTGACCTATGGAGGTAAAACTACTGTAGTATGAAGGATCGGGTGGAAGTCCTTGACACTATTCCTCCTTCCAGCCGAAATAATAAATGAAAAACAGCACTGCATTCGTGGGGAGGTGGTGGTTGGGGGGGGAGGTGGGGAGCTGGAATGGCAGAGATTGGTACTGCCTTCGAAGATTTAAATGATGTAAGGCTGGTTGTCTCGATCATATGTCCATTTAATTCACAACTCTGGCACTTGTAAAAAGCAGATGAATGTGGCAGATGACAGTGGACTTCTGACATATACCAAGCAGTAGTACCAAGTGCAGCTGCTGTGCTAGATTTGGCATCTTTACTAGAACATAGTAACATGGCCTCTGCTATATAGTGTTGCTCTTGATTTGGCAAATGCATTATTTTTAGTAGCCATCAGGAAGCAGATCAGAAGTTAGCTTCAAGTGGGACGAGCAAGAGTATGCAACAATTATACTGTCACGAAATATTCTGAAAAGACATGGATCATCTGAACATTCCAGAAAATATCATATTGGTCCACTATATTGATGACATCATACTAATTTGACTTGATGATCAAGAAATGGCAAGTACTCTGGATATCCAGGACACAAATATTACAAAAATCCAGGGACCTGGCTGCCTCATTGCATTTTGAAAGTAGAATATTTCACACTGGGGGATATTGCACTGATTGATTTATTGAGTGATGCAGAAAGGACTACTGAATGCCAAAAACTGTTTAAGCCTTTGCAATCTCACCTCTAAAACATAACCTACCTATGATTTTTGATCTAAATTGGAATCACACTACTTACACTTACTTGTTATGTGCTTGTTCTCGTTATCTATACATACAAATTCAATTTTTAATTCCAATTTGCTAATGATCATTAATTGTGGCTTCAGGCAGGACATTTCTCTCCAGCTCTCCGCTTCATCTCTAAAATGAAGATATTAGAAGAGATCATCTCTAAGATGCTTTCCAGCTCTGGCAACTTATGAACATATGCAACTCCTGATGCCTGTATCTAATCCTCTCTCCCCTCTCATCTACATGCTATACCTAGGACCAATTGTACCTTGGACAGTGAAGACCTTGAACCAGCCTCCCTCAGATTCCACTTTCATGAACCAAAACAGCTGTGAATGGTCGGGGTGCTGCCTGTCCGGGTGATGTGCAATTGCTTGCACTCCGATAGGGCCCCAAGTCCCTGATCAAAATCACCGTTATAATTTTTTGTCAAACCAGACTAGCATTGTTTGGAATTGATGAATCGTAGAACCTTTGACTAGCAAAGAATATTGGGGGTTGTCTCCCCTCAATAAAATATAAGCTCATAAAACGAGGACTTTGTTTTGTTCATAATTTGTACTCCTTATCACATACGAAGTTTCTAGGACATAGTAGGTACTCAATAAGTATTCGATCATTTGAATAAGTGAATCTTAACTCATCTCTACCCTTGTCTAGCATTCCCAAGAAAGACTCCTATGATCTCTGCTTCTACATCTCCAACCACTGAGAGCCGATTACCTCTTGCAATAACCAATTGCACTGCCGCACTGAGAAACAGGTGTACCTGGAGGATGGCAGTGTTCAGCACATATCCTCCACCCTCAACTGCTAAGTCAAGAACTGAGGGGCAAGGGGTGAGCAAGCCAAGTAGGAAAAAGTTGGCCCTGAGAGTGCAAATACAAGCTTCCCATTTGTAGACTGTATATTACTTTGCAGGGCATTTATGCCCATTTCTTTTGTCCTTCTTTGAGTGTTAGGCAGAGGCAGGGTTTAAATTCAGGGAGTAGTATTTGTTGAATGGCTGAGCCTTTCTGCAATTTTTACATAAGTCACCAGAGGGCGCACTTGCTACTTAAATCATCACAATCATCCCTTAGGCTGAGAACCGGCAGAGTCTTGAGACTGGACTTGAAGAACAAATAATCAGAGACATTTAGGTCCTGTCACTGGCCCTTTCTACAACAGAGGAACGATGCTCAAAGTAAGTACTAGCAAAAAAATAAGATACCCAGGGTACATCACATCTGAGAAGTGTGGATAGAAATCCTTCCTTTACCACTGATTAAATAGCCAGAAGAGAGCCTGAGGACAGCCAGCCAAAGACCTACAGCAAAATATTATGGCTTCAAAGGCTCCAGGGGCCTGCTGATGTGGAAGGAGAGCCATAGAGACTTTGCCTGCTGGTGCTACCTTATTCTCTAAATCACTGGTCTCCTTCTAAAATATTAGGGCTAAAAGTAAATGCACACAAGAGCATCCAGGCATTCCCTCTACCCTTCTGTTTTACAGATGAGGAAACTGAGGCCCAGAGGACAAATAAATGACTTGCCCAAGGTCAAATGATTATCTAGTGGCAGAACCAGAACTAAAACCCAGGAAGGAGGTCATCTGCTAAGAATTTGTTTGGTTGGGCGGGGAGTGGTCTCAAGAAATAATCCTTTGGATTCAGGGCAACCTAAACTCAATTGGTGATTAAGATTGGTCTTTTTAAAGCAGTTATTGATTATATCTTTGCTAAAAATAGAATGCGATGGGGGGGAGAGCAAGAGAGGAGAGGGAGGGAAGGGAGAGGAGGGGAGGGGAGGGAAGGGGAAAGAAAGGGAGGGGAGGGAAGGAGGGATGGGGAAGGGAGGGAGGAATGGAGGAAGACAAGAGTTTTCTGATGGCCTGGTCTCCAGGCAGCCTCTGCCGCTGCTCTCTCTTCCTAGCAACTGCAACTATGCTGTATTGTTTGAAGCACTCATTTTTTAAAAGAATCAAAAGATGAAGGATAAACTCCCAGAACAACAGGCATTTTTCTTCCGAGGGCTCAGATAAATCATAATTCAAGGACAAAAGCGTCAAGGGTGAGCAATCCCTCAAAAACCATCTGCAGAACAATTAAGCATTGTCAATAGCACAACTCATTTCTGAAGTGCAGACTCGAAGAGTCTTGGAAGCCAGAACTAGAGAGGGCCTTGGAATCACAGTATTCAAATACCTCCCTTTACGAATGAGGAATGTGTGGTTCACAGCGGGGAAGGGATAGGGTCATAGCTCAAATGCTTTCAGAGGCCAGAGAAATGAAGCAAGCGAGGTCAAATAAGAGATATTTTAGATATGTTACAGGAAATATGTGACTTTCCCCTTTCGGAAAAACAACAGGGCAAGCATCTTGACAAGTGACAAATAACACATGTCCTCAGTAATGGGGATAAGAGTGAGGACTGTGGCAAACCGGACATGGGCTGCCTCAGGGGAGGAACCACTACCCAACTCCATCGGTCACTATCAGGTAGGCATGTGAGCCTGAACTTGCCAGATCATCTGTTATTTATTTTAATATGGATTTGTACTTGAAATGTCCTAGTTGCTTTTTAATGGTGGCAACTAATGTGAATTGGTCACAGGCCAAACAGCCCTTCTGGAGTCTGGTTTCCGCCACAGGCTTCCGGCGTGCGCCCTCTGGACTGGGGTATCATAGGATGCACTGGGCTACACAGCCACTCAGGGCCCTTTGAGAGCAGAAAGGCCGAGGTCCTCGGTGCTTCGAAGATGCTGGTGCTCACTAGGATCCCCTCTTCATTCTCTCCACTTAGAAACCTCCCATAGCTTCCGAGCACATTAGAATCAAACCCAAACTCTTCCACAGCCTTCACGGCCCACGCGGCCTGGCTCCTGCCCTCTTCTCCCACCTCCTCTCACTCTGGCCTTCCCGCTGTGCCCAGAAGGGAACCTTCTGCTTGGGGTGCTCTCCCCGTACTCTGCATGGCTGGTTCCTTCTCGTAACTCAAGGCCCTGTTCAAACGTCATCTCTGAATGGCCCCTCTCCGCCTTCTCTCCCCGTCACCCTACTCTCTTTTTCTTCATTGCGCTTTCCACTGTCTGAAATTATCCTTTTCTTCGTTGCTTTAACCTGGTTCATTGGCAGTGTGTCCCCACTAGAATCTAAGCGCCATGAGAGCAGAGAAGCTGTCTTGTTCTCTCATGTGTACTCAGCTTCTAAATCAGTGGCTACCTCACGATAGGCTCTCGATTAAATATCTGTTGAATCACTCTGCTTTACAGGGGCCCAGACCAGTGACCATGGGCGAGACAAACTTCTGACTCCCACCCCTCCTGAGACAAGTGTCTCTGATGTTTCTTCCTGGGATCAGCAACCAGGTGCCTTCCTCACCTTGAGCGGACAGGCCGGTGTCTGCAGCCCCCAGAGGCTCCTACAGCAAGATCACATCAAACCCCCCACCTGCACACAGCCCAGCAGTTGGTCTCAGCTCAGGTTCTCTCCTGACAGATCTTGCTAATGTCCTTGGCTTTTCACTCTTCAGCTTGCAGCCAGGAAATATGACTCCAGAGATGAGCTCTTAGGACACAAGGATGTCCTTTCCCTTTAAATCAATTGTTTCACACAAAAGCTCTGCTTTTCCTTTTCCCATTTACATCCCCATAGCTTCTGCTCTAAATCCCCAATCCTTGGACACTTCCTTGACCCTCTGAAAGGGTTACCTTTGCTGATTTAGGTGTGGGGAGAATGCCCAGCTTTCGTTGAGAGACCCCACCATAACCAGTTTCATGAACCCCGTTTGCACATTCGCTGTAATGATACTAAGGTCATCGGCCACAGGGACCCTAAGGGTCAACCATCAGAAAACCCTTTTGAAGACTTGCTCTGAGAGCTCAGTACTAGAGCTGCCTCAAATTCTTTATGAAAATGAGAAAGCGAAAAAGAAAGAAAAGAGGAGGGAAGAGAAAGAAAATATGAGATAGCAAAAAAAGAACACCCTACTCTGCCACTTCAGATATATTGATGCTTCTTCCTCTCTAGAATAATCATTCGTGTTCAACAAAAATGTACTGAGTACCAACTACAAACTAGGCACTGTCTGTGACACTTGGGATATATCAAACAAAGATGCCTGCCCATGTGGTCCTTGTATTCTCGTGGAAGAAGATAGACGACTAAACAGTGGACACAGTAAGTAGATATATGAATTAATTTGTAAATTAGTTTATTAATATAGAATACGTTATCAAAACTTATAGATTATATAAGGCACATAATATACAAAATATATAATATAGTTTAGAAATTATCCAATATGTTAGAAGGTAAAAATGTGCCATCATAAAAGATAAAGAGCTTAGGACTCCTGGAGGGAGGAGAAAGTGGCAGACTCCAGTATTAATTAAGGACAGTGGTCAGGGCAGGTCTCATTGAGAAAGTGAAGCTGGAGCAAAGACTTGAAGGACGTGAGGGCATTAGTTCTATGTGACTGTTTCCCTTTCCTTTGGGCACCCAAGAAGATCAGAATCAAATTGGACGCTCAGTCCTCTAGAGCAGCAACCTTTCTGACACCAGGGACGGGTGCTCCTATGAGAATCTAATGCCCGATGACCCGGGGTGTGGCCGAGGTGGTGATGCTAGCACTGGGGAGCGGCTGCAAATACAGATGAAGCTTCAGTTGTTCGACAGCCACTCACCTCCTGCTGTGTGGCCCAGTTCCTAACAGGCCACAGACAGGTACCAGTCTATGGCCCGGGGGTTGGGGACCCCTGCTCTAGAGGCCCCCATGGTCTGCAAATTTGTGGTCTTTTGTCTGTTGGAGAGGCAGGACAGAACGGTGGTTAAGGGCACGAGTTCCATTGGATTCACGAATTAAACTGGATTCAAATACTGGCTATACTGCTTACTACCTATGTGACTTTGGGCATCATATTTGATCTCTCTAAGCCTCAGTTCCCTATACCTCAAAATAAAGATAATAATAGCATCTACCTTATAGAGCTCTTTTAAGTATTAAATGGAATAATGTACATACATTCCTTTGCACACAAGAACTCACTAAAAATAGCCTGTAATTATTAAGCCTTGGTCTTGTCTCTCAAATTTTATTTACATTTTTCCTTGGTCCTGATTCGCTATCCTTATTGATATTTTAACATTGTGGTATGGTTTCTGCTCCTGTGGTAAGTTACCACAAATCCTTTGTGGATTGGGCTGGGTTATAAATAAGCAAGTAAATAAATACAAAATCCGGATAGGGGAACATTTTTACCGAAGCAAAACATTTCATTACCAATAGAGTGAATTGCAAGTGAGGCCAAAAGCAAAAGAAATGGACTCTAATCTCTCCATCGAAAACCACCAGCAAGATAGTCTCCGGTTACCAGACCTCATCTTTCTCTTTCCCAAACTCCTCTTCCTCCCTCCATCAAGAGAGAGTAAATGAGTCACACAAAATGACCCAATAAGCCTAAATTCTCCCAGCCCCACAACTATGCCATTGCTATGGGTTTCAGAGAACTCTCTCTCTTCCCCATCAGAGAAGAGAAAGGAAGTCCACAGCATTGCTTTCCATGGTGACGAGGTTAGGGAAGGGGGTTAGCACTCAGTGCAGAGTCACAAATAGGTTGGAATCTTATTACTGCCATTAATTAGTGAGCGCTGTGGCCATGGAGAAGTCCCTGCACCTCTCTGGGCCCCAGTTTCCTTATTGATAATAACAGTACCTACCTCCTAAGGTACCTGTGCAGATGAAGGGAAAAAATGAAGGGAAGCAACATGGATGGCTTATTGGTAAAGCTCCCAATAAATGTTAGGCTTTCCTTCCTTACCTGCACCCAGGGCAACACTCAACCGACTATGAGAACTGGAAACTCTTAAATAAGGGGGTGTACAGGGCAGTCACGGGGTGAAAAAGACTAGTTTATGTATATCCATACATTATAGAAACTCCCTATAAGAAGTAAGGAGGAAAGATCATTTTCGAACCCCTCCTACTTTTTAGGAATATCATCATGCTTCTTCCTCATCATAACCCACAACTGACAGCTGGGGCAGGCTTAAACCCAGAGCACCCAGCTAGGAATATTTGGGAGGCAGCTCTGGCCTTCTGAAACCGACTTTATGAAGGTCAAGGCCATCTTCCACCACGGGACATCATAGGCACCACAGACAGAAACCTACGAGTCCCCAGCCCTTCCGAAGTGCCATGCCTCTGTGACTCCTTGGCTGAGTTCAGCAAGAATCCAGACCAGGGTGACTTGCTGAGGCTGCCTAAGCCCCTCTCCCCACCTCCCTGAGCCCCCAGGACCCTCCCTGTTAAAACATCTCTACTCTCTATAAGATCTGGAATTAGTTGGTCTGAATTTGAAACACACATCCCTTACACATGTCAACTAGAGGACCTCAATTAAGTCACTTATTCTTTCTGGTTCCTCTCCTGAAAATGGAGATATCAAATGCCTACCTCCCAAAGTTGCCATGAAGATTAAATAGAGCAGTGCATTGAGAACATACAAAACGGTGCCCAGCACATAGTAAGTACTAGTTTCTGGTGGCTGGTATTGTCGCACTGAAACTGTCTGGAGAAAATCAGCCTTACGCTGACCCACAGAGATTGAAGCTCTCACAGAGAGGGAGTGTGTCCTTGAACACTAGCTGACATGTCTACCCGCATTTCCACAGGTCAAGCCTCATGGCCTGGTTATCTGGCATTTGATCCTTCCCCTCACCCCACAGGAAACTACTTGGAGATAATAAAATAACTGGGATCTGTGCCCCTCCTAGGAAATAAGACTAATCCAGCCCAGGCCAGGACCACCTATTCACTGCTCTTGATCAACAAATTTGTGCTGCTAGTCCCTTCTGTGCTGGGAACTAGGGAGAGAGGAGACCCAGCCCTATCCCAGAAGTTCATAGTGTACTTGGGAAAAAAAACAAAGAACTGATATTACAGCAACTAGAAAGGAATGAGGGCCTAGTGTCCCTGAGAAGATGAGGGAAGACTCCATGAAGGAATTATTTAAACTGGTCCTTAGAAATTAAGTAAGACATGGGGGGATGGCATTCCAGGCTGAACGCAGCATGAACAGAGGCTAGAAATGGAAAAATATGGGGTTTGTTTAGAGAATAGAGTAGTCTGGTGAGGCTGGAGGACTTGGATGCCAGAGGACTGAGATGAGAGCTGGCAACGAAGGGCCAGTGAGCCTCAGGGGCAGGGAACACAAAATAAAGATCGTGACTACCATGGAGAAAATCGGGGAAGTGGGCCCGCAATTTAAAATGGGGGGGTCACAGAAGGCCTCTTTGAGGTGACACGTTTAAGAGGTTAAGAAACAAGCCAAGTGGCTATCTGGGGGCAGTTTCCGAGCAGAGAAAACAGCAGTGCAAAAGTCCTGAGGCCACAGGGTGATCGCCACGTCGGTGACGCATTAAAAAGGACAGTGTGACTGAAGTGGTAAGAAATGAAGTTAGCAACTGAAAAGGGGCTCAGCTCATGAGAGGCCTTGTAGGCTGTTAGTGAGACTTGAGCTTTCACTTGGACGAAATGGAGAGCCATTGCAGGATTTCTAGTAAAGAAGCAACGTGATCTGACTTACTTTTTAAAAGGATCGCTCTGACTGCTGTGTAGAGAATCAATTGCAAGGAGCCAAGGGTGGAAGCAGGGAGAACAGTAAGGAAGCTACTGGCGAAAACCAGGCGAAAGAGGATGGTGGCTGGAACCAGGGTGGTAGCTGCGTGGTGGTGCTCTTCGGTTTCCTCAGGTAAAAATAAGAGCTAGGATCCCGCCCTGTGTGCAGCCCAACGCTTCAAAAAACCCTATCGGGATGGAATGTCAGGAACCTCCAGACAACGGGGTGCCAGCCTGGAGAACGTGGGATGGTGGGCATCTTTGTGCGTCCGGGCCCCTGACATCCACGAGAATGCCCAGGTACGTGCGCGCCCCGCGACGCATCAAAAGGGCGAAGCCTGGCAGAGGGATGTCTTGGTCCCCAGAGACTGAACAGGGAAGGATGGGAAGAAGGGTGTCTCCCTCCACCCCAGGGGCAGGTCATGGGCACCTGGCACTGCGTGCGCCCCCGGATGTAACCACTCCACTTGTGCAGGTGTGGGTATCATGAGAGCATCACTCGGGGAGCGCCACAGCACCCCCTCTATCCAACCTCTCCCCTCCAACTCTGACCCTATTGTCTCGCTTTTCCGTACCCCCATTTGTCTGCCTGTCCGTCCTGCATAGGGTTCGGCGCGCACCGCCTCGCCGGAATCCCTCTGGCGGTCGCCGTACTGGCGCCGCCCGGGCCTGGGGCTCCCGAGAGGAAAAAATCATGAATGAAACGGATGCGGTGCTGCGCTTCCCCCGCCCTCCCTGACCAGGCAACCTCTGCGCGGGGGCGGTGCCTGCGGGGACTCCAGGAGGAGTTGGGGGAGGGGGCGCCCGAGATCTTGGTCAGGGATTCATGGTCTGCGACCCGAACCCACTCGAGCCCTCAGCGCTGCAGGAGCTGCCAGCCCTGCTGGCCTTGCGCAATTCCCGGGGAGCGGCGCAAGCCCTCCCGGAGGCGGGGCGGAGCCGGGGTTGGGGGGTGTCGAACCCACCCGGCGGCTGCGCCCACGACTCCGCAGCTAAGGCGCATTTGGTTGGGCGGTCCGGCGAAGGAGCGCGCACGGAGCGCGGGACAGACCGCCGGGCGGACAGACCGACGGACGGACGCCCCCGCACACGCAGACGCACAGAGCTCAGCCCGGCCCCCGTCACACTCACACTCACACTCACACACACACACACACACACACTCGCGCACTCACAGGGACACACGCACACTCGCGCGCTCACATCCTCCCGCCAGCCTGCCCGCCCGCCCGGATCCCGGAGCCCGCTCTGGCCGGTAAGTGTGGCGTCTCCGTCCGTGCCTTTGTGTGGGGAGCCGGAAGGCGAAGGGCGCGGGGTCCTTCCCAGGGCTGCCTCGCAATTGAGACCTCCTCCAGCCCCCCAGGGCCAGGAAGCTGGCTCCCGCCCCCGCCACGCCCCCATGGGGCTCCTGGCACCCCTGGGCTGGGGGAGGGGTCCCCCACGCAGGGGAGGGGGCTGGGCGCTAGAGAGCCGCGAGGGAGTAGCAGCCACTCCCCATGGAGCTTGGACGCGATTCCGGGGAGGGATCAGTTAGTAGTCCCGGGTCCGAGCCTGTGCGGCCAAGGCTGGTGCGCGGCTCTCGGCTGCATCGCCTCTCCAGGGTCTGAATCTTTGGAGGGAGGTTGGAGATCGCCGCTAGCCTGTTGGCTTTTATGCTGCGGCTCCAAGACTTCCCCCTAGCTTTACCTCCCCAGGACCGTGTAGCTTAAACCACTCGCTTCCCACCCATCTCCAAAATAAAAGCTCCATGCGTTCCCCTCCCCCAGCATGCCCCTTTTTCCTAGATGAGGCCCAGGCTCCTGCAAAACCTGGAAATTGCCTGGGTCAGAGCCCTGAGGGGCTGCCTTACCAAGAATCGTGTGGCTTAACGGGTCAGGACCAGATGAAACTTTGGAACTTATTTAACTCCCTTATTTTACAGATGGGGAAACTGAGGCCCAGTGAGGTGGCTTGGCCAAGGTCACCGGAGAGTTAGTGGCAGAGCCTGCATTAGAATCTAGGGTCTCAGGCTTTCATAATCATTTCCTCCCCTACACAATTCGACCCTATTCCCATCGAAGCCCCAGAACCCCAAAATTCATCTGAGTGTACCAAGAAAGTCTTTGTAATTCCAGCCCCTCCCCAACTTGGAGCAGCTTCTGTCATTCATTTGCTTCCATCCTTACTGTAAAAAAAAATGGGTTAGCCTTTAATTTGCCTCATTCAGCCTCAGAAGAGAGCTCTATTATGCAAGCACTCCAGGGTTGGAATTTAGTTTGGGAGAATGAATCAGTCCTGGACAGGAGATCAGATTCCAAGGTGTTCATTCTGGTTCTCACAGAAGTCACTGAACCTGTGTCCTCAGTCTGACCAGGTGATGTGGCATTCGAGGAGTCATCCCCCTTTCCCCACTTTGACCTGACTGCATGCCTTCCCAGTCACTCTTTCCTCCTCTGTAAACGCCCAGGTCTTCAAACCCAGCCAGGCCCCTTCCATCACTTCTTTGTGGAGGTCCCCAAGTCCTTCATGTCAGGCCACCTCTTCTTCCTTGATGTTTGTTGAGTGTGATTGTTGGTGTTGCTGACAAAGCTGCTGGGGAAGCTTGAGTCACACAGCCTTACCAGGCTCGGGTGGCAGCTCAGGGCAAAGGCTCCCTCAAGGGCAACTGGGTGTCCCCAGAGCTGACACAGAGCGGGTGCCCCGAGAGGTATGTTGAAGGACTGCAAGCTGCATGGTGAATGGATAAACTCCCTTGGATAAGATAGTTGGCAAGGAGGGCAATGTTCAGTCCCTAAGGGCCTGAGGCTCTTGTGTCTAGAGCTTCCTTCTTGAGTAGGGTGAGTAGCCTAGCATGGAACCAAGCCAGGGTGACAGGTGACCACCATTAATATTGTAATCCACTTAATGGCTTTGTGCTCCAGAAACTCCATTTACATAGACTTCATAATGAGTAGTAGCCCCTGGGTTTTTGCGGTGCATTGGCTCCCACCTTGAAAGGGAGACGACCTGGGTTCTAGGCCCAGTCTCCTCCTCACTGGCTGGACAGTGTCGGTAAATGCTCATAACTTCTTGGGTCTCAGTTTCTCCATCTGAAAGATAAGATCATTGTGATGAAGAATTTCAGAATATCTTTTAGGTCTGAACTGTTGAGGGTAATTGAGGGGGAATGGGGAGCGCTTTATATAACAGCTATGGGCCTGGTTTTCCTCTTCTATTACTCTGTGAGGTAATAAGATGAGATGAGATAATTTATGTAGGGTACTTAGTACAGTGCCTGGGGCATAGAAAAAGCTCAGGAACCGGTAGCTATTAATACCATTAGGGTCCCAGCTTTATGGCAATAGCCTCCACATCTTCCCTTTTTCAGATTGCCCAAGGACATGAGATTTTAGGGCCTCGAAGTCCCTCGCCCTCAAAATCCCTTCCCCACTGACCTGTTCTTGGATTCAGGGCTCAGCCAGTGTAAGATGTCCATGAAAACTCCCTGGGAGTTTCACATCTAATCGTGATTGCATTTATTAATTTGTATAATAGTATCAAAGCTTTTCTTACGCTCCGTCGCTTATACTTAATCCTCATAACGCACCCATATCAGTAGTGTTATTATTGCCATTTTATAGATGGGAAAGTTAAGACTGACTTAGGGGCCATACCATAAAAGTCTCAGAACCAGAGAGCAATGCCTTCTGCTCAGATCATCTGATTCCAGATTCTGAACTCTTTCTTTTATATCATAGTGCCTGCCCTTTCCCAAGACCTGCCCTAAAAGAGAGATCAATAACCTCTTGGAAAGAATTGAGAAGAAGGAGGAGTTTTATTCTTCTGGAAGATTAGGAATGGCTTCTTGGAGAAACTAGCATTTGAGCTGGGTCTAAATGATTTGTACAGTAGAAGAAAGGAGGGAAAATATTGCAAGTATTGGAAACAGCATGAGCAGAGAACAGGCAGTGGGGTGTGTGTAGAAACTGGAAAGCGATTCACTCCAACTGGTTCAAAAAGCATAGAAGAGGAGCACTGAAAAGGAAGGCTGGGTATGAGGGTGGAGGCGGTTGCTGGGGCATTGAGCGCTGAGCTAAGGGATTGACCTTTAGTTTTGGGTAGGGGATAAACACGATCAAACCTGGCCATTAGGAAACTCACTCTGGCCGCCCCTTGGAGAGCAGATTAAAGGGGCAAAGTCTGCTGGCAGGGAGCCCAGGTAGGAAGCAATGACAGTGATGTAGGTGAGGAGAGATAATGATGGTCTGGAATAGGAGTGGTTGTAAGAATGAAGAGAAAAAGGAGTTGACGCAAGAGGCTACAGTGTCACCAAAACTGGCAGCTGATTGGTTGTGGATGCTAGAGGGAGGACGGAATGAGTGATGGCAAGGTTTCGAGCCTGAGTAACTAAAGATGCCATTCATAGAAATAGCCCAGTAGGGGAAGGCTTAGGAGTGGGGGCCATGGGTCTGACAGGGAACCATAAAAACTCCTCCTGCAAAGTAAGTTCATCAAGCACCCCAAACTGTCAAGAGCTGTTTCCTCTATTCATTCTTTCATTATCCAAATACATATAAACATCTGTTACATGCCAAGTTGTCCTAGGTTCTAGGGACACATTGTTGAAAAAGATGAACTTCCTGCTCAGGCTCTACCAAGGTAGACAGAAAATAGAACATAAGCAAAGTATTGTCTTTAAGGATATTATATTTGAAAAAAAGATCTAAATGAAATAAGGAGACCTGGGGAAATAAAAGCTTTCTAGAAAGAGGAGACCACAAGTGCAAACGCACTGGGGTAAGAATAGCTTGATGCTTTCCGGGAACAGCAAGTGTGGATCTGAGAGATAGGCAAAGAGGAAGGGAGGTAAGGGAAAAAATAGGAGAGAGGCAGGGCCAGACCATGCAGTTACTCGAGGAATAAGAAATCCTATGGTGTTAATGAGTCCAAGAGAACCTGAGTCCTATTCTTGTATTCTTTGTGCCTTGCAAACCAAGCCTAACACACAACCATGGCTCACGAAATAGTTGCTGAATAAATGAATGAATGTTGGAAATGATCATTCATGTACGAAACTTCCTATCTTGGACTTATATGAACTACTAAATAAATAAAGATATTATGGCGTAGTGAGGGCACAGTAAGGTGTATATGATCAAAATGATAAAACTCAGATGATTTAAATGTCTGTTGTCATTTAAGTACGAAAATTGAGTCAAATCTGCATATTTTATTCAGTATGGTTCGATATTATAAACAGTGCCGTTAACTAAGACTAAATAGTAAAACATACCTGAAATGACTGTAAAACAAAATGATAACATTTTTGGTCTTCCAGTGCAAACACACAAGCTCTGGCTTCATTTTAAATTTTCCCTTTTGCAACTCCTGTGCCCTCAGCCATTTCCCTAGTAGCGATTTTTTAAAAACTCACCTCTACCACAAAGGCCCTTATTTGCAGAAAAAGAAATGATCATCATCTCCAATAAATTGACAGATTCCCCCCCGCCCCCCGCAAAAAAAAACAGGGCAGTAAAGGGAGAGAAATTATTTATAGAAGTATAAATTCTTCAGACATCTGATTAATTGTTTAAATGGATCTATAAGTGGGAATGGAGAAACTCCAGAAGATGGCTTATCATTGAAAGCTTTTGTCTGTATTAAGTTGAACACAGGGGGATATGTGAACATTTCTAAATATATGGTACCCTTTGCCAAAAATTTGACCAACTCACTGTAGTATATATATGAATCAGTGTTCTTACTGGTGAGAATCAATGCAGCTGTCTGTGTGTAAGTTCTTGTGTTCGGTCCTCAGCCTAGTCATGATTAAGTGACCTGAGGTGAGGTCCTTCCCCTCTCTCAAACTCAGTTTCCCCATCTCTGGGGGTAGGGCTTGGGTTTCTGGGCCCCTGAAGCACTAAGCCTGTTTTATTTATAGGCCCACATTATTGCCCTTCTGGAGAACAGTGACCACTGTCACACAGTGGGGTTGTGGCTCCCTGTGACACTCAGATGATTTTGTGGATGAGATGTCACAGAAGAGATGGGACGCTGCCATCAGCAGATGGAGCCAGCTATTAGGCTAGACCTTGTGAGGGTGCAAGTTGATGTGTGATCTGCCTTAGAATCATAGACTCTCTAAGCACCCTGGTCCAAATTCCATGGGACCCTGCCTGTCTTGTCATCTCCAGAAACTGGAAACTCGGGTCAGCCCAAGAAAAAGAGAAATTAAAAACCCTTTTAGTTTTTTAATAATGCCATTACTAAAAATTTCTTCCTTACCTTAAACCATGGCTTTGTGGAAAATAAGATTTTCTCCTGTTCTTCAACATCATCTCCATCTTTTCTGCATCTGGTGAGATGTGGGGTGAGCGCTTGGCCGCCAGTGTCTAGCAAACCTCTAAAATTCCCAGACGTTCAAACTGAAGAAAGCTTTTCCCACCAAACTGTGGCATGTGGGATAAAAGCCACTGTCCTGCCAAGTCCCCCTTGAAGCAACCTTGACCCAGGTTTCCATACCGAAGGTATAGCATGTTGGGTTGGGAAGGGGTCCCCTCAATCTAGACGCAGGGGATTTATAGTTTACAAATTTGTAAGGGAGCCAGCATCTTGGTGAGAATTCCTAACTTCGGGGTAATGTACGAGATAAACTATTTATGGCCAAACCTCCTGGTTACTGGGATGGGAAAATAAAGACCCTAAATTGCCCTTTCTTTCAGTGGTGAGGTGGTTAGTCGAAACCATGAGACAGACATACCAGGCTTTAATGTCATTCTTAAGAATTGAAATGCTCCCCCATTCCCCAACTTTCTGAAATCCACCCTGGAGGGATTTTGGGGCTTAAGTGGTGAGCATTGCCCTGCTTTTACGAAATAAATTACATTGTACAAGTAACACAACGGTAACAATAGAACAAATTAAGATTAATTATGATTTTATGTGTCCCATTCTGTTTCTTCTATAGCTCTATATTTTTTAACAGTTGAAATCAGTCCACATCTAGTTTTGTACCCTGCATTTTCCACTTAACATTTTATCATAACTACTGTGTTCATACATGATCGTCTTCTTAGCCTCAGTGACTTTACCATATTGCGTTTAACCATCTCTTGATTGGTGGACATACTAGTAAACATCTTCAAGCACACAGTTTTTCCGTCTCAGATTCTCAAGGCATCTGGTTTAAGCATCCTCAAAAGGGTGTGACAGGAACAAGGGGAGTTAAAGAAGGGTGCAAAGGAAGGAAGGTGTCAATTTATGGACCAGTGCAGGATGATTTCATAAATGCCAGTGACATGGCCCCAGGTCCTGAGGTAGAAAGAGAATAGGGGACACTAGAGCTGGAGCCAAGGAGAGGATGGAGGGAGAGGTCATGGACCAGGAAGCCAAAGTCACAGAGCACCAAAGATGAGATGGAAGAGTGTCCAGCGCTGTCAGATTTCAGATGGAGTCCCTCCAGAATTTTGCTGGCTAATTT
>NW_011889102.1:349785-358075 GCF_000151845.1 Pteropus vampyrus | reverse complement strand
GGGTCAGCCCAAGAAAAAGAGAAATTAAAAACCCTTTTAGTTTTTTAATAATGCCATTACTAAAAATTTCTTCCTTACCTTAAACCATGGCTTTGTGGAAAATAAGATTTTCTCCTGTTCTTCAACATCATCTCCATCTTTTCTGCATCTGGTGAGATGTGGGGTGAGCGCTTGGCCGCCAGTGTCTAGCAAACCTCTAAAATTCCCAGACGTTCAAACTGAAGAAAGCTTTTCCCACCAAACTGTGGCATGTGGGATAAAAGCCACTGTCCTGCCAAGTCCCCCTTGAAGCAACCTTGACCCAGGTTTCCATACCGAAGGTATAGCATGTTGGGTTGGGAAGGGGTCCCCTCAATCTAGACGCAGGGGATTTATAGTTTACAAATTTGTAAGGGAGCCAGCATCTTGGTGAGAATTCCTAACTTCGGGGTAATGTACGAGATAAACTATTTATGGCCAAACCTCCTGGTTACTGGGATGGGAAAATAAAGACCCTAAATTGCCCTTTCTTTCAGTGGTGAGGTGGTTAGTCGAAACCATGAGACAGACATACCAGGCTTTAATGTCATTCTTAAGAATTGAAATGCTCCCCCATTCCCCAACTTTCTGAAATCCACCCTGGAGGGATTTTGGGGCTTAAGTGGTGAGCATTGCCCTGCTTTTACGAAATAAATTACATTGTACAAGTAACACAACGGTAACAATAGAACAAATTAAGATTAATTATGATTTTATGTGTCCCATTCTGTTTCTTCTATAGCTCTATATTTTTTAACAGTTGAAATCAGTCCACATCTAGTTTTGTACCCTGCATTTTCCACTTAACATTTTATCATAACTACTGTGTTCATACATGATCGTCTTCTTAGCCTCAGTGACTTTACCATATTGCGTTTAACCATCTCTTGATTGGTGGACATACTAGTAAACATCTTCAAGCACACAGTTTTTCCGTCTCAGATTCTCAAGGCATCTGGTTTAAGCATCCTCAAAAGGGCGTGACAGGAACAAGGGGAGTTAAAGAAGGGTGCAAAGGAAGGAAGGTGTCAATTTATGGACCAGTGCAGGATGATTTCATAAATGCCAGTGACATGGCCCCAGGTCCTGAGGTAGAAAGAGAATAGGGGACACTAGAGCTGGAGCCAAGGAGAGGATGGAGGGAGAGGTCATGGACCAGGAAGCCAAAGTCACAGAGCACCAAAGATGAGATGGAAGAGTGTCCAGCGCTGTCAGATTTCAGATGGAGTCCCTCCAGAATTTTGCTGGCTAATTTGGAGGTGCTTTTTAAAATGATGGTGAATACATAAAATTTACTATTTTAACCATTTTAAAGTATATACAGTTCAGTGCATTAAAAATATTCACATTGTTGTGCAATCATCACCACCAATCTACCTATAGGACTCTCTTCATCTTGCAAAACTGAAACTCTGTACCCAGTAAACAGTAGCTCCTCATTCTCCCCTCCCCCAGCCTCTGATTACCTCCATTCTACTTTCTGTCTCTGGGTACCTCCTGTAAGTAGAATCCTGCAGTATTTGTCCTTCTGTGTCTGGCTTTTTTCGCTTAGCAAAATGTTTTCAAGGTTCATCCATGTCATAGCATATATCCGAGTTTCTTTCCTTTTTAAGGCTGAATGTTGAATGTACATTATGTACCACATTTGCTTATCCACTTATCCATTGATGGACGCTTGGGTTACTTCCACCTTTTCACTACTGTGAATAATGCAGCTACAAACATTGATGTACAGTTAGCTGCCTCAGCTCCCACTTTGAGTTATTTTGTGTGTATACCCAGACGTGGAATTGCTGGGTCATGTGGTAATCTCTGTTTAACTTTTTGAGGAGCCACAGGGTATGAAATATCTAGAAAACATCTTCAACCCCTTCTGGGATGCCTTAGAAGGATCTCCCAGGGCCCCTGGAGGTGCCAAATACAAGGTCCAGGAAGCTCATCTTCTGCGTCACTTCACCACCCTGAGATGCCTGGACCTCGTGAGCTCCCATCACTGTCAAAACCCATCTCAACACCCAGATCAGCCAGTTCTCTCTGCTCCTTAAACCCGTTGTAGCTCCTGTGGCCCGCACAGGTTTTCTCAACAGGGACTCCCTTAGGTTTGGGGGCGGGGGCAGTTCTTTGTTGTGAAAGCATCCCTGGCCCCATCCCCTAAATATTTGCCAGTAACACCCTTCAGTCATTGTGACAACCAAAAATGTTCACACACATTTTCAAGATATATTTTTTGAACAGGGAAATGTACAGACCTTAATTCATTCAGTGAATTTTGACAACCGTATGAACCCAGATAACCATCAGGGATGAGACGTGGAACATTTCCTTGGCCCCTGAAAGTTCTCTCTCCTTTCCAGTCAGTACCTGCCCTCAGAGGTAACTGTTCCTGTTTCTGTGATTGTAGATGAGTTTTGTCTGTTCTTGGTCTTCATGTAAATGGAATCATGTATCATGAATATATTCCTTTGTGTTACAACGTCGTTTTTGAGATCCATCCACATCGATGCACCCCCATCCTCCCTGATACACACAGACTTCTGAATGCCACCTGGAATAGTGATACCTGCCTTATTCCCATTGGGAAAAATGGCCTGTGACTTAGTATGTCTTAACCTGATGCACAAAGCCCTCTGTCATGTGACATGAGTCCCCTTTCCTGCCCAGTCTCCAGCCAACTGAGGTGCCCTCCTTCTCCCCAGCCTTTGCACCTGCAGAGTTCTCTGCCTGGAATGCCCTCCCCACTGTCTGGCGAACTCCTTCTTGTCCTTGAAATGCTCAGACATCACTTCTCTGTGCACCGTCCCAGACTCTCCCTCCGTGCCCTCCGAGGCATTCCCATAAGACAGCCTCAGTTGACACTTGGCACTTTTCTGATTCCACTTACCAGACTGGAAGCTGGTTGAGAGCAAGAACTGGGTCTTGGTCATCTCTGTATCCCCACAGGCCCAGCATAGAGGCTGATAGTAAAGCAATGGATGTAATATTATAGCAGGTCTTGTCTCAGGATTATCTTAGAGACAAACTGGTTTTAAAATAACTGCAAAATATCCCAAACCACCCTCTGAAGCTGGTAAAAGAAAGGTGGTCGAAAAAGTGAGTGTAATCTCTCACTACAGATGAGAAATGTAGAGTGAAACTTGCTGCCAGTGAGGCAGAGACCTCCAGCCCTTCCCCAGAGGACCGGTCATCAAGAAAAATGGCGTCAATGAGTGCCAAGTAGTGCAGTTCAGGGAGCCAAGGGGATGGGAAAGAGATCAGAGTCAATCCGGGAAGGCTGCCTGAAGGAGATGAGTCCCAAGGGTTTTAAAGAGGAGTCTTTTAAGCTAGGGAGTTACATAATCGGGGGGTAATCCATAGAGAGCCTTAAAGCATGATCCAGGGCAGCTCAGATCATGGGCCTGATCTGCACTCTTGTGATCCTGACCCTGAATCCTGAACACAGCTGCCCTTCCTACCTCTTTCATTCCTTTTTACTCATTCTTTCCTTTTTCTCCCTCTTGGTTACTTCTTCCCATCTTCTTTCCAAATCTGAGTGTACAGAAAAGAGCTGGATGCACATTACCCTGCCCTTCTTCTCTCCTCTACACTGGGCAGAAGGAAGCCCATCCCTTGCCCCTTCTTGGTCTTTGTGTGAATGGAGTCACAGAAGCTAAGGTTGTGGACAGGAGAGCTAGGGAAGAGCCCAGAGTGGGGTGTGGTCCATTGCCAGATTCCAAGTCACAAATCAAAATTCTAGTGGGTGGCAGGGGCAGAATTCAGCCAGAAGAGAGACCAACATGTGCTAGACTCCCTAGGCAGGCTTCCTGGAGGAGGCACGAGCTGAAGCAGGCCTTGGAAAGGCAGGTGGCCACAGCTCAGAGGGGAGAAGCAGGGAGGCCCATCCAGGAAGAAGGAACAGAGGAGACAAAGGCTGAGAAGCAAGAGTGAGCATGGCTAGGAGGCGGGGCATTTTCGTGATGGAGGAGTATTTAGGGCATTCTACAAAGTCGGGCTTCTGGTCCTTTGACCCTCCCTTCCCAAGGACTCTGGGTCTGATTCTGAGAACCTGTAAACAGCCCAGGACTCTCCAGAGGGGAGAGGAGTCCAGAGGCTGGCTTGTCCTCAAGCTACTGTTTCCTGCATTGTTCTCATCAGCTCCAGGAACACCTGACAGAGCCTGAGGAAATAGGAAACAGACCTTTGTAGTTTATGGCACTGCCGGGTACAAAGAGCGGGAGCTGCTAGCGTGCTGGGTTGACTTAGAGGGAGCCGGGAAATGAGGCTTTGAGCCAGGTCAACAGTAATAACGAGGGGGCTGTCTGCCTCAGATTGCCCAGTACTCTACTTCAGTCGTCTGCGGTCTTTGCCACAACCCTGCGACAGGCAGCTCTTGTTGCTCCCCTGTCCTAGGGGAAGGAACTGAGGCTCAGACACTGGCCCGAGGCCCCTCCGAGGGGAGAAGGTGGCAAAGCACAGTGTTTCAGCTAGTTCTCTCTGCCTCCGAATCCATTCCTTCTCCAGAGGACCGGAATTGCTTTAAGGTGTGCGACCTCAGAACGCTCAGAGTATTTTGAGAGGTTATACCTTTGGCTGGGGATCTCTGTTGACAGCCCACTCAAGTCCCCAGGTTTCCAGATGTCCATTGGCCCAAGGCAGTGGAAGAACCAACCGTCCTTGGCCCAGGCCCAGGCTTCATCCTGTCTTTTCCGCCAGGCACTTGAGCAGGACCAGAGTGACCACTCACCTGCTCTCAAGCTGGTCCATAGCTCCTCTGAGCACCTGTACAAAGTGGAGTAATGATGTCTTCACAGGATTGTCACAAGGGTCAAATGCAATAAGGATTGAAAAGCTCATGACACGTAATAGGTATGCAGCTGAGATTTATTCCATCTGGATTCAGGAGGTCAGATCCTTTCAACCTTGACTCAGATCAGCCAGTTCTCTCTGCTCCTTAAACCCGTTGTAGCTCCTGTGGCCCGCACAGGTTTTCTCAACAGGGACTCCCTTAGGTTTGGGGGGGGGCAGTTCTTTGTTGTGAAAGCATCCCTGGCCCCATCCCCTAAATATTTGCCAGTAACACCCTTCAGTCATTGTGACAACCAAAAATGTTCACACACATTTTCAAGATATATTTTTTGAACAGGGAAATGTACAGACCTTAATTCATTCAGTGAATTTTGACAACCGTATGAACCCAGATAACCATCAGGGATGAGACGTGGAACATTTCCTTGGCCCCTGAAAGTTCTCTCTCCTTTCCAGTCAGTACCTGCCCTCAGAGGTAACTGTTCCTGTTTCTGTGATTGTAGATGAGTTTTGTCTGTTCTTGGTCTTCATGTAAATGGAATCATGTATCATGAATATATTCCTTTGTGTTACAACGTCGTTTTTGAGATCCATCCACATCGATGCACCCCCATCCTCCCTGATACACACAGACTTCTGAATGCCACCTGGAATAGTGATACCTGCCTTATTCCCATTGGGAAAAATGGCCTGTGACTTAGTATGTCTTAACCTGATGCACAAAGCCCTCTGTCATGTGACATGAGTCCCCTTTCCTGCCCAGTCTCCAGCCAACTGAGGTGCCCTCCTTCTCCCCAGCCTTTGCACCTGCAGAGTTCTCTGCCTGGAATGCCCTCCCCACTGTCTGGCGAACTCCTTCTTGTCCTTGAAATGCTCAGACATCACTTCTCTGTGCACCGTCCCAGACTCTCCCTCCGTGCCCTCCGAGGCATTCCCATAAGACAGCCTCAGTTGACACTTGGCACTTTTCTGATTCCACTTACCAGACTGGAAGCTGGTTGAGAGCAAGAACTGGGTCTTGGTCATCTCTGTATCCCCACAGGCCCAGCATAGAGGCTGATAGTAAAGCAATGGATGTAATATTATAGCAGGTCTTGTCTCAGGATTATCTTAGAGACAAACTGGTTTTAAAATAACTGCAAAATATCCCAAACCACCCTCTGAAGCTGGTAAAAGAAAGGTGGTCGAAAAAGTGAGTGTAATCTCTCACTACAGATGAGAAATGTAGAGTGAAACTTGCTGCCAGTGAGGCAGAGACCTCCAGCCCTTCCCCAGAGGACCGGTCATCAAGAAAAATGGCGTCAATGAGTGCCAAGTAGTGCAGTTCAGGGAGCCAAGGGGATGGGAAAGAGATCAGAGTCAATCCGGGAAGGCTGCCTGAAGGAGATGAGTCCCGAGGGTTTTAAAGAGGAGTCTTTTAAGCCAGGGAGTTACATAATCGGGGGGTAATCCATAGAGAGCCTTAAAGCATGATCCAGGGCAGCTCAGATCATGGGCCTGATCTGCACTCTTGTGATCCTGACCCTGAATCCTGAACACAGCTGCCCTTCCCACCTCTTTCATTCCTTTTTACTCATTCTTTCCTTTTTCTCCCTCTTGGTTACTTCTTCCCATCTTCTTTCCAAATCTGAGTGTACAGAAAAGAGCTGGATGCACATTACCCTGCCCTCCTTCTCTCCTCTACACTGGGCAGAAGGAAGCCCATCCCTTGCCCCTTCTTGGTCTTTGTGTGAATGGAGTCACAGAAGCTAAGGTTGTGGACAGGAGAGCTAGGGAAGAGCCCAGAGTGGGGTGTGGTCCATTGCCAGATTCCAAGTCACAAATCAAAATTCTAGTGGGTGGCAGGGGCAGAATTCAGCCAGAAGAGAGACCAACATGTGCTAGACTCCCTAGGCAGGCTTCCTGGAGGAGGCACGAGCTGAAGCAGGCCTTGGAAAGGCAGGTGGCCACAGCTCAGAGGGGAGAAGCAGGGAGGCCCATCCAGGAAGAAGGAACAGAGGAGACAAAGGCTGAGAAGCAAGAGTGAGCATGGCTAGGAGGCGGGGCATTTTCGTGATGGAGGAGTATTTAGGGCATTCTACAAAGTCGGGCTTCTGGTCCTTTGACCCTCCCTTCCCAAGGACTCTGGGTCTGATTCTGAGAACCTGTAAACAGCCCAGGACTCTCCAGAGGGGAGAGGAGTCCAGAGGCTGGCTTGTCCTCAAGCTACTGTTTCCTGCATTGTTCTCATCAGCTCCAGGAACACCTGACAGAGCCTGAGGAAATAGGAAACAGACCTTTGTAGTTTATGGCACTGCCGGGTACAAAGAGCGGGAGCTGCTAGCGTGCTGGGTTGACTTAGAGGGAGCCGGGAAATGAGGCTTTGAGCCAGGTCAACAGTAATAACGAGGGGGCTGTCTGCCTCAGATTGCCCAGTACTCTACTTCAGTCGTCTGCGGTCTTTGCCACAACCCTGCGACAGGCAGCTCTTGTTGCTCCCCTGTCCTAGGGGAAGGAACTGAGGCTCAGACACTGGCCCGAGGCCCCTCCGAGGGGAGAAGGTGGCAAAGCACAGTGTTTCAGCTAGTTCTCTCTGCCTCCGAATCCATTCCTTCTCCAGAGGACCGGAATTGCTTTAAGGTGTGCGACCTCAGAACGCTCAGAGTATTTTGAGAGGTTATACCTTTGGCTGAGGATCTCTGTTGACAGCCCACTCAAGGCCCCAGGTTTCCAGATGTCCATTGACCCAAGGCAGTGGAAGAACCAACCGTCCTTGGCCCAGGCCCAGGCTTCATCCTGTCTTTTCCGCCAGGCACTTGAGCAGGACCAGAGTGACCACTCACCTGCTCTCAAGCTGGTCCATAGCTCCTCTGAGCACCTGTACAAAGTGGAGTAATGATGTCTTCACAGGATTGTCACAAGGGTCAAATGCAATAAGGATTGAAAAGCTCATGACACGTAATAGGTATGCAGCTGAGATTTATTCCATCTGGATTCAGGAGGTCAGATCCTTTCAACCTTGACTCCTCGTCCCATAAGGTTTTTTTTTTTTTCCCATTCCAGTTGACTTCCTGGCTCACATTCTATTCTCTCTCCTGGCAAAAGAGCCTCAGATCCAGCTAATGCTTCCGCACGCAGCCTCTTCCAGGCCCTGCTTCTGAATCAGTTTGCCTGACTTTTCCACCAAACCCTAAAGTGCCAGGATCTTTCCAGCCTGTGCTGCCACAGCTTAGCTGGGCCTGAGCATTAAATCAGAGGCTGAGGGAGGGGTCCTAACATAGGACTAGGCCTTATAGTGGGATACGGCAGGAGCTAGAGACCTCCCTATCTGCAGGTGGGAGCAGACCTAGCTCTGAACCCCAGCTTTCCCCTCTGTGAGCTCTACAAGCCCCATGAGAAGTGGTTTTGTAAAGGGTTAGGAGCAGAGCAGGTGTCAGAAGGGATCATCGTGGATGATCTGGAGCAAGACACAGGCGACCTTAGGAGTCCAGGCCAGGGCTTGGCATCAGGG
>NW_011889102.1:345343-349735 GCF_000151845.1 Pteropus vampyrus | reverse complement strand
CAGTAATAACGAGGGGGCTGTCTGCCTCAGATTGCCCAGTACTCTACTTCAGTCGTCTGCGGTCTTTGCCACAACCCTGCGACAGGCAGCTCTTGTTGCTCCCCTGTCCTAGGGGAAGGAACTGAGGCTCAGACACTGGCCCGAGGCCCCTCCGAGGGGAGAAGGTGGCAAAGCACAGTGTTTCAGCTAGTTCTCTCTGCCTCCGAATCCATTCCTTCTCCAGAGGACCGGAATTGCTTTAAGGTGTGCGACCTCAGAACGCTCAGAGTATTTTGAGAGGTTATACCTTTGGCTGAGGATCTCTGTTGACAGCCCACTCAAGGCCCCAGGTTTCCAGATGTCCATTGACCCAAGGCAGTGGAAGAACCAACCGTCCTTGGCCCAGGCCCAGGCTTCATCCTGTCTTTTCCGCCAGGCACTTGAGCAGGACCAGAGTGACCACTCACCTGCTCTCAAGCTGGTCCATAGCTCCTCTGAGCACCTGTACAAAGTGGAGTAATGATGTCTTCACAGGATTGTCACAAGGGTCAAATGCAATAAGGATTGAAAAGCTCATGACACGTAATAGGTATGCAGCTGAGATTTATTCCATCTGGATTCAGGAGGTCAGATCCTTTCAACCTTGACTCCTCGTCCCATAAGGTTTTTTTTTTTTTCCCATTCCAGTTGACTTCCTGGCTCACATTCTATTCTCTCTCCTGGCAAAAGAGCCTCAGATCCAGCTAATGCTTCCGCACGCAGCCTCTTCCAGGCCCTGCTTCTGAATCAGTTTGCCTGACTTTTCCACCAAACCCTAAAGTGCCAGGATCTTTCCAGCCTGTGCTGCCACAGCTTAGCTGGGCCTGAGCATTAAATCAGAGGCTGAGGGAGGGGTCCTAACATAGGACTAGGCCTTATAGTGGGATACGGCAGGAGCTAGAGACCTCCCTATCTGCAGGTGGGAGCAGACCTAGCTCTGAACCTCAGCTTTCCCCTCTGTGAGCTCTACAAGCCCCATGAGAAGTGGTTTTGTAAAGGGTTAGGAGCAGAGCAGGTGTCAGAAGGGATCATCGTGGATGATCTGGAGCAAGACACAGGCGACCTTAGGAGTCCAGGCCAGGGCTTGGCATCAGGGACATCTAGGGCTGAAACCAGAGGCAGGTAGAGACCAGATCACAAAATCATTTGTAATGAGGGTGGGTGTGTAACCAGCACAGGCTAGGTCAGAATTCTGGTTCCGGGTGGAAGGGAGAGAGCTGCAAGAGTGGACAGGCCTCAGTCCTAGAAGGCAGATGACCAAGACAGAGACTGCCTGCCAGGGCATAAAACAGAAGGCCAGGTGCTGGGACCCGGCCGGTGGCAGAGCCAGACAAGCGGCAGTGAGACTGAGTGTTGTTGAAACACTTAACAACAATAAGTATTTGTTAACACTTATATAGTGAACTGTATAGGTGCAAGGCATTCTTCTCAGATCTTTCTGTTTACTCATCCCAACAATATTATGAGTTAGGCACCACTACAGGTGCATTTTACAGATGAGAAAACTGAGGCGTAGAGAGTTGGAGTGAAATTCCTGACCTCCAAGGTTGGTAGCACGACCCCTCACATCCATAGCTTGAAATCAGCCATGACGGGAGCATTTGCACCATGGAAATCAACGAATGCCACAAATCAGGGCTTTTTAAATTTTCACGTCTTTTTTTAATCCCTTCACTTTTTTCACCCAGCCCCCAACACCCCTCCCATCTGGCAACTATCAGTTTGTTTTCTGTATCTATGAGTCTGTTTCTGTTTTGTTTATTTTGATTTTTAGATTCCACGAATAATTGAAATCATATGGTATTTGTCTTTCTCTGTCGGACTTATTTTACTTAGCATAATGCCCTTTAGGTCCATCTATGTTGTCATAAGTGGTAAGATTTCATTCTTTTTTATGGCCGAGTAATATTTTATTGTGTATGTGTACCACATCTTTAAATTTTTACTCCTTTTAAATTTTTTTCTGAGAACCTATTTACTAGTATACCATAAGATTCATTTTAGAGTCTCCACAGATGTCACCTGTGAGCAAAGAAGGGCTGTATTAACTGACAAACAGGCAACGCCTGACACACAAGATGGTAACATTTTTAGGAGTTTACTGGGCCCTGTTCTAAGCATTTTACACATCTCATATAAAATTTTTATGTGAGAATGAGAATCAAAATTTATTTTATCCTGTAGAGCCCTCTAAAGTGTAGACACTGCATCCCATTTCACAGATGAGGAAACTGAGGCACGGAGAAGTCAAGTGTCTTGCCCACGATCAGGCAGCCAGTAGGGGAGCCTTCATTCACGCTCAAGCAGCCCAATCCCAAAGCCTGCGCTTTGTTTTTAATGAGCTATTTATACATGCTCAAACTCTAGCCCACTTTTCATTTAGTTTTTCAAGAAATATGTCTGGAATATCTGCCTGGTGCCAGGTAGAGTATTAAGCATAGAAAACAGGAAAGTCCATATAAGAGGCTATAAACCTAATGCTTTAAACAAAGCCTGGACCTAGGATTGAGGCAAACTCAGTTTGAAGCCTGGTTCTGCTACTTACCAACTGTGTGACCTTGAGCTAGTGACTCAGTCTCTCTAGATGCCAATCTCTACATGTGTAGGAGGGGGTTGATAACTGTGTTTAGCTCATAGGATTATAGTGAGAGATGAATGATGTCATGCACAGCGCTTGGCATGGTACCCAAGTACACAGTAAGCACTTGGTAAAAAGAGGCTGCAGTGATTATAAACCACAGGTTTGTGTAAAGATAGCTCAGTGTGAGGTACAGGGATGCAGGTATCAATAGATGATTACCAAACAGGCGAGACTAGAAAAGGAAGTACCCAGGTCTTCCTAAGGGAGACAGGGATGGTTCCACTGAGGAGGTGACAGTGAACAGGGCCTTGGAAGAGTCTTGAAGAGTTTTCCAAGCAGAGAAGGGAAAAGTGCATTCCAATACACGACAGGTAAGAGTGAGCATCTAACTGAATGGAAATACCAGCACACCCCCACCAGAGGTGTGATCACGCCTTCATGTTTGCGATTGCCTGTTTTCTCTTTGTAAATGAAACTGTATACCTGGCGATTAGAAGGGGTGTGGAAAGAGGGAGCAGAATGGAGTGTTTTCAGTCTTGGAGAACAGAGGGGTAAACCAGATGACCCTTGAACTCTGAGATCCAGCTCTTCAACTGAATTTCTTTGGGGCTCCTGTCCACCACGCAGTCAGGGCGATGCGAGGCAGGCACTCAGGCACTCACTGTTACCGCTGAACATGGCCTCCACCACTGAGTGGCTGGGGCCAGCTCTGCCCTGCGCTCTTGAAAGTGGGGCAGCCTTTGCCAGACTCCACTGCCCAGGGCCTTGTTTCCCTAGTGGGAGTGCCCTCTGCTGGTCCCCTAGTGCTCTGCCACCATCTGCCTCTAACCCTTGATAGCCCCAGAATTGAAGCTTGACCTTAAGGAAAGACCCTTAAAAGTCATTAAGTTAAACTCTTGATTTCCATTTGGGGCTGCTGAGACTCATATTAGAGGAAATGACTGGTCCATGCTCACACAATGGCCAAGGAATAGAACCCAGAGCTGCTGGGTCCTTGGCCAGTGAGTGCATTTGTCACGCTAATAATGGAGCCCAGACGCCACCATCACACACACTCCTCACCCAAGCCAATCTCCTAAGCAGGGCTCCCTGGGCTGTTCTTCAGGTGGACAAACCTGAACTCACAATCTAGGGCAGGACTTCCAGTCATTCTGTTCCTGAGACGACACACAAAGCTCATGCATGACGCTACAGCAGTGAGCTCCTTCAGGCCCCTGGGCAGGGGGACAGGCACCTTGGGTCTCCCTCAGGCCCTTTCACTAACTCACCCACTGTGTGAGCCTAGCAGTCAGTTCACTCCCTGAGCCTTACTTTCTTCATCTGTAAAATGGTACTGCCCCATAGACTTACAGGGAGGAATGTTTAAAAGAACATACATGCATACCTCAAAGATATGGTAGGTTCGCTTCCAGACCACTGCAATAATGTGAGTATTGCGATAATGTGAGTTGTAATCTCATTGCTGCTGGAGGGTCTTGCGATCAATTTTAAAAACGCAACATCTGTGAAGCTCAATAAAGCAAAGTGCAATAAAACAAGCTGTGCCTGTATACGTTGTAGCTGCTATAGTCTGCTGTTTCATTCCTGTTCACTCTTCCTAATCTCAGAGCATTGTTTTGAGAAAGGTTCAAAGCCAGAAGTGAGGAGAGCTTATGAATATGAGCAGTGAGGGGCAGATCTGTCATTACTAGCTGTGTGGCCTGGGATCTCCATTTTTCTTATCTAGAAAATAGAGGTAATGATGGTATGGTTTTTCCTAGGGCCCGTTTTACGAATCGAGGTCTGCCTTATCT
>NW_011889102.1:340729-345013 GCF_000151845.1 Pteropus vampyrus | reverse complement strand
GACCAGCACATACTGCGTGTTTACTAAACACTAGTTGAACAAACGAATGGTCTAGTCCCTGAATAAGGCTCACATGAGAGATGGAAAACTCTGAGAGGTCTGAGCCCCTCTGCCGGCTGGGCCTCTCCAGCACCCTTCCATATTCCCTTCCCTTGGGTCTCTGCCATGCTCACACCCCCGTCTCGCTCCAGCAGAGCAGGATAGAAGAGAAGTCATCATTTATCTGGGCACATCCCAAGCAGAGAACACTCAGACCCTGTGTTTAGGATCCAGAACACTCCAAGTTTGCAGTCTGCTGAGACGTGGGGACAGATGGCTGGACAGTGGACAGCTGGGCAGGGAGGGTAGGCAGCTTGGCAGGATAGAAATAGCAGTGAACTAAGCATTGGGAGTCCTGGGCTCAGAGCCTATCTGTTCCACGAGTTTGCTGCACATATCAGTGTGAGTCCTTTGGTTGCCAGCAACAGAAACTGACTTAGTAACTTAGGCAGAAAAGCTACTTATCAGAAGGCTTGGTGTTATGACACAGAATGACTGGTAACCGACCTCTGGTCTTGGGCCCCTCCTGTGAAAAGGGACAGGCAGGGTGCCAGAGAAAGAGAGAGGTAACTCACAAAAAGAAATGGAGATTTTGTTAACTACCTGAAAACAACTGTTCACACACTGTGTGACCTGAGGCAAGTCACTTAACCTCTTTTGCCTCGGTTTCCCCACCTGGATGTTCTAAGGCTGGCCTCTCTCCTCCATTCACTTCAATGCGCTTTTTGCTGAAAAAGCTTTCTTTCCTCAGCCAAACACCTTGGAAACGAATTCTGAGGGAGTGAGGTGAGTGAGCATGCAGCTCATCTCACTGAGGAGAGCAGGCCCTCTCCATGTGCATGCCTGGGACCCATGACTCATATGCGTGAAGTGGTCAGCTTCGTCATTTGTTCTCCTTGCAACCAGCATGTCCTTGAGCCCTACACACTGAACACACCACTGAAAATCTGGATGGCATATGGGCTTTTCCCTGGCCATGGTCTGGACATTTGCAGTTTGAGAAGCTCCTAGCTAGAGTCTGCACTTCCAGAGCCACCAACGCCAAAACACTGCCGTACCCTCCGTTTGACCTTTAACATGTACATCGACAGACTCAGGCCCTGTGCTGAACACCTGGTATGCGGAGGTGACTGAGGGGGTGGGGTTGCTCCAAGTCACTGGGAGCCCAGTGGAGGAGGCAGGTGCATAAACAGCTAACTATAGCAGCAGAACAAAGTAAGAGAAGTGTGCACTGGGGTGTGGGGGAGCCCGGAGATAGGAGAGCTTGATTCTTCTGAGAGGTTGGGGGGTGCTCCATGAAAGGGGTAACCTTGAGAATGAATAAGGTTGGGCAGGAGGGGAAAGGAAATTCCAGGCTGAGGGAACGGCATGAACAAAAGCCTGGCAGTGGGAGTGGACAGGCCTGATTCAGGAAATGGAGGAGTCCGGTGGGGTGGTAGGAGCTCCGTATTGACAGTGAGGGGTGTCCAGAGGGCCCAGCAGCCCCAGGAGTGCGAAGCCCAAGGTGGAAGGCACGTTGGCCTGGAATGGGCTCAGGAAGTTCCTGGGGGCACCACCTCCCACCCAGGCATCTTGACTTCAGCATCTCAGCTTCTCTTTACCCCTCACTCACCTGGGGAGAAGGCTCAGGCTCTTTCGCCTCCCTCCTCAAACCTGTTAGCTCTTTCTCTGAAAAAGTCCTGGCATCCATTCCAAGATGCCTTCTATCAGCACCCACTCATCCACCATCCCACCCCCAGGCAGAGGTGAGGTGCTCCCAGCCCGTCCCAGACAGGTGAGGTGCTCCCAGCCCATCCCAGACAGAACACATCATCCAGCCCACAGCGGTGACCTGTTCTGTCTCCCCCACTGGCCACAAGCTCTGGAAAGATAGGGCAGGCTGGTCCAGGCCAGGTCTCTAGCACCCAGCATGGGTAGAGTAGCAGCAGTGAACAAATAAAATATAGTATATCCTTACAGTCAAATATTATTCAGCCACAAAAGAAATGAAGTACTGCTACAGCTGGGTGACCCTTGAAAATGTTAGGCTGAGTGGGAGCCATACACAAAAGGTCATATATTGTATGATTCCAATTATGAAATATCCAGAATAGGCGATATAGAGAGAGAGACATGAAGCAGATCTGCAGTTGCCAGAAGCTGGGAGAAGGGAGAATGGGGATTGCCTCCTTAGTGGGGATGGGGTTTCCCTTTGGGGCAATGAAATGTCCTGGATCTAGATAATGGTGGTGGTTGCACCATTAAATGCCACTGGATTGTGCACTTTAAAATGGTTAAAATGATGAATTGTATGTTATGGGAATGTTACCACTGTAAAAAAAAAAAAGTTGTTTAGGACCAGATGAGACACTGTGAGCTGGGTCTGATGTCCATATGCCTCAAACATATCTGCTGGCCCTTCTTCCTGTTACAGACCTCCCCAGCCCAGGCCATGCTTTAGGGGAGCCTACGGCACCTCTCAGTGTGGGGTAGCCCCATGGTCAAGCTGAGGAGGGCTGCTCACCCCACCCAGAAAACAGGATTCCCAGCAGCCAGGCCTGCTTCTTGCTCATGTTCCTCTGTTGAGTCCTAGTCTTCATCACGTCCCCATCTCGCTGACCAGCCTGCTTCCTGTTGGTGCCAAATGTTCTCCACGTCTCGGGCCTCCATGCCTTGCTCTTGCTATTTTCACTCTGCAGGAAGGTATTTCCCTTGTGACTCCTCATCCACCTAGAAACATCCTCTAGGAACCAGCTCCTGCCTTCCCCCTTGGAGAAGACTTCCTCCTCCCCTGCCCCCTCACCACAAGCTTAACTGAGCCCTTCCAAGGTGTCGCCTGCATATGTCAATTAAAGCAGGTGTGAGTGCTATCCTGTTTGCACATATGTCTTCCCAGGAGGACGCAGAGTCGTGAAGGGAGGGGCCTGGCTTGTTCGTCATTGTATTCCTGGGGCAGCTCTGGTGCCTTCTTCATAGGAGGTGTTCAGCAAAGGCTTGTTGAATGAAGCAATGGGTTTGGGGAGGTTCTCTCCCTTCCCAGACATGTTCTCCATCAGTGAGGGAGGGACAGGCTGGGTGATGTTCCCTCGTCTCTGGCGCTCTCTGGTTCTAAGAGCAGCAGTGGGGAGCCACCACAGCAAGTCGCTGCCTGTTATCACAGGCCAGTTTTCTGCTCCTGTTGCCTGGCTGAGAGAAGTGGAGAAGGAGAGAAAAGGAGCCTGCAGCCATCCACTGCAAGCAACTCTTTCTGCTTTGGGTAGGGAGGAAAGAGGGCAATGCCCAGAGATGATTTCTCTGTCTAGCCTGAGTGGACCACCTCTTCTCTTTGGAAATCTGATTAAAACCCTTGCCCGAACAGCCTACACATGTGGGTTTGAGCCGAGGTTGCCTGGAGTCTGACTACAGGACCAAGCAGCAGGCTCTTGCTCCATTTTCCTCTACAAATGTGAGGTGCTACTCTTTCTGCTTTTCTGATTATGAAATTAGTCATTTTCTAGGAAGCTTATTTATAGTCCTCTGCACACATGCAGCACCAAGCTATTCTGAACCAGGGAGGCTTAAGGTGTGAAAGCAGCTGTGAGTCACCCCTGGGGCCCCTTCCAGAGGTATCTGGATGCTTTGGTTACCTTTCTGCACCCAGCCAGGGGCCGCCCTCACGGACTGCCCTTCAGCTGGGGTGCTCTTTAGGATGAAGACAGAAAAAGCTCAGGGTCGGGAGGTTGCGGGTAGATGTTCTCAACCCTAATTCCTGTGGCCACAGTGTACGACCTGGGGCAAGTCAGATCCTCATTCTGTGCCTCAGTTTCCTCCTCTACAAAATGAGGGAAAAAATGTACGATTCTGTGACTGCTGTGGACAACAGCTCTGGAGGAGGGTTGCAAGTGGCTTAACAAAAACCTGCCCACGAGGCAGATCAAATGATAGCCACATTCGAGGTTCCTGGTGTGTTTTCAAGAAGGTCAGGGCAACATTTATTTTCTCGACAAGGATTTTTTTTTTTTAATTGCAGCCTGATAGGTTTTTTTTAAATTAATTAATTAATTAATGTTTATGGTGACATTGGTTAACGAAATCCAGTGTTTCAGCCGTACACTTGAACAGTAAGGCATATGTATATTTACACTGTGTGTTCACCTCCCATAGTTAAATTTCTTTTGTCACCATATATTTGACCCTCTTTACCCCGTCTACCTCCCCCCCACCCAAGGATTGATTTATTGAACACCTATTATGAGCCAAGCACTGTGTGAGGCTTTGAAGATTTAA
>NW_011889102.1:337276-339840 GCF_000151845.1 Pteropus vampyrus | reverse complement strand
CCCAGTACAGTCCTGGAAGGCTCCCTGATGGTCTCAAAAAAGGGTTTTCTGATTTCAGAAAGAAGTAGAGCATTTAGAATATGCAAAAAATACATATAGCTACTTCTGGCTAGTTCTGGAGAAGAGTTTTGCATGCCACCGTCTACTGCCTGAGGTACTGGGCAGTTGCAGGCCTTGGGGAGCTGGACACAGACTATATGTTACCCAGACCCCTCTTCCTGCTCACCCATGCTTTCAACTATTAAACCCACAGGAACTAGGAGGAAGAACAGCACAGCACTAAGAGTGCGATCCTGGAGTCCTGGACTGTAATTTCATGCCCAGCTCTACCTTAATGAGCCCTGTGACCTTGGGCAAGTTGCTTCTCTGAGCCTGTTTAATAATCTCTCATTCATTGGGTCATGATAAAGATTCAGTGTAATAAAATTTGTAAAGTGCTTTGCACATAGTAAGCCCTCCTTCCACAGTAGAGATCATGGTGATGGTAATGGTCATAGTGATGCTGCTGCTGCTGCTGCTGATTCCATATGGAAGATACCTGCAGAATTCTGCTCCTGCCTCTGCATCCTGACCCCTCTGTAGGTTGGTCTTTTCCTCAGGTTCCCCTAATGGGGTGGGGTTACTCAGAGGGACATAATGCAAGAAAAGAAGGCTTTTTATCTTCGCTCAGGGCTTTGTCTTGATCCCAGCTCAGCATCTCATGTTTTTCATCCTGCTGCAGGAGGGAGAGAGAACCACACTGCTGATGACTCCGAGGGAGGGGCTCTGGACATGTGCTGCAGTGAGAGGCTGCCGGGTGAGTCTTCCCAGCACCCAGGTGCCCCCCAGAGTTCCAAGTGGAGGGAGAGAGCCCCAGATGTCACTGGGGCTGGAGTAAAGCCTGGTTAGCTGTGAAATTGCTGGAAAAGAGTGACTCAGCTAGTCCATAGGTCTTCATTTAAATGAGGATTTGTTTTTCTAATCCCTCATGTCTTTCTGGCCTGTTAACATTTGGAGCTGCTCTGGGCTCCCATGGAGGGAAGAGCGGGAGGCTGATGGTGTGCTGGGAGGGTGGAGAGAAGGATGAAGAGTTGGGGAGTCCAGGGCTGATCAGGACATGACAGCTGACCAGTAGTGTGTCAGGCAGACTTCAAGAGGCCAGATTAGGAAACACAGACAACCGACCTGTCTGTGGCATGAACCCAGGGTAGGATGATGTGAAGAAACTACCTGACAGCCCTGTTGAGAAGCCTGGTTGTGGATGTCAAATTGTACTGCTTGAGTCTGGTTGACCACACTTGCGGGGAGCCTGGCTAGCTGAACCACAGGCCATTGCAGTCACCACAGGGACATTACCAAGGCACTCCTGCCCGTGGGTGGCAGTATGTCCCACTGTAGACCAAATACTCAAGTCATGATAAAGGGAAGGAAGGGGAGGGGATTTTTTAGTGTGTGTGTTTTTTTTTCTTTTTAGAACATTTTTGGGTTTTTTTCTTTTTATAACATATTCATTGTAGAAATATTAGAAAATAAAGACAAGCAGGAAAAAAGAAAAGGAAAATCACTATAATCCTATAATACAGCATACATTTTCCTATCTCCTTCTAAACCTTTTTGTTTAAAAAAAAAAAAATTTTCTTTTTGCCTCTATAATGTTGAAGTCCCGGACCTGTACCTTGTCAGAAGCCTCATGGTTGGCAAGGAACCTTAGAATGGAGTCTTCAATGACACTCTTTAAGATAGACATGTAAAACGACTAGGTATGCTTCTAAAGCGATGTATCTTTAAAATAAGTGGTTATTTTATTCACACCATGAGCCAGTGCCCCCGCGACTGCTGAAGCTCCTCAGGCGGCCAGGGGAGCGTCGACCCCTTGGTGCAATTCACACCTTATCCAGTAGGGGGTGCCATTGCTCAAAAACACTTTGGACAGCCTGATGAGAAGGTGTAGGATGGATGCCACTGCACAGGAGTTGCTGTGGGGACCTGAAACAACTAGCTTAGAGAAAAGAATTCTCCAAAGGGATGTGAAAGCTGTCTGCGACTATCTGAAAGGCTGTCTTGACAGGGGCAGTGGATTTATTCTGTGCAAATCTTAGGAATATGGCAACTCAATACATAGACATTAAAGAGAAGCCTGTTGGCATGGCATGCAGAACTTTCTGACTATAAAAGTGGTCCAATCATAGGACTTGGTAATTCAAGAAGAAGACAATGAGTGTTCCATCACGAGAGGCGTTCATATATTTTCTGGATAGACATTGGAGAGGAAATTTCCACAATGGGTGGGAGGTCAAGATGACATCAAGAGTCCCTTTCAACTATTAAACAGTTCTGTGATTCAGATATGACTCATAGAATTCAGAGATGATTCTACAACCAGGGATGGCCCCGCCAGCTAGAAAAAAATCCACGGAAAATAGGACATGATGTATGAGAGTCCAGAGATGAGCATGGCGTGGACGAAAGATCGTGGGGTTTGGCCTTTGAGTCTGGCTGTTCTGTTTCTATTCTTTGTGTTAACGGACAAGTCACTTAACTTTGCTGGGCCTCTAGTATCTCAATTGTAAATGGAAACAACAATA
>NW_011889102.1:296195-337226 GCF_000151845.1 Pteropus vampyrus | reverse complement strand
TTGAGAAGCCTGGTTGTGGATGTCAAATTGTACTGCTTGAGTCTGGTTGACCACACTTGCGGGGAGCCTGGCTAGCTGAACCACAGGCCATTGCAGTCACCACAGGGACATTACCAAGGCACTCCTGCCCATGGGTGGCAGTATGTCCCACTGTAGACCAAATACTCAAGTCATGATAAAGGGAAGGAAGGGGAGGGGATTTTTTAGTGTGTGTGTTTTTTTTTCTTTTTAGAACATTTTTGGGTTTTTTTCTTTTTATAACATATTCATTGTAGAAATATTAGAAAATAAAGACAAGCAGGAAAAAAGAAAAGGAAAATCACTATAATCCTATAATACAGCATACATTTTCCTATCTCCTTCTAAACCTTTTTGTTTAAAAAAAAAAAAATTTTCTTTTTGCCTCTATAATGTTGAAGTCCCGGACCTGTACCTTGTCAGAAGCCTCATGGTTGGCAAGGAACCTTAGAATGGAGTCTTCAATGACACTCTTTAAGATAGACATGTAAAACGACTAGGTATGCTTCTAAAGCGATGTATCTTTAAAATAAGTGGTTATTTTATTCACACCATGAGCCAGTGCCCCCGCGACTGCTGAAGCTCCTCAGGCGGCCAGGGGAGCGTCGACCCCTTGGTGCAATTCACACCTTATCCAGTAGGGGGTGCCATTGCTCAAAAACACTTTGGACAGCCTGATGAGAAGGTGTAGGATGGATGCCACTGCACAGGAGTTGCTGTGGGGACCTGAAACAACTAGCTTAGAGAAAAGAATTCTCCAAAGGGATGTGAAAGCTGTCTGCGACTATCTGAAAGGCTGTCTTGACAGGGGCAGTGGATTTATTCTGTGCAAATCTTAGGAATATGGCAACCCAATACATAGACATTAAAGAGAAGCCTGTTGGCATGGCATGCAGAACTTTCTGACTATCAAAGTGGTCCAATCATAGGACTTGGTAATTCAAGAAGAAGACAATGAGTGTTCCATCACGAGAGGCGTTCATATATTTTCTGGATAGACATTGGAGAGGAAATTTCCACAATGGGTGGGAGGTCAAGATGACATCAAGAGTCCCTTTCAACTATTAAACAGTTCTGTGATTCAGATATGACTCATAGAATTCAGAGATGATTCTACAACCAGGGATGGCCCCGCCAGCTAGAAAAAAATCCACGGAAAATAGGACATGATGTATGAGAGTCCAGAGATGAGCATGGCGTGGACGAAAGATCGTGGGGTTTGGCCTTTGAGTCTGGCTGTTCTGTTTCTATTCTTTGTGTTAACGGACAAGTCACTTAACTTTGCTGGGCCTCTAGTATCTCAATTGTAAATGGAAACAACAATACAAATATCCTCGCAAAGATTAAAGCAGTGTACATATTCAACAAATATTTTTTGAAAACCTACTGTGTATCAGGTACTTTACCAGGTACTAGGGATAATAGTGGTGACTAAAGCAGACATAATCCCTGTCCTGCTTTGAATTGCTTCTGGAAAATGGGATGAAGACACAGCAGAGAGACTATAGTAATAAGCATGTTTAATTTTACCCCTCTCTCCCATTCCTCCCTGAAAGCCAGCAACCAATGTAGAATATTTAACGGAACATAAGTCATCTCCATTGGTGCTGGCACATTGCCTTTCTTGTGTAACGTACTATTCCAAATGCTTTCACACATATATCTCGGGTAATCCTCTTCGCTAACCTAAGAAGACAACAGCATTTGCTTTCTCCATCTTATAGATGAGAGAGGACCAAGAGTGTTTGTCTAGGTCACTTAGCTGATGTTTTGCAGAGTGAGAATTCACAGAAGGAAGTCTTTCTCCAGAGCTCATGCTCCTGGCCACCAGCCCATTCTGCCTCCATGTCACCATAGAGCCACCATCATCTTCTTGTACCCTGCAGACTGAGACGGGAAGAGCTAAGATGTCTGTCCCCAGGGAGGAGTTTGAAGGAGGTGGCAGCTCACACACCTGATAGTCTTGCAGAGACCAGGCAAGTTGTATGCCCCTCTAGACTCACACAGTGCCATCTTAATGTATAGTATTGAAATAACTTTTTGTTTCCTCTATGGGACCATGAGCTCCTTGAAGACAGATACCTCTTTATTTCATTCTCCATGTCCAGCATTCATCCACTCATTTCTTAATCTATTCACTGGCTATTCGTTGAGCACTTACATGTACAATACTCTTAAAAGCACTGGAGATTCGACAATGCACCGAACAGAAAATTTTCACCCACACAAAACAGTGCCGTATACTGGTTAAGACCAGGGACTCTGGACCATGTTTGGCTCTACCACTTACCATTGGGATGATCATGGGCAAGCTATTAACTTCTCGCCTATGAAATGTGCCTCCCACTTATAAAATTCCAGGAATAATATTCACTGCCATGTAGAGTTGTTAGAGGATTAAATGAATTAATAGAGAGCTTAGAGCAGTGTCTGGTACATAGCAAGTGCTGCACAGGCATTTGCTATTAAGAGAAAGATAGACAAATAAAATAAGTAAAATATATAAGTGCTGTGGAGAAAATTGAGGCCAAGAAGCAGGGAAAAGACTGGAGGGTGGTTTGGCATTGTGATTCTGGAACCTGGTAAGGAGAAGATTTCCACAAATGTTTGGCAGCTAAACCATTCACCTGAACTGCAGATTGGACATAAGAAGAGATAGATGTACAAAAGCCAAGAGAATTGGGGTGCTGGGCCTTTAGAATGAACCCATGGGAACTGCAAGCAATTGCATAATGATGGTGTAAAAATACAGCCCTCAAGTAATCTCTCCCCCTCCCAGCTGTCTTCCCTGCTGGGCAAGATGAGCGGCGAGGCAGAGTGAGGGCCAGCCATGCCTGGGTGACTCACTCATTCCTACACGCACCACCAGGCTGGGGCAACATGGCCAAAGCTCCCAGACACAGTCACCTGGACCTGAGCCAATGCGGAGCAGGTCATACAGTCCTCCCACATTGTGATTTCCGGGTGAAAACATCATCAGCATTCCAGGCAATCCACAGCTGTCCTGAGGCGGGCATACTTGCTTATTCCCTTGGGGCCCTCCATACATGTGCTCACACATTCATGTGTGTTCTCACTTGTTACAGCTTCATGTTCACATACTCAGTGTGCACAAACCCACGCACAGTCACCCAGGCACGCACCCTGTGTCTGTCTCACAGAGACTGTGGAGGCACGCACCTACCCTCCAGCTCACACGCGAGTCTTCTTCCTCTTGCTCAGTCCGGCTATCTTAGCTCCATTGCTCCATCATCCACCCCCTTCCATTATACATGTTTTTAGAGGTGGACAGACTTGCTTGCAATCTCATTCTCTGTAGGTCTCTTTCCCGCAACCACACCCCTTCTCACGCTCGCCTACAGTCAGGCAGGCACACTCCTTCCCTTCCGTTCTCTGCCCTGTTCCCAGGCCCTCAGTTAGACGTGGTTCCCAGTACTGTGGCAGGCACTGGGACACGCACACGTTTATTTTTCTTCTCCCCTCGTGCGCACCCATGGTCACCCTTCTTTTCTTCTCTTTCACTTCCCCTCGCTTGCTCACTTAACTTGCTCACAGTCACCCAAACACATTTATACATTCCAGCTCACACTCCCCCTCTTCTGTGCGTAGGTGTTCACATTCGCAAGAAACCAGGCAACCCTGCTGATGCTGGGGCCTCCGCCCCTTCCTCAACCAGCACGAGTTCAGGCCTAGCTTGGGACAGCTTCCTCAGGGTACAGGGTGGAGGAAGGAGGTAGATAAGACAACAGTAGGTGCCAGTTACGGCATGACATTACCAAGTGTTGCTCTGTGTCTCCAGTGGGCAGACTTACGGGCAGGCCCGCTCCTAACACTTGCAGGGACCGAGGCCACACTGCAGATGGGGCCCCTAGTGGTGCATCGACCCACCGCTCAGTCCTGTACTGCAAGGGCCCTTGCGGGTGCGCATGTGGGCACATCAGTCTACGTGTCCAAGTATGGTCCATGCCCTGCCCCAATAGCTGCCCCTTGGCCACCCCTCAAACCTAAAGATCCAAAATCCCCAAGCAGGAGGCCCTATCCACCCTCAGAAGGGTGCACCTGCACCCATGCAGGCTTTAGGTCACTTAGGCAACGAGCTCTGGAATCCTCGTTGCCAGAGCATGGCCTGGAAGGGGGGTGTGGGCACACCTCCTGGGCCCTGTGGACTTCTCACCCCATGGGGAATGGCACGGCCAGAGAAGAGGAAGTATAGGGTCATGGTCTAAGGACAACGCTGCTCTTGGAAACAGCGTGTTCCCACAGCCCTCCTGTGGCTGGCAGCTGGCTGGAGCCATGATGTCACCATCCTGAGATTTAAGTATGTCATGATGAACTGGCTCTGTCCAAGGCTGTGAGTAGACACTGAGGCCTAAGTAGGCCATCGCTCGTTTGGCAGAATCAGTGGCCTCTTGGGCCAGTGGCTCTGGAACCCACTCACCACCTAAGTCCCAATGACTTTTCCTAACTCTCCGCCCAGCCGTAGGCTCTGTATCATTGTGGGTCTCAAGTGGACCCTCTTCTGAGAGCGACGAGGTCTAGGTCTCAGCAAGAGGCCACTGCCCATCACTGTGGCCTTTTATAGAGTAAAGGAGAGGCCTGTATTGAGGACAACTTTGTTATCCTAATCTTGCAGCCACCTCTCCTGGATGTCAGGGAGGGTAGGTCATAGCTTTCACAGCTGTCCTACCATGGCACAGATAAGGACTTAGGCTAGAAGCCAACAAAGGCCAATTAAAAAGACAACCTGACCAGGCTACAGCCGTGCCACCCTGAACATGCCCCATCTCATCTGATCTCAGAAGCCAAGCAGGGTCGGGCCTGGTTAGTACTTGGATGGGAGACCACCTTGGAATACTAGTGCTGTAGGCATTAAGTAAGTAAGTAAGTAAGTAGATAGATAGATAGATAGATAAATAGACAACCTGATCCTTTTATCAATTTGACAATTTTTTGATGAGCATCTTCTCTGTGCCTAATGCTGCGCCAGGCACTGGTGATACAGTGAAGAGCAAGACAGACCAAGATCTGGACCCGTTCTCAAGGAGGACAGGACTCCATGGAAGGGGGCATCAGTAATGTCACCTTGTCTCAAGGGCAGCCATGGAAGGCTTCCTGGAAGAAGTGACCTTTAAACCGTGACTGGAACCATGAGTAAGGTCCTGATTTGTGTTGTTAGTAACTGGCTATCAAAGCATTTGAGGGAATGGGGTAACCTTGTGATGGGCGTTGTCCTCCATCTGCTAACCCTTATTCTCAAGCACCCCAGTCTGGCACCTACTGGTCCATACTGGTCTAGGAGCAGATGCAGGAGCCCAGACGGACAGAGAGAAGACAGACCTGGATGCAATATTATTGCTGAGATAACACTTGTGACCGTCAATACTCAGCAGCTTAGCTTTGCTTAATGGATGGTTTTGTTTTCACTCAGGACTTTTAACGCATTTAGGGGTATTTATTGTGGCTGATGGTACAATGAATTGTCTTTGACTTGAGTCTTTGGAATAGAAATTAAAGAAAAACAAAACACCATTTGGATATGCTAAGAACACGAGTTGGATAGCATTCTGTAACGATACCATTGTATTGAGAAGTACCAAGCAAGATACCCACTGGTCAATGATGATATAAGTTAACTATTCTCAAACATTAGGACAGATCTGGAAGCAGGAGCCCAAGTAGCTGGGTCTTGGGGTGCTGTGGGGAGGCATACAGACCTGGGTTCAAATCCCAGCTCTGCCACAGACCAGCAGCATGACTTCGGGTACATTACCTGACTGCTTTGAGCTCCGAACTCTTCACTCTGAAATGAGAGTGATAATATAAGATCTTCACAGAGATTTTGTGAGGATTAAATAAGCTGAAGCATGTAAAGTGCTTATTACCCAGTGCTTGATAAATGGTAGGTCATAATGATGGTGACGAGTGTTCCAGGATCTGGAGTGTGAACAGAAAAACCTTTGCATGTTCCCAAAGCCTGAGCATCAAGTCTCAGGCCAATCCTTTCAACAGCGGAGTGGACCATATAGCTTTGTGGATCTGGGATCCACACCACAGGCCTGGGACCTCACTGACCCAGCACAGACGCACACAGGAGTGTGCCTACTTGCAAAGTCAAGCCGAGGGAGGGGCTGGAGTTGCAGGAGAAGACGACCATCCATTTTCCTTCACCGGGATAGAAATACTTCTCATATTCTAGGGAGATATCTGGATGTGCGAGGAGACTAGAAAGGAAGTCTTTGCAACTGGAAGAAAGTCCCCTGCCTCTACACAGGTTCATGCTAAAGCCCTTTCAGGCAAATGGGCATCCTTTGTATTCCTGAGACATGCAGTGACAGATGCTGTCACCTTTCTCTTTGGCCTGGCCAGGAACAAATCACCCCAGCTTTCAGGAAGTTCTTTATACCTTAAAAAAAAAATCTCATCCTTCCATTTAAGCTCATTTCTCCTTTTCAGATCTTACCACCTGTTTTAGCTATCTATTTGCTACCTAACAAACTCTCAAAACTTAGTGGCTTGAAACAGCAAGAATTTTATTTGCTCATGATTCAGAAGGTCATAAAGGGCTCAGCTGGGTGATTCTTTCATTCTGGGTAGCATTAGCTGAGGTCATTCATTCAGCTGTAGTCACCTGGCACTGGGCTAGGATGAGGTCCAATAAAGGTTTCCTTCCATGTCTGGCACCTCAGTGCTCCTTCATTTGGCCTTTCTCTCCATGCAGCTAACTTGGACTTCCTCACAGCATGGCAATCTCAGGGTAGTCAGACTTCTCATCCAGCAGCTGGTTTCCAAGAAGGTGTGTTCCAAGAGGGGCTAAAACAGACGCTTCAGATCTCTGAAGGCCCAGCCTCAAAAGTTACACGGCGTCACTTCACAGTTTATTGACTAAAGCCCATCGTAGGGCCAGCCCAGATTCAAGAGGAGAGAAATCCATTTTACCTTTCAACAGGAGTCCAGAGGATATGTGGCCATCTTTAATCCACCAAAGCATCCTCTTTATAAGTTTTCACATTCCTCTGAATACTAACTACTTCCTCCCCTAAATCTTCCTTCCTTCAGCCTCCATCTCATGTCCCATTCTTCCCCTGCCCACAGCCTTCCATTATTTCAGCTGCTCACCCTTTGCAATTTAATCTTCAGTGAACACAGCTGTACGCAGGCCCACCCCTAACATATGTATGGCCTGTGTCTGCTATGTCTGTGTCCAGACAGTTAAGAGTTAGAAATCAAGCTAACAAACTTCGAAATGAAATATATTCTGTCCTTCTCCCTTAACAGATATTCCTTTGTAAGGAGCTTCAAAGCCAGATTTAGAATTCTGACTCCTCAGAGCTCTGCACCAAAATATGGAGCCTAAGAAAAGCCAGTTCCCAGGCTCTGTGCACCATCACAAAGGGCCCTCATGCACATTTTTGTGGATGGATACCCCAGCCCACACATCCAAACTCTAAACATACCTTCTGCAAACAGTCACTTCGTGGCCAATCCTAGGGATGCACACCGCAGCACAGTAGTGGGGGAAGAGGGCCACACAGGCCCAGGAATCAGGCTCAGGACTGTTTGGGCAGGAAAACCTGGGGTTTGTGTTTCTCAGTATGTGGTCTAAAGGAGGGGACATCCCTTTGGCTTCATGGACTCCTCACCTTGAGGACGAGCATGCCTGTGAAGGATTGAAGCAGAGCCCCTCCAAAGTGTGAGGCCAGGGCCAGGGACATTTTCCTGGGGGTGAGGACAGTGCTGCACTGTGTGTGTCGGCCCCAGCATTGGGCATGCCTTTCACAGATGGGCTTGGACGAGCCCTGGTACTGCTCCACCCCCACCCCTACCCCACCCCCACTCCGTGGCCCATCTACATCTCCCCTGCGAAATGGGAAAAGCAATCTTCTCGCTGTGGTTGTGAGAATGCAGTGAGGCAAAGAGTGTGAATGGGGGTTCATACACCATACTGTCTTACTCACATGTCATTTTTTACAGTTTCTCATTGTTGAATTCAGAAGCCCTGGATGTGAATGAATTCAAGCTCTGTTCCTTCTGAGCTAAAGTCTTGCACGAATCACTTTGCGTCTCTAAACTTTGGGATTTCACACACACGGAGAAAATAATGCCATGCGACAGGTGGAGCTGCTTATTATGACCCCGGAGCTGTCTCTTTTAATCCTGAGTGATTAAAACCTGAAGGCTCTAAGACAGGGGTCCCTAACCCCCGGGCCACAGACCAGTACTGGTCCATGGCCTGTTAGGAACCCGGCCGCACAGCAGGAGGTGAGTGGCGGGCAAGGGAGCAAAGCTTCACCTGTCTTTGCAGCCTCTCACCAGCAGTAACATCACTGCCTCAGCTCCACCTCATCATCAGGCATTAGATTCTCATAGGAGCACCCATTCCATGCAGTCTTCCTAAACAAAGACAAGGCTTTGCATATAGCACCCCGCTTCTAAGGACCAAGCCTTGACCTCCTCTCCCCTCCCCTCAGTCTCGCTTCTCAGTCTGGCTTTTCTCAGCTACCAGCACTAAAGCGTGGAGGTAGTTCCCAGAGCCGATGGCTCCATCCTAGCTCATTCGGTCCATGGCCGTGACCGTTACATCCTTTTCAGTCATCTTTGTGCCCACATCCCTGCTGAACATCACTTAGCTTAAGATGGACCAATTCTCCATCACAGACAAGACCATTTAAAAGTGTGCTGCTGTCCTCTACCAGCCCAGGTCACCCTCTGCCAACCTGAGCCACCCACCCAGTTGGTCCTGGCATCCAGCACACCCTCAGCCACACCCAGCCTCTCAGGCCTGCCTCTCCCCAGTGGGAGTCTTGGCCTGTTGTGAAAGTCCACACTACCTGGGGAACGGGTAAAACTACTTGTTGTAGTTTATATTTTATATTAGTTATATTTGCTATGATATTTTGCGTGCCTATATTTTTAACTCATAAAATTGTGTTGTGTTATAGCTCATACTCTTCACTTGGCACTCTGTTCCTGAGTTCCTTCCATAGTGCCATATGGACTCTGATCTAAGGGCTGCATAGTGCTCCCCAATGCATCCTTGGACACTTGGCCTATCAGCTCCCCCAAGCGATGGACCTGCAGATGCCTCTGCTTCCCCCACCCCCACCACAAATAGCATGGAAGGGAACCTCAGCTTACATTCCCTCTTGGGGACTGTGAGAATTTCTTTGAGTAGCATCACCCATTTCCAAACTTTTCTACTTCCCAGACCGGTTCCAGCAGAAGATCTGGAAGAAGCAGGAGCAGAAGGAACCAGAAAGAAGGTGGTGTGTGCAGAGGCTGGGGTGATAAGAGGGGCCCAGAGCATGCTGGGCCTTTATTGTTGGCCATGGCAAAGATTTTAGTTTTTATCCTAAGAACAGGGGGGAAGCCACTGAATAAAACTAAAGCCAGGACTCAGAATTTTTTGTTAAGGTAACAGTGGGTCTTGAGCACTGGAAGGGCGCTTAAAGACCCCGTGTTGCACTCTTTGAGGCCCACGGAGGCAGTGAGATGCCCAGGATCACACTGCCCACTAGAGGCAGAGCTGAACTGCTGCTCAGACCTGACACTTTGCCGATGTCGTGAGGCTCTCGGTTATAGAGGGTCATCTAAGGGTGGCAGCCCCTGAGTGCTTGGGGTTTGTCAGTGCTGCTGTCCTGGGGGGTCTCAGGTCGCTCTTGCTCACCTCCTATCTTCTGGACTCCCCTAGACCACCGAGGGCAAGACCCAGGCTTCTGCAGCCATGGGGCCTTTGACCTTCAGATCCCTGCTGTGAAACTTCCCATGCTACCCTAAGAGGCGAGACCCAAACCGAGGGTTAAAGACCTGCGTGCCAATCCTGGTTCTTACTCTCTCGACCCCAGTTTCTTCATCGGTGAAATGGGAGTGGGGAACAAGAGGCTCTCTCAAGTCTGTTCCTTCCTTCCCATGCATTTGTGTTTCAGTCTCAAGCACTTGGGAACTCTTGTATATCATTACCCCAGGGCTTCTCTGTCGGTTCTTTCAGTTCTCAGCATGGGGGCGGGGGATGCTGCACCCTCACAGTTTCATTGACCCTTTCACCCTTGTACTTCTGGGCCTCCGCTCCAGAGAGGCACAAAGAACTGGGCCTTTGTTTGCAGCAACAAAGCTGTTTGGTTCTATTTCAAATAGAACCATTTTATTATGTCCCATCCAGAGAGTACTTGAGTTGCATATTGTTTTGAAAGCTTGTTAGCATTCCGGATTTAATTAACTGGCAGAGACAAAGCTGCCCCACTTCCACCACCCCCAGACCGTGCCCATTCAATCCAAGACCCCATTTGCCAGCCCGCAGCTTCAAAGCCCCTACCCACATCTGGGCGGGGACCATTGTCCTCCTGGAGGGCCCACCTGGCAGATGAAAGGGAAGTCCTTACTGCTGCCTCTCCCTCCCGCTCTCCTCCCTGCCCCTTCCCTTCCCATCCCCTTCCCCTCTTCCCCGTCCTCTCTAAATTCTGGCTACTATTTATTGAGCTTTCATCCTGTGTGGGGCACCAAGCTAAGTACTTTTTATGTTTTACCTTAAGGTATCCTCAGAATCCAAGAGGCAAATCGTAGTATATCTATTGTCCGGTGGAGAGATTAAGTCACTCACCCAAGGTCACTTAGGCAGTAAATGGCAAATGCAGGCCTCACACCTAAGTCTGTGTGACTCCAAAGCTTTTGCTTCCAGAGACGGCAAAAAGCTACCTCGCTGGAAACAAAGCCACTTGTGAGGACAGGAAGAGCTGCAGTACAGACTTGTAGGGTCAGGTCCTAGAGATATTTCTTGTTATTTGGAAAATCTGCCTACGTAGAACATCCACATACAGGTCCCACTCCTGCCTCTTGATGTACCCCCTTCCCTAGTACAGCCTCTCAGGTGGCTGCAAACAGTAGTCAGCCCCCCTCATACACCCCAGACTCCCCTTCTCCAGACTAGGCATCAGACACCATTGGTTCCCAGACCTCTTCCCATCATCTTGGTCTCAATCTTTCTCTTCTCTGACCCACCCACACCTCTGTATGCCAGAGTGTGATAGACTGTGCCAAGGGGAGAAGGCCAGTGACTTCTGTCCTGAAATGAGCTGAAGCTCCTTCTCAGGCTGACTTCCCCCAACAAGGCAGAGGAATAAGCAGCAGAGGCCCACCCTGGGGTAGACAGCATGGAGTCTGGTTTAAGAAGAGAGATTAAACTGCCTGGGTTTGAGTCCTGGCTCTTCTCTTCACAAGCCAGAATGAGCAATCACTTAACCTCTTGGACTTCTGATTTCCTCTCTGTAAAATGAGGACGGTCCTCTCACCTATCACATATGATGGTTGTAAGGACTGAGCCAATATTTGTAAAGTAGTCGCTGGGCATTTAGCACCGTGCCTTGCCAGGCTTGTTAAGAGAAAGGACACCGTAGACTTCTATGGCTTGGAGGAGGCAGAGCTTGCTTGGCCCAAACCTCAGACCCACTGGCTTGCATTGTGTGTCAGCCTTGGGGGGTAGGGGGAAGGATGGGGAGAATAGTACAGCTGCCCACCCCACTCTTTTGTGGTATAGCTTCCTCACCTTGTTTGAGGTGAGTTCCCAAAACATTGGCTTTAAACACAACACACAAAATTCCCATACATGGGATTTTCTGACTGTCCACTTGGGCTAAGTTGCAGGTACCCTCCTGCTTCACTGCCTGCCTGCTCAGTGTCGGGGCTGACCACTCCATTCAGCATTCAGAACTTCCTGAGTACCCACCGGGTCTGATATACTTGCTCTCTCTCATTCTTGCTCTCTCTTTTCTCTCTCTTTCTCCCTCCACAAGGCAGCCTCAGGGTACCCAGATTTCTTACGGGGCTGCTGAAGGTTTCTAGAGCAAGTGTCCTGAGAAAACCAGCAGAAGCCACGTGGACTTTTCAGACCTAGCCTCAGCGGTCATACAGCATCACTTCTGCCACATCCCCATCCTTAAGGCAGTCACCCAGTTCAAGGGGAGGGGACACAGACTCCACCTACTGATGGGAGGAATGTTGAAGAATTCACAGACACGTCTGAAGACCACCACAGGAATCAAGTTGCAGAGAGGTTAAACAGCTTGCCCGAGTCATGTAGCTATTAAATGGTGAGCATCCATGTTTTATTTCCAGAATCCTCCTCTGCCAAAATGGGTTTCCTTTCCCCATGCCATCCTGCCTGCCTGGGGAATGTAGAGATGGAAAGGACTTGGGACCTGCCCTCGGCCAGCTTACCATCCAAAGGGATCAAACACTCACTGCCGGCCCAGGTCCTTGTGGTCTTGCTACCTCCATCTGTGGATTTGGTAGCTGTCCTGCTCACTGATTAGCAGGACTGAGCATCTGAAGGGGTTGTGGGAAGCCAGTGCAGATTCCCAAGACCCCACACCCACCATCAGTTTGCCTTTGCCCGGAGGGGCTGGAAATTTTTCACCAGGGCTGTTCCTGATGCAGGGCAAATCCCCCCAAGTGGGGACTAGAGTCCTGCAGAGAGACAGAGAGAGAGACAGAGAGAGACAGAGATCTTGATTGCACAAAGGAAAGAATCACACACACACCAGAATTAGAGACAAAAGGAAAGTTTATTAGAGAAGGAATAACATGCCACAGACATCGTGGTCTCTTCTCAAAGACAGAATGAGAGGGACAGACGGAAAGTTGATTAGAGGAAAAAATAACACTCCGTAGACAGAGCATGGTCTCCTTTCAAAGATAGAGAATGAGACGCCACATGTTAAAAGAAATCCGGTTTATATGTGATTCTTAGTTTCTATGAATTACAGTTTAAAGATTTTGTTTACCTGTTTTCCTTTGACAGTGTGAGTATGCAGCACTAAAGGTATGGATACGCAGAGGGAAAAGGGTGCTGGCAATCTCAGCCTTTGTTGTGTAGGTTCCAGGCGGCCTGGCCTAGGGAATGAATGGTTGGTTGGGTTTATTTTGTGTAGGGTGTGACTCTGTTTTCCTGTTTTCCTTTCATGGTGTGGGTGAATAGTTAGGTAACAATCCCAGCAGAAACCTTCCTTCGTTCTGTAGGTTTCCTGTGGTCAGGCAGCAGCACATTATAGGCTCTGGTTTAACATTTAGTCAATTTACTTAGTTCTCATGCCTCTTCTCTATAGCATTCTCACTCTTAAGAGTCCGGCTGGTCAGCATTAGCACTGAGACACAAGACATGCTCAGGGCATAGAGCAGGTACTCAGCAAATGTTTGCCAAATGAAAATGTCGTTTTGGGGAATTTTCCCTCACCCCAACACATCTCCTCTGACTCCTAGTTTGCTGCTACACACCCCCAAAAGGTAACAGAAAATGGGACCACCACTGCAGCCTCTCCCAGTGAGGACATAGCAGTGCCCTCGCCCAGTGAGGCCCGGCTGTCCCTCAGAACCCAGGGCAGTGCTGAGGGTGTGGCGACGGCCGAGGCAGAATCGGCTGATTGGGCCCGTTCCTTCTACACTCTTCTACCCCTTCTCAGTTCCCCTGGCTGCAACTCCCTCCGTTCTGCATTTAGGGCCTACCCCAGCAGAACTTCAAAGTGGGCCTGGCCGGTCTGCCCCACCCCATCTCCGTGTGGGTTTCTAGACCTTTCTGTGGACTAGCAGAAAGATCATGGATGGTGGAATCCCACAGACCTGCGTTCAAATCCCAGGTCTGCCAGTTTCTGACTCTGTGACCCTGAACAAGTGACTTAACCTCTCTGTGCTTCTGTAGCTCCACATGCAAGACTGGACAATAACGTTAACCCTCAGCATGGTTATGGGTATTGATAATGAGCATAAGGCTCATGATGTGCCTGGCTCAGAGTTGGCAGAGTAGGAGCATGCGGAGAGTGAGTCTTATTGGTTAAACCCCTCCACAGGTGAAAGCTATTAGAAAACTGCTCAGGCTTTCCCCTTATCCCACCCACGCTCCCCTCCATCCCCACAATAAGATAAAAGCAGTCATCCTGTGCGCCAGTGTCCATGTCTAATGGTGGGATTTCAGACACAGTGATAGGCTATGGAACCCAGCACCACCTCCCAGATAGATGAGGCCATACTTCTGAAACACTGAGGGGTGGGAGTGTTGGAGATTTCTTTAACATGATGTGGAGAGCAGAATACCTGAATTAGTTTTCATCTAGTGTGTTGGTTAATGTTGGTTAGTGTGTTGGGCACTGAAGACAGACTGCCTGAGTTCTAGTCTTAGTTTATTCATATATTAGCTGACCTTGGGCAAGAGACTTGACTTCCCTGTGCCTCAGTTTCTTCATCTGTAAATTGGGAGTAAGCGTAGCACTTACCTTCTAGGGTTGTTGTGAGGACTAAATATGTTAATATATATAAAGCATTTAGAGCAACGCCCGGCACGTGGTAAACACCCATTATGCGTAGGCTTATAGTGGTTATGGTAGCAGCCAACATTCTGGCTCTGCTGTTGGCTAGCTGTCGACCTTGAGTAAGCCACTTCTCATCTCTGGGCCTCAGTTTCCCTGTCGGAGAAATTAGCAGCCTAGACCAGATACCCCTCAGGGGGCCTGTCAAGCTCTGACTGACAGTGGTTCTAGAAGCGTGGGCAGGATTGAGTGTGATATTCTGTTGGTCAGGGCCCCCCGTGATTAGGTGGGCATGGCTGAGAGGTCCCCCTGGCCATGTTTGGGAAGGGAAGAAAAGCTGAATGGGACAGAACCAACCTCTCTCCTCAAGTAAACAGGAACAGGCTGAGCCAGCCCTTTGCTCCAGTTCCGGTGAGTTGGCAGCTGGGAGCTCCAAGGATGAGTCACTGACAGGAGCAGCCACGGGTTCTCCGGCTCAGGTGGTATCAGCCGCGGGGCACGCAGTAGCTGCAGAGTTTAATGGTGAGAATCCAGTGCTAGGTGACAGGACAGGGATCATAGTGTTTCCACATGCCCCAGGTAAATCTAAAGACCATTTGCCTGCAGGCTCTACCCAGGGTCTCTAGAGCTTTGGCCTGGGATACTGAGCTCCTAGGAACCTTCCAGGACTTCTCTTCTCCATACCATATATCCTATGAGGAGCTATCAGCCAGATCAGGCGTAATATCTGTACCACTCCCACCCTACCCTCTTGCAGCTGGTTGGGGTTCAAGGTTCCCACAGATACAGGGACTCCCTCCCTCCCAGACTCTCACTGTCTCCCTGCCTTTGTTGCAGTTACCCTTTCCTGAAGAGCATGATGGCAAAATGGAAAGATCACTTGGTGTCAGAAAGCCCTGGGTTCGAATGTCAGGTCTGTCGGGCAAGCCACTTAACCCACTAAGCTTCCATTTCCATGCCTGGAAAATCCCCTTCACCCTGTGCAAGAGGCAAGTGCATGAGGAGCTGGTGCGACGTTAAATCACTGTCAGCAGGCCGCCTCTGAGTCAGGGTTTCATGCGTGGCAAAGCAGCTACCTCGCTGTGAACTATTGAAAAGCCAGCCCTTGACACAAGCAGCCGCCTCTCACCGATAAAACGGGCTGATGATGATAATATCTACCTCACAGGGCTGCCGAGAAGCAAATGCAACTGCGCGTGCAGAAGCACTTTGGGAACTGCACAGAGCCTGCCCAGCAAGGTTTTATTGTAATCCCCAAAACAAGATAGTGAGTGGAAGGGTGGGCAGGGCAAGGAGAAGAGCTGACATCATCTCTAGGAGCAGGACCTGAGGCCTACAGGACAAACGGGTCACAATGGTCCATGCAGGCAGGAACTGTTTCGAGCCTGGCTCAGTGCTTCGCAAAGTGTATGATTGGTGTGTTGGACTCACACATTAATGAGCAGAGACTGAAATCAGCCCTTTTCTCCACCTCTCCTACTTCCACCACTTTCTATCACAGTCCTCTACTCCCCACCACCAAGATCAGGGGTTCTTAACCAAGAACCCCTTCAAAATTTAATGCAGAATATAGTGCGTGTTTGAAAGTATATCTTCCCGAGTAAAGAAATGTTAGATTTCTGCCCAGAAAAGCTTTTAAATAAACCCGGCTCTGAAAGGTGGGCATCTATCAGGTGCTCAGTTAAGACTCTGCCAGTTGGATTTATCTGGCCCCCAGGGCTGTGGTTTTAAAAGAAAAAAGCAAAAACACAGCCTCCGACTTTGTCTCTGAGATGTGCACAGGGGCCCCGCCAGCCTGCAGTTTTTCTTTCTTGCAAGTTAATTAACCTGCCATCTTTCATATGCAAACATGGTGAACATGCATTATCAGGGGGACTGTCTTCTGAGCTGCTATTCTGTGACTGGGTGGGTCTCACAGAGACACGCACACTTTCTCCATCTCTTATGTCTCACCATGTGCATTTAGACGTGACAGGTGGGAGTCAGGACCCAAAACCTGGGAATATTAACTAGGCCTGACAGTATCTAAACTTAGAATGGTGATCTCTTTTTTAAAATACTTTTTCACACGACAAATATGTGTGTATGTGCGTATACATATATATTTATATATATGTGTATTGAAGGAAATCTAGAATATATAAACAGTGAAAAAGAATCACCTCTAATCTCGCCCTCCTCCAAAGAACTGTTGTTAATACCTGGCTTCCATTCTTCCCGTTTGCCATGTGCAACATTTATGGAGCACTTGCTGTATGCTGCGCATTCACTGTGCTGCGTGCTCTGCAAGCACAGTCTCGTGTTAACCTCTCCTCTTACATCAGGTCTTCTCCACCTCTGTGTGTGCACACTTACACTTTCTTAATTTGTAAGGCCAGGAAGATCATACTGTTTTATAACCTTGTCTTTCTCATCCATAGCATCAAAATTTCTTTCTGCGTTATTAAATATTCATCTACAGAGTCATTTATAACAGTGGCATGATGTTTTATTGCAGGCAGGTTCCGTGCTTCTCAGACTGGAGTATGTGTACCCCTGAGGGCAAAGCCACAGTATAAATGTAGCGTATTTTCCTGAAGCATAAATTTGATTCAAAGCTTTGGGAGGAGAAAAAACATATTATTTTAATATCAAAACAAGTACAGATATACCATAGTCTAGAACAAAGAGCACCCATGAATTTTAAAATAAAGCAGCCAAGTTCAAGATTGTGCGAGCTCGTTGTTATTCCCCCAAAGACCCATGTTCCCTGTCCTCTGAGGATGGAAGGAACATGTGAGAAGCACTGAGTTCTAGTTCAAGCCCCTCTCTTTACGGATTAGGCAGCTGAGACCCAGGGAGACAGCGTGTGTGTTGCAGAGCCAGGCCGTGTGGCTCCTGGGCCTGTACCCCTCCCAGCCTTCCATATTTGGCAGCTTCCACCCATGGACTGCTTTTTGAGAGGGTGAGGGTAGAAACCTTTCCACTTGAGTAACCAACCCTCCTTCTGCTTGTCAATAGTGGAAATTTTTGGCTTCCTACATGATGTAGCTTGGTAGCAGGTTTTCCTTTTTCACCTTTCTGGCCAGGGTCTGAGCTGTGTGCTCATATGTTTAGTAACTGTAGCCTTTATGGGCAAAGGTAGATGCCCTCCTCTATCCCCTTTGACTCCACCAGCGCTCAGATTTTTTCACTTCATGAACTTTATTGTAAACATGTATCCCCTGGACTGTTTTACTGACCAGACTGGGAATCACGTGTAATCATTATTAAAATCTGATATTTATTGAATACCTACTAGATGCCAAGTGCCACGCTTGGTGTTTCATTTATAGTATCTATAGTCTTTACCATAGCTTTTCAAAGTATATATAATTATCCCTATTTATCAGTGAGAAAACTGAGTAAAAGATGATCACTTACCCATCATCATTCACTCATTTGGTAAGGACTTACTGCAGGCTTACATGCCAGGGCTTGTGTTGGATGCTGTGGGCAATCATGACGAACAAAACTGATACCAGTCCTGCCCTTATGGACTAACAGATGAGTGGGAGAGGTGATATTCAGCAAATAATTTCACAGCCCGAAGCTGGTGTAATGTAGCCTAGAACCTACTCAGCTGCCTCGATGCGAACCTACGTTGACCATTTATTAGCTAGCTGACCTTCCTGCTCAGCTGCCTCGGTGCAAACCTACCTTGAACATTTATTAGCTAGCTGACCTTGGACAAGTCTCTTAACCTCGCTACACCTCATCTTCATCTTCTGTAAAAAGAGGATAATAGTAACTACCAACTTTATAGGGCTACTAGGAAGAGTGAGGGAATTAGCATACATAAAGCCCTCAAAGCAGGGTCTTGAACATTCCAGGTGTATTGTTGCTGCTGGTGGAATGAAGGAGAGGCTTAGGGTGCTGGACATATACAATAGGGCAGGACCTACTTCCACTGACATCTGATTGAGTTCTACAAGATGAATAGGAGTTAATTTGGCAAAGTGTGGCAGGGCGACAGGGTGGAGCAGGGTGTTAAAGGGATGTTCCAGGCAGAGGGAACAGCATGTGCAAAGCACAGAGATTGGGCTCACCTGAGGGACTGCATGGAGTGTGGCTGGAACACAGCAACTGGAGAGTCGTACAGGATCCACATCTGGGAGGGAGGAGCCTGAGACAGAAATACAGCTGTCTGCAGGATCTGGGCTCTACACCATTCCAGGCCATGGGAGATAAGTGTTCGTAGCGTGAGCAAACAAGCACATTCTCCCATTACATAGTGATGGGTGGTCAGTCCCATCACCACTGTCAAGCTGTACACATCCATTTTGCTGACTCCTCTCTTTTTGGCAATAGACTGAAACATGTGGGTTTGGATGGGGACCTTCGACACCTGGGACTCACCCAGGTGGCTGCAGCTAGAATCCCTCCTCTGCAGTCACGGCCTCAGACCTAAGCCAGTGGTGTTCAGACTACTTTAGTAGTGGAAGTTCGTGTTGAAATAATCTTAGAGGAAACCCAGCATATGGAATGCGGATACACAGAGCTTCCACAGTCGAGCCACAGGCATAGGAAGGCAGAACACTTGGCCATGTCTGGTGCACCAGAGAGAATGCTAGGGCTCCAGAAAGCACAGTTAGAAAACCAAGGCTTGAGCCTAACCCCCATTTTCCAGATGTGGAAACTAAGGCCTGGAGAGGGGCCGACTACCAAGGTCACACAACTAGGGACAGACCTAGAACTGAATCCCAGACATTTGGTATCAGTTTGGTTACACTGGGATTTTCCTCCACACCACCCTGAGTGCCCCCCATGCCCCTTCAGCGTGGGGTCTCGCGATGGGCGAGGGGCATGTGGCTGTGATCTGGTCAAGTGTCCAGCCTCCAGCCCCAGTCAGGGCATAGAGCACGGGAGTCAAAAACCCCGAGGGCAGGCGTGGGTGGGGTGTTCGGGTTCACGACCTGGTAATACCGTGTCTTGTTCTCTCTCTTTTAATTGAGTTTGAGGTGGTTGGTTTTTGTTTCCTTAAGAAATGGAAAAGAATGAAGCTGCGTAAACACGACGGTGTTAACTCCCCGAAAAACCTCCTGCCATTTTAACTCTGTTACTGGAGAAATAAAAGAGAAATAATTTGTCCACCCACACTTAGCTCTTTCTGACGAAGGTAGGTGAATATTGCTTTGCTAATCGAGGGTGACTGCTGGAAGTGGAGCCACGCTGACTGATCCCGGATTGAGAGGAAACCACAGCAGCCCCAGAAGGAGCAGCCCACCGTGGGTCAGCAGGGCCCGAGTCATCGGCCCGCTGTCCGCCTTCCACAGGTCTCCCCCAGCCGGTAGTGATGGAGGCGCTGGACCAGGCCGAAGGGCTCACGGACTCGCAGAGAGAGATGCCACTGCCCCCATCTCCTTCACCGCCCTCAGAGCCAGCTCAGAAGCCACCACCTCAAGGCACCGGGAGCCACTCCCTCACTGTCAGGAGCAGCCTCTGCCTGTTAGCTGCCTCCCAATTCCTGGTAAGGACATCGCAGGCCTCATGAGGGCCTGCACAGAGTGTGGGTTGAGGGACATCCTTCCACTTCCTCCCCAAGATGGCCACCTGGGGTACAGAGAGATGAGGGGCCTTCTTGGTGTTCCTCAGTGACTCCCAGCCTTTGGGCTGGCATAAGGAAAAGCCTGGAGTTCTGAGCTACAGCCTTGATAGCTAAGCCCCTTACACCCTGCCCTCCCTAACCCCAGAAGCAGAAACACAGCCCCTCCCAACCCCCTAATCCTGCAGGCATCTCTCTGAGGACTTCCTGTCTATGAAGCCAACTCTGGGAGACTTCCTTTTTTATATATGTAGCTAAGGGGTCCCCTCTAGGAAGGGCTTTCTCTTGGCTCCCTTCAGTCCACTTTTCTCCTGAGGCCTTCTCTGGGGGGCCAGGTTGAGGCGGAAGGTAAGCTCTGTGGGTGAGAATATAGGGGTGAGGAGCTCAAGCCGAACTCAGTCCGCTTGTCTCAGCTTGCCTGCGGGATGCTCTGGCTCAGCGGCTATGGCCCCATCTGGTCACAGAATGCCACAGACCTCTTCTCCTCCTTGCTCGCACTTCTGGAACAGCTGGGACCCATGGTGAGTAAGCTGTGGGGACCCCGCCTCCAGGATAGGAGGGAGCAGTTGGGGCCTGATCCAGTCCCATCAACCCCGCTGGGGCTTCTCTGAGTTCAGAAGATACTACCGCACCCCTGAAGCACTTCTCCCTGCTCCCCACCCAGACTAGTCTAAAGTTTTAAGACTCTCGGTTCTGTCCCATTGAAACAGGTGAGATCTCTTCCTCCCACCACCTTGACCTGTTTGTCTGATGTCCCCCAGGCCTGGCTGGGCAGCGGGACCTGGGAAGTCCTCAGTCTGCTGCTGGTCTCTCTGTCTGTGGTCCTCGTTACCGCCCTGGTAAGGTGCCTCCTGACCCGACCTCAGTGCTCCCCTCCTGTGACGCTGAGGCTGATCCCCACCGGCTCCCACGTGACCAACAGACTAGACGTTCTGGATAGGGCCGAGAACAGGGTATCTGCCTGCCTCAACCAGTGCGTCCAGCCTGGAGTGAGAGGCGCTTGCTTTCTTGAAAGTGGTTTGCACTGTTCTAGGCTAGGAAAAGAAGCTGAGGCAAAGAGAAGAGTGGAGTAGGAACCCCCATACCCCACCGAGAAGCCCTCAGTCCACCAGCAGCTGAGGTTTGGAGGAGGGAGGAGGGCTGGAAGGACAAGATGGGGAGCAGAGCCTTCCACCTAGGTGAGGGGCAGTGCCTTGCACATAGCTCCTAGGAGAGCTGGACTGCTTTAGACACGTCAAGGCGCAGGGAGCTCAATCCCATGGGTAGCCCATCAGCCAGGGGCTGGCGGCATGGTCCCAGGTCCATGATACCATGTACCCCCAACTAGGTGTGGCACCTTCTGAGGGCTCCCCCAGAGCCACCCACCCCACTGCCCCCTGAGGACAGGCGCCAGTCGGTGAGCCGCCAGCCCTCCTTCACCTACTCCGAGTGGATGGAGGAGAAGGTAGAGGATGACTTCCTGGACCTGGATGCCGTCCCTGAGACTCCCGTGTTTGACTGCGTGATGGACATCAAGCCTGAGACTGACCCCGCCTCACTGACCGTCAAGTCCATGGGTCTGCAGGAGAGGTGGGAGGGGTGGAGGAGGGGTGGGCTCTATGGGCCCTGGAGCCCTCATCTCCCGATCAGAAGGGCAGATGCCTGACTGTAACTCCCAGTGCCCAGGACTGAGCTGACCTCATAGCTTAGCCAGTGTAGACACATGCTCTTCAGGTCTGATGGACTTAGATAAGAATGCCCCAAGGTGAATGCTAAGAAACACTATTGCTGCACACAAACACATAGGCATACGCAAGTGCGTACACAGGCACACTCGCACATACACTCCTGTGCTCAAGTAAGTTTGGGTAGGTTTTTTCACTGCAGGAGTTTAACGTGCTTGCGTTTGTCGTAAATCAACAAAGGGATGATGTGCGGCATTCCTCCAAGTCGCCTGACCGCAGAACTCTCTTGATAGAGTTTCTCGTAGTGTTCCACAGAGCACGCTTGGGGAGGTATTGACACCCCGTGTTCACAGCCCAGCTGGGTAAGCCAGATCACACCAGGTTTGAGTTGCCTGCATGATGTCATAAAAAGAGCACTGGATGAGGAGTCAGAACACCTAGCTTTTTGTTTCAGCTCTGCCGCCCTTTACTGCGTGAGCTTGGGCAATTCTTGTCCCCTCACTGAGACTCAGTTTGCCTTTCTGTATAATGAGGGCCCTTGTTCTGTGCCTTTAGACACTGAACACAGTAGTTTGTCCAGGGTAGACATCCTTGTCGCTGCTGTGCTGCCCTCGGAACTCCCTTTTTCCATGACAGCCAAGAGTCCCGGCCTCTCCTGGATGAGAAATCCTTGGCATTGGCAACCTGGGCCCAGACTGCCGGGCCCAGGACCATGGTACAGAGGGTCGAGCCCTGCTTCTCCGCTCTAGGCAGGTGCCCTCTCTGTGAGAGCTTCCCAGGGGTCACAGGGCTGGACACTACCTCCAGTAAGTGACAGAGGAGAGTCCAGGGGAGGGCTGTGTTGAGGTTGCCTCAGATGGAACCTTTGGAACTGGGGTCCCCAACTCCCCACTGAGTTAGCTACTCCACTGCAGGAGGCAGGATGTGGGGAGTCAGGCCTAAGCCTTGGGGCTGAGACTCGTGCTTCTTATATCAAGGATGCTGTCTGGAGCCAACCCTCTTCCCACCCCTGATCTCTCCCTCCCTCATCTTCCGGCTCCAAGGTCCCCAACCGATGCCCCTCCCTGTCCCTGAGACTCACTCCTCTTTTCCCGGTCCTTCCAGGAGGGGCTCCAACGTCTCCCTGACCCTGGACATGTGCACGCCGGGCTGCAGCGAGGAGGGCTTCGGCTATCTCATGTCTCCACGCGAGGAGTCGGCCCGCGAGTATCTGCTCAGCGCCTCTCGTGTCCTCCAGGCCGAGGAGCTTCACGAAAAGGCCCTGGACCCCTTCCTGCTGCAGGCAGAATTCTTTGTGAGTCCCCTGAGCCGGCTGCCCCACAGTAGTCAGACCTCTCCGCTCATGTCTATCACCCGCCTAGCAAGGCAGTAAGCAGGTGCCTAGAACTCAGCGCCTGATAGACTAACATCATTTCATTACCAGCTGTCCTCCTATCTTGAGCAAGCTGTTTGCTCTCTGGGCCTCAGTTTTCTCATCTGGAAAATGGGGATAAAAATAATAGGGATGTTGCAAAAATTAAAGAGCTCACGAACATGTGCAAAGCGCCCATCCGGGTGACTGGTGTACAGTGGCATTCCAAAGTCTTTATTGCCCAGAACTGCGCTTTGAAAGCCATAGAAAGCCTTCTCGTTGACTCGCATTTTCCCACCCTCCTGTCTGACATCACCAAACACCGTTCCCCACCTCTGTGGCTCTAGCTTAAGGTGCTCCTAATTACTTCCTCTCCAGACCTCTGCAACAGCTTCCAGCTGCCTCCTGTTGGACTTTAAGAGGCCCAATAAATGACATCCCTGTTTTACCTGCCTGAGCACTCGGCCAGTTAAGACCTAAGACCTAGGAGATCACAATATCACCTTTATTTTTGTTGGTAAAGGCTAGGTTTAAAATGAGGCTTACTTATGTAGCAATAGTGAGCTTCCTAATACTGACCTCCAGAATTATCAGACTTTCCACCCCCTCCAGGCAGTGTTGGCACATCCTAGTCTTGCCCCATGAGACGTTCCTGTAATTCTTTCCCGGAAAGAGGGCCCCAAGCGGAGGAGGGAAGAAGGAAGGGGCTGGGGCCCAAAAGCCCGTTCCTCAATCAGATGCATCTATCGGGTTACTCTGTGGGCAGGATGGGTGAGAGGTCATGAGTATTTGGGGAAAGTTCCTCCTGGAAGAAGCCAGAGCAGAATGACTCTCCCCTCTGAGAAGAGCTCCATCACCCAGTGATCCACTGCTCCAGATTCTGTAGAACTTGGCATGGCCTCCACTACCCAAATTGGGGCTAGCCTCAGCCCCTTTTTCAGCCTTATACCTCCCAACCCCTTCAGGGACTGTCTTCTTCAAACTGGGCCAGCACCACTGTGTTTTTCTCCTCCCGGGCCTTTCCCTACATCATCCCACACCCTGGATGCCCCTAGACAGCCTTCCTGGACCAGCCCAGCATCTATCTGCTCCCGCTCTAAGTTCCCACTGCCATCACCTCCCCTTGAAGAAAGGGGTTGCATCCTTCCTATCATTTCCTGTTCAGTAGATCGCCAGTTTTGCCCAGAAAAAGGAACACAGCCTGCACATCCACTCCATGGGTGTTTTTGCACATGTCTTTTATTCTTTTGATTCTCAACAACCCTAGAAAGTGAGTATTACAATCCTCATTTTACAAAGCATATACTCAGTGGGTCCAAACACAGTGAACGCTATAAAATTTTGTGGTCACATGCTAAACTGTGTGGACAGAGAAAGGGAGTGAAGAGGCAAGAGACACTGGGAAGTCATCGCAGAGGACACGGGGGAAGGTGATGCTGGAGGGGAACTTTCCAGGGTGGAATGATTTGGAGGTTGAAGAGAGGTGTTCCCTGCAAATGGAATGCCATGAGCTGAGACCTGGAGGTAAGATGGAGAATGGCATATTAGCAATAGGAAGAGACCAGCATTGCTAGAGAGTGGGTCTCTTGAGAGCAAGCTGATGGTAAAGAAAGCCCAGATCCCAGAAGACCTCACATTCCAAGCAGGGAAGTTCAGACTTGGAGCTCCTGACACAGAATGTGATTGAGAGATGCACATACAGCCCTAGGAGCTCAGAAGGAGGCTCCTTTTCTTGCTAGAGAATCAGGGAAGGCTTCTTGGAGGAGGTGGCATTTAAGACAGATAGGACATGAGAAGATGAGAATGGGGTGGATATTATGACAGAGCAAACCGCACAACCCAAGGTCCTGAGGTGAGGATGTCCAGAACGGGAACACGGATCTACAAAGCCACTTTGTGGCTGCAGCACAGGGAGTGCGGAAGAAGGCAGTGAGTGATTGGCCAGGTCGCGTTTTCTCTGGTTCTTTGTTCATCAACCATTTATTGAGGTCTGCTGTGTGCCAGACTGGCCCTCAATAAACAGTAGTCATAATAACATTTATTATGCATTCAGTATGTGCCAGGCACTGTTCTAAATGCTTTTTATGTACACGAACTCATTTTATAGTAGTGTTTGTTGAATGACTCCATGCACTTAAGCCAGCCCCGGTAGTAGATGTTGGGGGCACAGCAGCCCCTGGATTCAAACATCTGTGAGAGGCAGCCCCTAGCTACTCACACCCCCGTGTCCTCCTCCTGCAGGAAATCCCCATGAACTTCGTGGATCCAAAAGAGTACGACATCCCTGGGCTGGTGCGGAAGAACCGATACAAAACCATCCTTCCCAGTGAGTACTCACTGCCCCGGAGGTGGGCGCAGGTACACCCTCACTTAGGTGCACCCTCACCTTGAGGAAGACCTTAACTCAGAGCTGCCTCCAGGGTCATGAGGAGAAGGGACAGAGGGCGGGAGCCTCCTGGTGAGGGCAGAGGTTAGTTCATTCCTTCACACAGCACTCTCCAGACTATTGCCCTGGACGAGTGTTGTGCTGGGCTCTGTGGAAACCCAGAAAGAAAGAGCGCCGATAACAGCAGCTCCTACACAGCGCGTGGTGACCAAAGCGTTTTCACATCCTTTGGCTTTTCAGAGTGGGCAGATTTTGAGGGGAGAAGATTAAGGCTCAGAGAGGTTAAGTGGCTCATCCACAGTCACACAGCCAGGAAGTACAGAACTGAGTTTTAAATCAGGCCTCTGGGATGCCAGGATTTGGCTCTTTTATCTGTCTCAAGTTTAGTTAGTCCAGATTGTGCGTCCTCTAAGAGGCAGAGCCACCCTATAAAGAAATGAGCTGCCTGTTGGATAGTAGGCGCCCATCAGTCAAAATGTTCAAGCAAGGCAGTCTCCTGGAAGTTCTGATAGGAATTTTCCCCCTTCGGGGGTGGTTAGAACAGGTGACCAAATGTTTCTTTTTCAGCCCTAGCATGTCATTTTCAGGTAACTTTAATCAAGCCCCTGTGTGCCTATCACTCTGCCATGTTCTGGCCCCAGGCCCGAGGGCTAGCTTGGGGGGTAACTTGTTGAAAGTGAATCCCCACAAACGTACTCCTCTCAGTTTATGGAGTGACGAGGCTTTAAAAAAGCAGTTTTGCCATCAGCATCTCTAACAACATGTAAGATGTCATGACTTATTTTTAACTTTTAAAATATCGACTTGTGGTTGCTATGGTTACACAGTCTCTAGGTAGTTCCGGTTAAACAAAGCACCGTTTAAGGCCAGGATGCATTATGCAGGGCTGCTCACCTCTTCCTTCATCTTGCTCCCCACCACCCACCTAGGCCCACCTGGAGGGAGTGGCTCAGGTACCCCAGAACCTAGGTCTTTGCTGGTCACTCAGAATGGCCCCTGGGGGAGGATAGAGCTAGGCCATTACTCCACCTGGCACTGGATTGCTAAGAGGTCTTGAGCCACCTCCAGTGGTGCCCTGAGCCTCCAGGCCTCTGAGCCCAACAGAGAACCTTCTCTGTAGCCAAGAAGAATTGACCCTGTGCCCTCAGAGACTGGGATAGAAACAGTGGGGGGCAGGTGACAAGAAGGCAGGTCGGTTTTGGCAGAGGCCCCCTTTCAGATCCAGGACACCCTAAGGTTTGTTCTCACCTTCATTCTGCACATGTTTCCTGAGCCCCTACCCCCATGGCTGAAAATTCAGACATGAATGAGACACAGACTCTGCCCTTAGGAAGCTCACAGGCTAGTGGGAGAGACAGATCTGTGGACGGTTACAGTACAGAATCACCAGTAACCCAGCAGGCAGCACAAAGATGCAGGAGAACAATTCCTATTGCGCTACTGTGTTCCAAGCACTGAAATAGTGCCTGGCACATAGTAGACATTGTGCACCTATCTGAATGAGTGAACGAATGGGTGAATGAATGAGTGCAAATGAATGAATGAATACCTATCACATCCAGCTCCCCCTCTCCATCCTCATGGCCAAATAAATGACTTTTTGGGTGTTGGGCTTTCTATGTTGCCCAGTTTCCGGGGGTGCCTTTTACACAGACTGCAATGACATATGCCCTCTGACCCCTGACACTTGTTACTTGGATCATTGCAGTAATCTTCTGACTAGTCTCCTGCCTCCCACATTCTCTCCTGTCCATTTTCCACCATGTCACCAAAATTATGCAAAACAGACACCCAGTTGTGTCATTCTCCTCCTCAAACACTTGGGTCACTCTGTAATCCTTGGGTTTAGGTCCAGCCTTATAAGTGTGGTTTATAAGACCCTTCGTCAATAGGTTCCTCTCTAGCTCATCTCTCACCAGGCCCCACCTTGCCCTGTGTACTTGAATCAGACATAACGGTGTTCCCTGCTACTTCTACTGGTCCCTCAAACCCAGCACAGGAAGCCTTACCACCCTAGACAAATCTAAGGGCCCCTCTATCCCCTCATCTCCGGCGCTCACACTACTTGTCAGCCTGCGCAATCCTTGGAGACAGGGACTGTATCTTGTTTGTGTAAGAGATTCTACTCTCATGCGCAGTGCCAGGCACAGAAGCTGTGCTCACTAGGGTCAGTAGGACCATTCCCATTCTCACAGTGGTTCTTTAATATTAAAAGACCCCGGTGTCTTGCGAGAGGGGACAGTGCCCACTTCCAGCACCTAACCTGGGCAGGCTCTGACAAGGAGAAGGGAGATGGCCCATGCATCACTCCCTGCTCCTCTTTTCTGCTGGTCACCCAGAGCACCTCTTCTGTGTACCCCTGCTCTTCTTACCCTCACTCTTGTCCACTGCTGACACCCCTCTGTACCCCTGTCAACAGAGCTGCCCCACCCCCACCTACCCCCATCCCAAAATCGCCTGCCAAAACCTCAGGCGCTGGGGCTGGGCATAAAAGAGCTGGAGAGCGAAAGCTTGTGCCATTTCTCCTGCTGGGTTTGGGATTATTCTTTTTACTCGTTAACTCATGGTAAAATTTGTAATTATGGTGATAATAACAGCCGTGAACTGCTGTGTAGTATTTCTGTATGCTGGGCCAAGTCACCGGTCTAAGGACTTGGTAAAGGTCACTCCTTTACCCTTTACATGAGGATGACATTGTGTTGCAAGGAATGTTCCCTTGCAACACAATGTTTATAGATAAAGCACAAGGAGATAGAGTAAATGGCCCACTGTGGCACTGCTAGTAAGTCAGAGCCAGGACTCGAACCCAGGCTCTCTGGCTCAGGAGTAGACTCTTAACCACTCCCCTGTGCCACATTTGAGAGTTTCATGTTGTGCATGCTGGAAGTGCCTTTAATCCAGCCCTCCCTTTGTAGGAGAGAAGCTGAGACTCAGGGAAGGAATAAGACAGCTGGTGACAAAGCTAGACCACAACCAGTAACCCGGGCCCTCAGCTACCTTCCTGCCCACCCCACACACCATCCCCATATCGGTCCTAATTTCTGGAGGCTGACAGAATAGTCAATACAGAGAGGCTCTAGCTGAAACAAAACAGATCCTACTCCAGGAGGAAGAGCAGGAAGTTATGAGGTTCGACATGAGAATAGATTGAAGAGAAAAAAAAAAACAAAACACGTGTCTGTGGCTAAGACCCTGCAGTCTCATCTGAGACGTGGAAGGCTTTACTCCTTTTATCCTAATGTTCTCCCTCAGCTTTTATCCTCCATATCTTAACAGTCTTTTGTAGTTATAAAGTACTTTACGGTTTACATAGCACTTTCACAGCTGTTTTCTCATTTATCTTCCCAACACTCCTAGGAAGTAGGGATCTTTACCCTCAGACAGGAAAACTCAGGCTTAGAAAGGCCGTGTGCTTTACAAATGTGCACAGCATGTTGATGAGTGTATACTCAAAGTCTTGCCGTCCAGGATGTGAACCCTAGGTAATTCCTTCCATTACTTAGCTTTTTTTTTTCTCCAAAACATAAGGCACAGTGAGTATAGGGAGGTTCAGGGACATGGACGGGCAAGGGGCAGGCATCGATGCCACAGAGGCAGAGACACAAGGCCTCGCATTCTACCCTCCTCTTCAGCCTGGGCCCCCATCTGCCTCAGTGGGCCATGGGATGGATCAGTGTTTTGCTACTGAGCAGGGGAAGAAGGAACTTCGGGAGTCCCAGAAGAAACATGGGTGCTGTGAATGGACCAGACAAGGTGGGCCCTGCCCCATAGGGATTACACATGTCAGATCCCAGCCTCACCTGTCTCCCCTACCCCAGACCCTCACAGCAGAGTGTGTCTGACCTCACCAGACCCTGACGACTCTCTGAATTCCTACATCAACGCCAACTACATCCGGGTACGTAGTCCCATCCTGACGGCCTCTCCCTGAAAAGGAGACCCAACCCGATGGGATCCATCTTCCCGGCTTGTCCCTAAGCCAGTGTGGCTGCTGCCAGCCCCAGGGAGGAACCCAAGTATAGGGACTGGGCCCCGGGAACATTGCACCTGACCCTGACAGCCTGGACTTGGCTGGCCACAGGGCTACGGTGGGGAGGAGAAGGTGTACATCGCCACTCAGGGACCGATCGTCAGCACCGTCGGTGACTTCTGGCGCATGGTGTGGCAGGAGCACACGCCTATCATTGTCATGATCACCAACATCGAGGAGATGAATGAGGTAGGCACCCCTGTATCATTACCAGATGTCGGCTGCTTTGTGCCCATGCTAAGCATCTTGTTTCCTTATTAATGCCTGCAACAATCTTGTGATGTTAGTAGTTAGTAGTTCACTCCCCTGTCAAGGTGAGGAAGTATGAGGCTCAGCGAGGGTAAGTCGTTTGCTCAGGGCCACAGATAGTCGGAGGCAGAGCCTGTAGCCTCTCTACCTCCAGGCAGATCTTAAGCAGGATGCTCTGCTGCCTCCCAGCCTCCCAGAGCTGACGCTGGCTACTTCTATACCTGTAACAGCCCATTTAATTGAACCCCTAGAAAAGTCCTTTGAAATGGCTGTTACTCCCATTTTCCAGATGAGGAAACTGAGGCTCAGAAAAGGGAAGAAACTTACAGGTTCTGAAGATGAGATTTGAATCCAATACTCTGACTGCAAACCTGTTGCCCTTTTATATCTCTCTTCGCCAACCCTGGAGGGGCACCGGGGAGAACGTGGTTGGGGAACTGGGAGGGTATTGCATCCTGATCTGGGCCCCTACAGAAGTGCACCGAGTACTGGCCAGAGGAGCAGGTGGTGTATGACGGTGTCGAGATCACTGTGCAGAAAGTCATTCACACTGAGGATTACCGGCTGCGACTCATCTCTCTCAGGGTGAGGCCTGGGAATGGGCGGGGCAGGGAGGATGGGGGTGGGAGCTTGGCTGAGGACTCCACAGAGCACAGGGCCCCAAAGTCCACTCTAGCTGAAATGAAGGCCTGTGTCTCCTAGGATTTACTGATGAGCCAGAAACAGGACAAACCTCAATTGTATTTCATGCTATTAGGCTCTCTGTGTGTATACACTGTCATTCATAATGCCTTCCAGCTCTGCTTCAAATGCACCCAAATCTAGGACTGTCTAGATAAGGCGTCTTCAACTGCCTCCAGTGGTGTTCTTATAACTGAAAACCACGATGACATCTAGATCCCAGCTAAAAGCATCCCCTTCACCTGGGATACTGGGCATCTGGCCTGTAGTACCAAATCTGTCCACAAGAGGACAGGCACTCCTTGCTGCATTTGGGTTGCATAAGGAGATTGTGATTACAGAAAAGGGAAAAAAGGAAAACACAAAATATGAGCAATACAAAACAGCCCAGAAGAGTGGGGGGAGGCATCCTCCCACCCTGAAGTTGTGCTTCTTCCAAGAGCAGCATAATAGAAGAGACTGTTCCTTTGGAGGATCAGTGTGTTCTGTTTTTGAGCAGTGTTATGAGCCATGTTTGGGGAACGCCGAGCCACTGTGATAACCCCAAAAACTGGAAGCGGTGAGCCAGGCACCAGGAAGCTGACCCCCGACCCAAAAATAGCTTGAGAGGTCCACAGGGTCCAGCTCAAGGCCTGAGACTTGTTCCTCTGAGCTGTTCCATCTCCACCTGAGCAGCTCTGAGGTATAGGCCTGGCCAGAGGGCAGAAAGGGCCAGGAGGTGGGGAGACCAGAGGCTGTGGTAGCTGTCAGAGTCAGATAACCCAGGGCCTCAAGGAATTAGCTTCCTTTTCGCCTAGAAAGAGAGGCTGAGGGGAGGTGAGGGCCGTCTCATGTCAGTGCCAATAGGACTGGTTAGGGAAGAACTGACTGGGGCCATTGGGGGTTGGGAGGTATTTACTTCTTTCCATAAACCTTTACAAGAAACTGCCCTAGTTCTGGCTTGGGTGCTGGGAACACAGAGCTGTTCAAAGCCTGGACTGTCCTCAAGGAACACCCATAAAATGGTAAGTACTGAGCTAGGGATAGGTTAAGATCACAGAAGAAGGACACTCCTCCAGCTGGGGTGCTCAGGGAGGGCTTCCTGAAAGTGGTGATGCTGTATGGGGTTTTGAAGGATGAGTGAGAGTTGACCAAAGGGCAAACAAGTGGGGAGAGCATTCCAGGCAGAGAATAATGTGAAAGTAAGGGCATGGACGATAGGACAACTGTATGTGCATATGTGTGTGTTTGGGGGGTGGGGGGCGGGGCAGAGGTTTTATCTACAAACCATTAGGAGTGCAGGAGCATCAAGTACCAGTACGCAGAGGCGGGAGATGGGTCTAGAAAGGTAGAACCTGCAAGACGTGTTTTATTTGCCAAGCTGAAGACTAAGGAGAGTGGGTTTTGTTCATAGAGCAGTAAGAACCATGGAAGACTTCTGAGCAGCAGAGCAGCATGTCCAGATTTGTGCTGTAGACAGACCATTTTGACTGGTGTGAAGATGGGGCTGTCGGGGGGAGGGAGAGGTCTACACAGGGGAGAGATGGTAAAGGCCAAAGTGGAAGAGGCGGTGGTGGTAGGGAGGGGGCCTAGAGGAGAGGGAGGGAAGTGGCAACACTTGCCAAGGGTGGGGGTGAGCTGGCCGAGCATAGCGAGGCAACAGGAAGGGTCTCAGAGCTCTGGTTATGTGACAAAGGGGTGACTGGGCTGTTTGTTAAGATAAGGCACTGAGAAACAGGAATGAATTGGAGAGGATCTCTTTGCCTCTCTCAGATGACGCTGGAGTTGCTGGGGCAGAACCGATGTGAAGACTGACGCTAACCCCTCTGATCAGCTCCCACTACCAAGTTGGGGTTGGGTCTCTTGTCTGGTACCACTGGGCGATGTGATGTAGATGGCCGAGGCCAGAGGTCCCACACCCTGTGTCCTCCCTCTTATGTTCTTCCTCCTCCAATCCCATCTCCATCTCTGGGCTGGTTTGTGCGCTCAGAGAGCTCAAATGTATCTGGGGTGGGCCTCTGTCTCCTGGACAGAGCGGGACTGAAGAGCGAGGCCTGAAGCATTACTGGTTCACATCCTGGCCTGATCAGAAGACTCCAGACCGGGCCCCCCCACTCCTACACCTGGTTCGAGAGGTGGAGGAGGCCACCCAGCAGGAGGGGCCTCACTGCGCCCCCATCATCGTCCACTGCAGGTGGGTCCTCCTAGCCACCAGCCAGGGCCGGGCAGCACCCCCGACAGCTGCCTCGCCCCCTCACCCCGCCCATCCCCTCGGCCCTCAGCGCAGGGATTGGGAGGACTGGCTGCTTCATTGCCACCAGCATCTGCTGCCAGCAGCTGCGGCAGGAGGGTGTGGTGGACATCCTGAAGACCACGTGCCAGCTCCGTCAGGACAGGTCAGCCCACAGGCGGGGCAGGGGCACATGAAGAGCTAGAGCCTTAGGGGCAGAAGGGAGAGACTGACACGTGCACGGGGTGAGGGGCAGGTGGACACGCCAGGTATGGACCGGCTGGCTGACATGAGGTAGGGAAGACAGATGGGAACAGGCACTGGTTCTGGGCAGCTGGTGGCTGGATAAAGAGGGAAGAGAAATAGCTGGTGGCCAGAAGGCTAGGGGCTGAGAATGGTGGGACATGTCATCTCTGTTCTGCTATCTGTGCCAGAGCTGGGAGGGACAAGGAGGAGCAGAGGGAAGTGGCTGGAAAGGGTTGGCCTCTCCAAGCTGAATAAAGACAAGGCCACTCGTGAATGATTGGTACTCCATGGGTTTGGGGGGGCACCCTCCCACAGCCCATCCCTCGACCACCCCATCCCCACTGTGTGTCTCTGCTGGGCAGGGGCGGCATGATCCAGACCTGCGAGCAGTACCAGTTTGTGCACCATGTCATGAGCCTCTATGAGAAGCAGCTGTCCCGCCAGTCCCCAGAGTGACCTCACTCCTCCTCTGAGGTCCTCTGGGCACCACCCAGCCTGAATCTGGGCCCTTACCCCAGCCACCCCTGCTCCCTGCCCTGCCTCTCCTGCTTCCTTCTCTTCAGCCTGGCCCCTGCCCCCCAACATAGCTCTTCCTACTGTATATACTGGGGAGTAGGGTAGGGCGGGGGAGGAATGTGCCAGGCCAGGCCTGGGGCCCCAGGACCTGACACACACACCATTCAGACCTGGGGCCGCAGTTTTTAATGACGGTTCCATTGCTACTTGACCCAAAATGTTTCTGTGTCGCACTCCAAGTGTCCTACCACAGCGTATTCTGTCTGTCTATCCATCCATCTCTGCTGTCTGTACCGGACACTGTGTCTCCTCAGCCCGGGAAAGGGGTAATGAGCTCCAGCCCCTAAGTAGCCCAGGCAGAGGTGCCTGCCTCAGGCCCCTACCCCACTTCTCCCAACAGGCAGATTGCATTTTGCCTCCAGTCACTGGGACCAGAGTGGGGAGAGGGCCCTGAGGACCTGGAGGTCAGGCATGGGGTGCTTCTGAGAGGAGAGGGAGATCTCAGTGGGGGGAGAGCTCTCTGGATTGGTGGGGAGAGGAGTATCACAGCCTGTATGGCCTCTGAGTGTCAGATGCCCTCAGGAGGCAGTGATTAGCCTGAGGCATTGGGGAGGAAGGGGACGAATGGGGGCCGTGAACCCAGAGGACCTGGGCCCTGGTGGGGCGGGAGGGAGAGGGGGAGCACCGAGAGTGGGGTAGGGACTCGGCCCCAGATCTGTGTGAAACATTTTTCTGTGTTACTGTGGAAAAGCCTTCCCAGAAGTCTTGCTGCGTATAGCTCTGCGTGTGTTCCCGTGTTCATGCGTGTTGAGAGCCCGTCATCAGGGTATGCATGACTCTTTGGCAACATGTGTTATCTTGGAGCCACGTGTTTTTATTGCTGACTTTAAATATTTATTCCACGGCAGACAGAGACACTCGGTGTCTTTTTATAATTTGCTCGTGGTCATTGAATAGAGCAATAAACAGAGCATTTTGAGCAAAACCAGCCTCCTGGGTTTGTGTGATTGCCTCTCCCCTCCACTCCCTGCCCCCCGGTGTACCACAGTCTTCATTCTCCTCCTAGTGTGTACACACACACACACACACACACACACACACACACACTCACTCACAGTCACGCACTCAGAGCCTGGCGCTCAAGCTCCTTAACACCCCTATGTGGATACTGGGAGTATGGATCAAATCCAGATTTGAAAAGCCAATAGAAATCCATTGGACAGGATTCTCACACACCCTCACTCCAATCCAGCCAAGAGCCCTGGGCCATGGAGAGCCTCAAGGACAGGTGTGGAAGGCTTGTACAGAAAGCAAAGTGGCTGCCAGGCCACCAGCTCTGACAGACCAGAGAAAGCCAAGGCTGGGGCAGAGGGACATTCGGGTCACCACCAGCCCCTCCCTGTTGGCCAGCACACTTATCCCATGGTAGCCCTTCAGGTCCCAACAGCAGCTGCAACCCAGCAAATTCCCTTTTAAGGCCTGGGCTGAGAGCAGCCCCTCCCAGGGGGCCCAAGGAATCTGCCTGTGGCCCCAGATCCTGGACACTCCTGTTCTATATTTGCCCCTGCCCCCAGGGATGCAGCTAGAGTAGCTGTGATGCCACTACCACCAGCAGGCAGGAGTCACTTCAGGTCAGGAGTGGGGCCCAGAGCAGGCCTGCTGACCAATCGGCAGGTCCTTACGAGTACCAGAACCTTGTGTAGGCTGGATGAGGAACGAGGCATGCAAATATGCCACAGACAGCTGGAGGTCCCAGAAGGAAGGGGGGCATGCTTTCCAGCCATCCTCCCAACAGGAGGATGGGTCCTCCTGCCCTTCTACCCAGGTGGGGGATTGGGCTGTAGGAGTGGCAGGGACGGAGAGCTAACGTTTCCCTCCTCTCCCCGTAGAATGCGATATGAATGGTGCCCCCTTGTATTTATGCAAAATGGCAGACCCGTAGACTTTCCCATTGGACTGTACGTGCACATGTACATGAGTGTGTGCATGCACACACGCGCGCATATGTGCACACACACACACTACCCTGAGCCCCTCAGCTGAGAGTGCCCATCAAGCAGTAGTGAGAACCAGAACCTCTGCTACAAGGGAACAGGTAAAGTACCCCTGGATCACCACCCTCAACCTCCCACCTGCGTTCCTGCCATGTCCCAACATTTCCTCCAGCCTTGGCTCCAGCCTCACTTCCCCCCACCTCCTCCCCGCCCCCTTGCAGCAAGCCCCCTACTACCCTGCCAAAGCAGTGAGCCATCCAGCTGGGGCAGCTGCAGCCTGTGTAAGGGATCGCCCCCAGGGGGCCCAACATTTAAAGACTGATGACTCCTGTTGGCCCCACTGTCGGGATAAAGAAAGAAGGAGACTGGCCAGTCTACAGCCCAGGCACTAGCTGCGCCAACAAAGCCGTGAACAGAGCATTGCGGGTTAGGAAGGACTGGTCACACAAAGGTAAGACTTCTTTCTTCCCTCAAGAAGGGGCAGAGCCTTCTACCTTCTGAGCCCAGAAGGGGACAGCAGGAGCTGGGACGGGGTAGTCTCAGAACGCAGAGGGAGAAACAGACGAGGCCGAACTTCATCATGGAAGAGTACGAAGTTCAGCCTCGAACTGCGTGGCTCAGAACAGGGCTTTCTGGGACCCCTAGAAGGGCACTGGACTGGGGAACAAGAGACCAGGATTCCAGTTCGAATGACCTTAGGTTATTTCTCTCAGACATCAGTTTCCTTGTATACAAAATAGAGGTTTAAAAATTGTCATGCTGATTAGAGAAAAGATGGTAGGTACATCTATTCATTGAAATACTATGTAGCTGTTAATAAGAATGAGGAAACTTTATGAACTAGTATGGAGAGATCTCCAAGATATATGAAGTGAGAAAGAAGGGTTAATAGTGTGTCTTAATAGGCTACCTTACATATGAAAAAAGGGGGTGAGGACAAAGACATATTCATGTTTTCATAAAGGAGCTCCAGAAGGAGCCTAGAGACCACCAGTGGTCACCTATTGGGGAAGGGTTGGGTGATGGAGGGGTTTAGGAGCGGGAGGGATCCTCTTCATATAGATGTTTATATTTTTATTTTTTAACTATGGGATTAAATTACCAATTTTAAAAAGTGTAAGAAATAAAAAATCAGCTTCTGTCTTTACTGTGTCACAAACAAAAGAGCTGAAGAAATGCGTCATCATCTGTCAGCATTCAACCAATGCCAGGGGGCCCGGGGCCCAGGGCCCAGGAAGAAAATCCGCAACTTCCTCCCAAAGCCCGCTCCAATATGGCTTAGTCAGGAAGTTCCTTATAAGATCCGACTTCACTTCCTTTTGATGAAACCTCCAGTACTGCCTCCTTAGTTCCATGTAGCTATTAATAGACATCCTCAACTCCCTCTGGGCCTTACTTGGTTTACTGGGTAAACCTAAGCCCTACATCCTCCCCTTCCCAGAACTTGGAACAGTTTAGGATTACTCGCTGGGGGACAGGCCCATTGGTCTTTGTAACCAGCCTGGGAAAGTGAGATATAAAGGAAAGGACAGAGGCCAGAGAGAAGAGGCTTGCTGCCTGACCTCTCCTCACCCTCTCCTTTGCACAGCCATTTCCCCTTATGTCCACTCGACCCATCCCTTCACACACGCACACACGCACACACACACACACACACACATACACACGCACGCACACACGAACATCTCTGAATCTCCCTCCTACTCCTTTCCTTTTCCTTCATGGCCTCATCTTCTCCCTGTCCTCCCAGGTGAGTGCCCACGCCTGCTGTCACCATGACGACCATTCACCACAAGCAGATGCTGCAGGAGCACGTGTCCATGGAGTTCTCCAGCTCCGCCACCCACGTGCAGACCTTCTCCCAGACAACCAAGATCGTGGGAGGCAAGTAGAATCAGGGGAGAAGGGGAATCAGAAAGGGGCAGACTTTCTTCCTCCACATCCACCTCCTGAGTGGCCTCAGTCTTTGTGACTACTGGGCCCCTCAGGAGCCCAAGATACCAAGAACAACCCTCTCTCAACCCGTGCGTGCTTCTAATCTGTGCTTTGATAAAGCTTCAGCTGGCTGGATGTTCACCCACAGATTAGATCTCCAGGAAAACAGCTTAAGAAAAATCAGTCACATGCCTGGATGTGAGTAATTAATGAATTCTTGATTGCTTAAGGAGAAGAGCATAGGCAAAAGCATGTTATCTTCGATGGTAGAAGTTCAGTATGGAGGAAGTTAGGGAGGTAGCTACCTTGTCTACATGTGAGTAATGCTGACTCTGCTCCATTTAAGAATAAATTAGAGACTTTGAACTGCCAGTGGAGAGATGAACACATAAACAAGTGACCTAAGCTTTCAAGCTCTCAGCCCCTGGGACCAGACCTGGGGGAGGGCAGATCCAAGGGAAAGCTGAGAAATGGTCTCAGAGCAAAACAAATTGTTTTAGTCCTGTCTCTAGAGAAAAGTGATTAAAAGATGGCCAGGGGCCAGGATATTGAATACCCATCCTCTCAGTCACTGCCCCTCCCTCAGAGTCCTGGAGAGGCAGTCACTCAAAGTTCTTTGTGCACAGAGGTCAAGGCCAGATAGACGCACCCTACCAATCCCTCCTGGTCAGCAAAGCAGAACAAATGGAACTGGGACTCGAGACCAGAAGTTGAGAACTCAAATTATAGCAGTGATTGTCAGTGCTGGCTGCATGTTAGAGTCATCTTAGTGTGGTAGGGAAGAGGGGGAGGGGTGAAAAAAATAGCAATACCTGAATTTCACCCAACTGTTAAATCAGGTGTGTATAAATATTTGTTTTGTTTATTTGTTTTTAAAGCTCTCCTGAGATTCTAATATGCAGCCAAAGTTTAAAACCACTGGCCGGTACAGTCCAACAGAGAACATAAATGCAGGAAAAAGACTGAAGTGAACCGGAGAGGACATAGCCAGTCTAAGGGGGCAGTCACATTCACCCGCCACTAATTGTTACCGTATGGGAATATGAGAATCTAGAAATCTGAACTTTTATGTGAAACCTCTCGATTTGTATATGGAGGGCTACTTTTTGTTTAAACATGGTTGAGGTCGAATAAAGCATGCGTGCAGGCCGGCTGCAGCCTGCGCACTGCTCGCTGGAGCCCTCTGACCACCGTTTAACAGCAGGCCCCGGGGCTTCTCAAATCTACTTTCTTCTCAATCCTTCACATGGGTGGGGATAATAAACGTACCCACTTCACTGGGGCATTATGAGGATTAAATAAAGTAATCTCTGTGCTTTCCACGAGAAAAGGACTCCACGATTCAGAACAATTGTTATTAACTCACTAGCCAAGAAGATGTTGTGAAGTGTAGGTTATATTGACACAAACAACTTTTTGTTTCCTGGATATAAAATGATGTTACCACACTGCATATGCTCTTTGATAATGAGATTCCCATATATAATCCCAATGAAGTGGGTATGTTTCTTGTCCCTCAGGAATCACTACTCCCATGGCAGTGAATGCTAAACCCACCGAAGGGTGGGGAGGAGGCCCACAGCAGAACTCAGCTAAGCTTCCAGGCTTCGTGAGCAAGGACAGGCCCAGCCCCCTCCTAATGCTACTGGGGGACCAGGGGAGAAGCACAAGAAATCAAGAAAATCCCCAAAGAGAAGTTTCTTCTTTAAAAAAAAAACAAAAAAAAAAACAAAGTTAGGACTCAGGGCCAAGGCCCAATAAGGGTGATAGACCATTAAGGGATGGGAGAGCAGTTGGCTCTTCCTGGTGGTTGAACTTGCCATAATGCAATGACCCATGGACTCTAAGGCCCTCCTTTTTTTTTTTTTTAGGTTTTATTTTTAAATTAAATTTATTGGGGTGACCTTGGCTAACAAAATTACATAGGTTTCAAGTGTACAATTCTATAATACATCATCTGTATATTGCATTATGTGTTTACCACCCAGAGTCAAAACTCCTTCAGTCACCATACATTTGACCCCCTTCACCCTTATCTAACCTCCCCACTTCCCCCTTTCCCTCTGGTAACCACTATACTGCTGTGTCTGAGTTTTTTTCTTTGTCTTGTTTGTTTGTTGCTTTCAGTTTTCCATCCCCCGTGTGAGTGCAATCGAATGATTCTCAACTTTTTCTGACTTATTTCGCTTAGCATGATATTCTCAAGACCCATCCATGTTGTCACAAATGGCAGTATTTCATCTCTTCTTATGGCTGAGTAATATTCCATTGTATATATGTACCACATATTCCTTATCCAATCATTTACCAAAGCGGCTGTTTCCTTGTCTTGGCCACCGTGAATGAGCATAAGGGTACACATATCTTTATAAATAAATGTTTTTCAAATTTTTTGGGTAGATATCCAGAAGAGGGACTGTTGGGTCATATGGTAATTTTATTCTTAATTTTTTGAGGACACTCCACACTGTTTTCCATAGTGGCTGCACCAGCTGACATTCCCACTAGCAGTGTGCAGGGGTTCCTTTTTCCTAAGGGTCTCCTTTCCTGGCCAAAGCCGGTCCTGTGGTGCTGGCCTCAAGTGCTGCCCCGTCCCTTCGAGAAAAGGCCAGCCCTCCAGTTCCGAGCTGAGCTCTACCTGGAGCCCATTCTGACCTCTTGTCTGCTGCCACAGAGGAAGTCACGACAAGGAAATCCTCAAGCACCGTAGAGTTCTTCAGTTTGGTGACCCGGAGTTCCAACATCCCTGCGGGCGAGAGCGTTCCCGAGTTCGTGGAGAAGCCTTACCCGGTCACTGCGCCCGAGGGTGCGTCACCCCCCGCCCCCACCCTGTGTCTCCCCAGATCCCTGGGTGCTCCCCTTTCTTCCCCACTATCCCAGACACCACCACCACTACTGCTGTCCCCCAATACACAAACATTGTCAGAACCAAGCCAGTGGTTCCTCTCCTGCCTGGGCTGCGGCAGGAACCCTGCGAGGAGGCAGGGAGCAGGCAGAAGGCACATCCTGGAGGCTAACATGTGAACATGTGTCCTGTGCCCACTGCAGGGGATAAAGCCGTGTTCCGAGCCCGGGTGCAGGGGAACCCCAAACCCAACATCTCCTGGAAGAGGGAAAGTGGCATCCCCATCAAGGAGTCCGCCAAGATGTTCTACGACAGTATTAACAAGGAGCACGTGCTGAAGGTGCCCGGTCGGGGCCCGCGATCCAGTTACCGATGAGGCCAGGGGCAGGGGCCTCGGGGCAGGCCACAGGCTCTCTCATCGAAGAGCGCGACAGCAGAGCCCCAAGAACTGGGAGATGGTGGGGTGGCGGGGAGGAAAGGCTGTCATTGCCCTAAAGGGACGGGATAAGAGAGTCCAGTCAGAAGCTGGGGCTTTCCCAGAGTGAGCAGGGGACAAAAATTAGGGGCGAGGCAAGGCAGAGCTGGGGCAAAGAAAGAACAAGGAGCGGGCAGGAGCAAATGGAAGGGAACTAGCGTTGCTGAAAGTGAGTGAACCAAGGGACCCTGAGACCAAAGTTATGGGCGGAGCTAGAAGGGGAGGAACCACAGTGGGTGGAGCGAGGATGAGATGGGGTGGACCAGGAGGGAGGGCGGGGCTGGGTCTTACAGTAGCGGCGAGAGTTAGAATACTTGGGCTCTTCAAGGGGGCCTTCCCAAAGAGTCTTGCCAACCACCTACAATCCTTAGGTGTAACCAGCTTCTGCAACCTCCCGCGCCAGACCCTTGGAGGAAAAGGAGGGATGGGGCCCTGGGAGACTTGGGCCTATAATTACTCCCGTCCCCATTGATCCTGCCCCGACTTCCCTTGTGAAAGGAAGACAAAGGGCCTCCCCTCTCCCCTACAGACTGAAGTTGGTTCCTTCTATTCACAAAGAACTGTTATTGGACCTCAGCCCG